>NC_139989.1:4163008-4347275 GCF_964263955.1 Coregonus lavaretus | reverse complement strand
TAATACTACACATGAAGTGAGTTCAGATGTAACCCAAAGCTGGGTGTCTTTAATACTACACATGAAGTGTGGAGATGACCGGCACTGGATGCACAGCGAGGGAGTGTAATATATTACACTGTATTCTATCACACAGAAAACCATGATAGAGAGAGAGAGAATAAAGAGAAAGAGAGAGAGAGAGAGAGAGAGAGGAGAGAGAGAGAGAGAGAGAGAGAGAGAGAGAGAGAGAGAGAGAGAGAGGAGAGAGACAGAGACAGAGACAGAGAGACAGAGAGAGAGAATAAAGAGACAGAAAGAGAGAGAGAAAGGGGGAGTCGGACAGATCAAAGAGGCACACACCCGCACGCACTCACCGAGAGAGAGAGAGAGAGAGAGAGAAGAGAGAGAGAGAGAGAGAGAGAGAGAGAGAGAGAGAGAGAGAGAGAGAGAGAGAGAGAGAGAGAGAGAGAGAGAGAGAGAGAGTGAGAGAGACAGAGAGAGAGAGAGAGAGAGAGAGAGAGAGGATCAATAGTACTGCTGGAAACACTCTTCTGCTCTCTGCTTCGCTGCATAAATCAAGCCTTCTCTGCACCAAATTTTTTTACAGCAGGATGTATGTTTGTGTCGTGTGTGTGTGTGTGTGTGTTGTGTGTGTGTGTGTGTGTGTGTGTGTGTGTGTGTGTGTGTGTTCATGCGTTGGTCTATGGCTATCACACCACTAACTCAGCCCATCCTGGTGAGTCGTTACGTAGCTCTAAAAGTTTGTATTAGCGTTCCACTGTATACTAATAGCATCCGTACCCATCTCTTACTTACCCTATGAAAGCAGTTAGCATTTATAACAATCTTTAACCCTACAAAAGCAGTTAGCATTTAAACCTATCTTTAACCCTAATAAAAGCATTTAGCATCTAGGCTAGCAGCTGTTATCGCCTTGCAAGCGGAGGCCTTTATGACAAGGCCATTTCCAGCCATGATATTTCCTTTAAAACGAATATGACGTATCAGACAGACAGCATGTCTTCAGATGGAGAAGTCTTTACTAGCCCACAGCAGAGGTGGTGTTTATAGCTAATATCTGTCATAAGTACTACTGTACATTTGGGCTGTCACAGATGGACTCCTGTTCATTTTGTGGTCATTAAAAACAAATTCATATCTCCTATTTTTCCATTCCACGTGAGAAGTTATATAGGTCTTAATGCATTTGTTATAGTGCAATAATTAAATAAATTAGAATAATCTGCAGCTTTTATTTGGAGGTTTAAAAAATGTAGGCGTCCACATTTTGTTTGATAAAATACATTCCATAATTGAATCTAAACATGACAGTATTATATGAAACAAGGTGATGACAGTGAATGAGGGCCATTTAGCTTGACGGTTGCCTCCCTACTGTGTCTTATATTGTGAGCGGCTCATCTATCCACTGCTCATTACCACTGCTATCGAGGCAAAATGACATCACATCTCATACTGCTGATAAAAACACAGCACCTAGAATGCCTCTTCATTTAGAACAGGAGATTTCCATCACCAGGTACATCCCAGAAATGGAATGACTTCGTTCCTAACAATAACAATGATGGTAGACATTTGAAGCTATTTGTGTGAACTTGTTTAAATCAGTAAATTGACATTTGTATGAAAATGTTTGTATGAAAAATGTTCCTTATACAAAAAAATACAATACAGATTGTATTTGCTGTAATGATCTGTCTTCAGCTCTCTTTTTCCAAAGCTAATCTATCAATTGTTTTCTAAGAATGAAAGATTATATTTCTGAGAATCTGTCAAATTTATCTGTTGGCATATTTCTCTCGTGAGTCTCATAATATTAACCCCCTCCCCCAACACAAAAAAAAAGTAAGATAAATAACGAATAAATGTACTATCTACTTCCAACAGATCTTTCCACAATTTCAGACCAATTAAATGATTAATGTTGTATTGCAAGCCTATGTGGATGTGTGAAAATGGAACCCACCGTCTCAACAGCGCGCATCAAAACACTGAGGGCCTCTACTGGTAGAGTAGCTGTACTAACTACTATCTCTCTTCTTTTTATCCTCTCTCTGTCTCTGTCTCTGTCTCTGTCTCTGTCTCTGTCTCTGTCTCTGTCTCTGTCTCTGTCTCTGTCTCTGTCTCTGTCTCTGTCTCTCTCTGTCTCTGTCTCTGTATCTGTCTCTCTCTCTCTCTCTCTCTCTCTCTCTCTCTCTCTCTCTCTCTCTCTCTCTCTCTCTCTCTCTCTGTCTCTCTCTGTCTCTGTGTCTCTCTCTGTATCTCTGTCTCTGTCTCTCTCTCTCTGTGTCCCTCTCTGTCTCTGTCTCTGTCTCTCTCTCTCTCTCTCTCTCTCTCTGTCTCTGTCTCTGTCTCTGTCTCTGTCTCTGTCTCTGTCTCTGTCTCTGTCTCTGTCTCTGTCTCTGTCTCTCTCTCTCTCTCCCTCTGTCTCTCTCTCTCTCTCTCTCTCTCTCTCTCTCTCTCTCTCTCTCTCTCTCTCTCTCTCTCTCTCTCTCTCTCTCTCTCTGTCTCTGTGTCTCTCTCTGTCTCTGTGTCTCTCTCTCTCTCTCTCTCTCTCTCTCTCTCTCTCTCTCTCTCTCTCTCTCTCTCTCTCTCGGTGAGTGCGTGCGGGTGTGTGCCTCTTTGATCTGTCCGACTCCCCCTTTCCCTTTCCAACAGCAGATAGCCATTATACACACTTTGTGTACTGATACACTTGTCATGCAATGGCTACCTCAGATCCCAGGTGTATCAAAGGTGTGGATTCTACCTCCAGCCCTCCATCCCTCCAACCCTGCAGCGCTGCAGCCCTACCATCCCTCCAGCCCTCCAGTCCTCCAGCCCTCCATCCCTTCATCCCTTCATCCCTCCAGCCCTCCAGCCCTCCATCCCTCCAGCCCTCCAGCCCTGCAGACCTGCAGGCCTCCATCCCTCCAGCCCTCCAGCCCTGTAGCCCTCAAGCTTTACAGCCCTCCATCCCTCCAGCCCTCCAGCCCTCCAGCCCTCCAGCCCTCCAGCCCTCCAGCCCTCCAGCCCTCCAGCCCTCCAGCCCTCCAGCCCTCCAGCCCTCCATCCCTCCAGCCCTCCAGCCCTCCAGCCCTCCAGCCCTCCAGCCCTCCAGCCCTCCAGCCCTCGATCCCTCCAACCTTCCATCCCTCCAACCCTCCAGCCCTCCAGCCCTCCAGCCCTCCATTCCTCCAGCCCTCGATCCCTAAAGCCCTCCAGCCCTTCAGCCCTCCAGCCCTGTAGCCCTCCAACCCTGCAGCCCTCGATCCCTCCAGCCCTAAAGCCCTCCAGCCCTTCAGCCCTCCAGCCCTCCAGCCCTGTAGCCTTCCAACCCTGCAGCCCTCGATCCCTCCAGCCCTCCAGCCCTGCAGCCCTTCAGCCCTCCAGCCCTGCCATTAATATGTATGAGAGCCTTGCAGACCCAGTCCACCCTGTGATGTTATTGCAGTAGCGGGGAAGGTCAGTGCCTTCGACAACCCCACACAGACGCGGTATCAAAGCACAGATGTACACACACCACTTTGGCTTGTTTATCAAATAAAATAAAATTAAATGTTATTTGTCACATGCGCCGAATACAACAGGTGAAATGCTTACTTACAAGCGCTTAACCAACAATGCAGTTTTAAGAAAAATAAGTGTTAAGTAACAAATGGATAAGTAAAAAATTACAATTAAAAATAAATAAAGAGCAGCAGTAAAATAACAGTAGCGAGGCTATATACAGGGGGTACCGGTACAGAGCCAATGTGCGGGGGCACAGGTTAGTCAAGGTAATTGAGGTAATATGTACATGTAGGTAGCGTTAAAGTGACTATGCATAGTTAATAAACAGAGAGTAGTAGCAGCGTAAGAGAAGGGGTGGGGGGCGGGGGTGAACAATGCAAATAGTCCGGGTAGCCATTTGATTAGCTGTTCAGGAATCTTATGGCTTTGGGGTAGAAGCTGTTAAGAAGCCTTTTGGACCTAGACTTTGCGCTCCGGTACCACTTGCCGTGTGGTAGCAGAGAGAACAGTCTATGATTAGGGTGGCTGGAGTCTTTGACAATGTTTAGGGCCTTCCTCTGTCACCGCCTGGTATAGACGTCCTGGATGGCAGGAAGCTTGGCCCCAGTGATGTACTGGGCAGTATGCAGTACCCTCTGTAGTGCCTTACGGTCGGAGGCCGAGCAGTTGCCATACCAGGCAGTGATGCAACCAGTCAGGATGCTCTCGATGGTGCAGCTGTAGAACATTTTGAGGATCTGAGGACCCATGTCAAATCTTTTCAGTTTCTTGAGGGGGAATAGGCTTTGTCAAACCCTCTTCACGACTGTCTTGGTGTGTTTGGACCATGATAGTTTGTTGGTGATGTGGACACCAAGGAACTTGAAGCTCTCAACCTGCTCCACTACAGCCCTGTCGATGAGAATGGGGGCATGCTCGGTCCTCTTTTTCCTGTAGTCCACAATCATCTCCTTTGTCTTGATCACGTTGAGGGAGAGGTTGTTATCCTGGCACCACACGGCCAGGTCTCTGACCTCCTCCCTATACGCTGTCTCATCGTTGTCGGTGATCAGGCCTAACACTGTTGTGTCGTCGGCAAACTTAATGATGGTGTTGGAGTAGTGCCTGGCCATGCAGTCATGGGTGAACAGGGAGTACAGTAGGGGAATGAGCACGCACCCCTGAGGGGCCCCCGTGGGCCCCTGTGTTGTTACCTACCCTTAGTACCTGGTGGAGGCCCGTCAGGAAGTCCAGGATCCAGTTGCAAAGGGAGGTGTTTAGTCCCAGGGTCCTAAGCTTAGTGATGAGCTTTGAGGGAACTATGGTGTTGAAAACTGAGCTGTAGTCAATGAATAGCATTCTCATCTAGGTGTTCCTTTTGTCTAGGTGGGAAAGGGCAGTGTGGAGTGCAATAGAGATTGCATCATCTGTGGATCTGTTGGGGCGGTATGCAAATTGGAGTGGGTCTAGAGTTTCTGGGATAGGGGTGTTGATGTGAGCCATGACCAGCCTTTCAAAGCACTTCATGGCTACAGACGTGAGTGCTACGGGTCGGTAGTCATTTAGGCAGGTTACCTTAGTGTTCTTGGGCACAGGGACTATGGTGGTCTGCTTGAAACATGTTGGTATTACAGACTCAGTCAGGGACAGGTTGAAAATGTAAGTGAAGACACTTGCCAGTTGGTTAGCGCATGCTTGGAGTACATGTCCTTGTAATCCATCTGGCCCTGTGGCCTTGTGAATGTTGACCTGTTTAAAGGTCTTACTCACATCGGCTACGGAGAGCGTGATCACACAGTCATCCGGAACAGCTGATGCTCTCATGCATGCTTCAGTGTTGCTTGCCTCGAAGCGAGCATAGAAGTAATTTAGCTCGTCTGGTAGGCTCGTGTCACTGGGCAGCTCGCGGCTGTGCTTCCCTTTGTAGTGTGTAATAGTTTGCAAGCCCTGCCACATCCGACGAGAGTCGGAGCTGGTGTAGTATGATTAAATCTTAGTCCTGTATTGACTCTTTGCTTGTTTGATGGTTCGTTGGAGGGCATAGCGGGATTCCTTATAAGCATCCAGGTAAGAGTCCTGCTCTACCATTTAGCTCAGGGCGGATGTTGCCTGTAATCCATGGCTTCTGGTTGGGGTATGTACGTGCGGTCACTGTGGGGACGACGTCTTCGATTCACTTATTGATGAAGCCAGTGACTGATGTGGTGTACTCCTCAATGCCATCAAAAGAATCCCGGAACATATTCCAGTCTGTGCTAGCAAAACAGTCCTGTAGCTTAGCATCTGCGTCATCTGACCACTTCTTTATTGACCGAGTCACTGGTGCTTCCTGCTTTAGTTTTTGCTTGTAAGCAGGAATCAGGAGGATAGAGTTATGGTCAGATTTGCCAATTGGAGGGCGAGGGAGAGCTTTGTACGCGTCTCTGTGTGTGGAGTAAAGGTGGTCTGGAGTTTTTTCCCCTCTGGTTGCACATTTAACATGCTGGTAGAAATTATGTTTCCCTGCATTAAAGTCCACGGCCACTAGGAGCACCACCACTGGATGAGTGTTTTCCTGTTTGCTTATGGCCTTATACAGCTCATTGAGTGCGGTCTTAGTGCCAGCATCGGTTTGTGGTGGTAAATAGACAGCTACAAAAAATATAGATGAAAACTCTCTTGGTAAATAGCGTGGTCTACAGCTTATCATGAGATACTCTACCTCAGACGAGTAAAACCTAGAGACTTCCTTAATATTAGATTTTGTGCACCAGCTGTTTTTTACAAATATACACAGACCGCCACCCCTTGTCTTACCGGAGGCGGCTGTTCTACCCTGCCGATGCAGCGTATAGCCCGCCAGCTGTATGTTGTCCATGTCGTCGTTTAGCCACGACTCGGTGAAACATAAGATATTACAGTTTCTAATGTCCCGTTGGTAGGATATCTGTGATCGTAGTTTGTCTATTTTGTTATCCAGTGATTGTACACTGCTCAAAAAAATAAAGGGAACACTTAAACAACACAATGTAACTCCAAGTCAATCACACTTCTGTGAAATCAAACTGTCCACTTAGGAAGCAACACTGATTGACAATAAATTTAACATGCTGTTGTGCAAATGGAATAGACAACAGGTGGAAATTATAGGCAATTATCAAGACACCCCCAATAAAGGACTGGTTTTGCAGGTGGTGACCACAGACCACTTCTCAGTTCCTATGCTTCCTGGCTGATGTTTTGGTCACTTTTGAATGCTGGCGGTGCTTTCACTCTAGTGGTAGCATGAGACGGAGTCTACAACCCACACAAGTGGCTCAGGTAGTGCAGCTCATCCAGGATGGCACATCAATGCGAGCAATCATGGTGTGGGGTGGCATTTCTTTGGGGGGCCGCACAGCCCTCCATGTGCTCGCCAGAGGTAGCCTGACTGCCATTAGGTACCGAGATGAAATCCTCAGACCCCTTGTGAGACCATATGCTGGTGCGGTTGGCCCTGGGTTCCTCCTAATGCAAGACAATGCTAGACCTCATGTGGCTGGAGTGTGTCAGCAGTTCCTGCAAGAGGAAGGCATTGATGCTATGGACTGGCCCGCCCGTTCCCCAGACCTGAATCCAATTGAGCACATCTGGGACATCATGTCTCGCTCCATCCACCAAAGCCACGTTGCACCACAGACTGTCCAGGAGTTGGCGGATGCTTTAGTCCAGGTTTGGGAGGAGATCCCTCAGGAGACCATCCGCCACCTCATCAGGAGCATGCCCAGGCATTGTAGGGAGGTCATACAGGCATGTGGAGGCCACACACACTACTGAGCCTCATTTTGACTTGTTTTAAGGACATTACATCAAAGTTGGATCAGCCTGTAGTGTGGTTTTCCACTTTAATTTTGAGGGTGACTCCAAATCCAGACCTCCATGGGTTAATACATTTGATTTCCATTGATAATATTTGTGTGATTTTGTTGTCAGCACATTCAACTATGTAAAGAAAAAAGTATTTAATAAGATTATTTCATTCATTCAGATCTAGGATGTGTTATTTTAGTGTTCCCTTTATTTTTTTGAGCAGTGTACTGGCTAATGGGACTGATGGTAGAGGCAGATTACCCACTCGCCGTCGGATCCTCACAAGGCACCCCGACCTACGTCCCCAATATCTCTGTCACTTTCTCATGTGAATGACGAGGATTTGGGCCTTGTCGGGTGTCTGAAGAAAATCCTTTGCGTCCGACTCGTTAAAGGAAAAATCTTCGTCCAGTACGAGGTGAGTAATCACTGTCCTGATATCCAGAAGCTATTTTCGGTCATAAGAGACGGTGGTAGAAACGGTGGCAGAAACATGTACAAAATAAGTTACAAATAACGCGAAAAAATACACAGAATAGCATAATTGGTTAGGAGCCCATAAAATGGCAGCCATGCCCTCCGGCGCCATTTGGAACACTCCATTTGGAACACTCCATGCGTTTGAAGCTTGGAGGATGACTGGAGTGATACTGTACGAGAGCCAAACAGATGCAAATGTCTTGTTAGTAATGTTCGATTCAGTCACTGTCAAGTTCTGTCATGTATGGGTATAGTAACTAACAATATACTGTATCTCTCAATTCATTTTGGACCAACACCATTCTATAATTTATTGGGAGAATAAATTGTTTTCTCCCACTCTGTACTGTTTCTAAAAGACTCAAAACTCAATCAATCATATGCTATCATCTCTCTAATTTGTGGAGAACCATATTCAAATAATTTGTCTGTGTATGTGTGTGTGTGTGTGTGTGGGTTTATGTATGTGTGTTTGTGTGTGTGTGTGTGTGTGTGCGTGCGTGCGTGCGTGTGTGTGTGTATCAGTGATTCCCTCAGTGTTATTCTCTGGTTGTTATTGTCCTCCTATAACACTGCTCTTTGATCGTGATTGATAGAACCAGGACAGAGAAACAGTAAAGGAACACTGCTCACCGGAACACTGTGGACTGACTCACACCTAGTTCTGTCATTAACTTATAGACTTAAATAACAACAGTATCTATCAACATCTGTCAAAAATAAACTTTCTGGTATTGTGGGTGTGATGGGTGAGTTGAAGGAGTCAGGCGCAGGAGGGTAAATCACAAAATAACTGGATTTATTCCGGAAAACAGAGTTACGCAGTAATGCGTCAAAACTGTCCAGTGCGCAAAACAGGCGCACTGGAACCAACAAGGCACACAGGGAAAATAACCCGGCAATACAAAATACACGGAGCTCAACCGAGCTACACTCTCCTCACAACAAACAATCACACACAAAGACAAGGGGGCAGAGGGAACACTTATACAGGTACTGATGAGGGGACATGAACCAGGTGTGTGTAATAAACAAGACAAAACAAATGGAATGATGAGATGAGGAGCGGCAGTGGCTAGTGACAACGAACGCTGAAGCCTGCCCGAACAAGGAGAGGAGGCAGCTTCGGACGGAGTCGTGACAATGGGAGATTTTCCCTGAATGTTGTCGTTGATGCTTGCTACCAATCAATACTCTAAATCTGAGATATAGTCACAATGGGACAAATCCTAACTTGAGAGATGAACAAGTTCACTATCGACATCAATGCATGATTTACACAAACACTTGTATGCACATTTCATAAAAGTATATTTGGGCTAGTTTGGGTCTGTGATAGTTTCATGGTGCTGAGACATATATCAAACTTTTTAGAGTGCTGATTTAAGATCAGTTTGGCTGTTTAGATCTTAATAAATAAGGTTACATAGAAAATAAAGACCTGATCCTAGATCAGTACTCTTCTTCTGAGATGCTTGATACAGTGGGGAAAAAAAGTATTTAGTCAGCCACCAATTGTGCAAGTTCTCCCACTTAAAAAGATGAGAGCGGCCTGTAATTTTCATCATAGGTACAAGTCAACTATGACAGACAAAATGAGAAAAAAATTCCAGAAAATCACATTGTAGGATTTTTAATGAATTTATTTGCAAATTATGGTGGAAAATAAGTATTTGGTCAATAACAAAAGTTTCTCAATACTTTGTTATATACCCTTTGTTGGCAATGACACAGGTCAAACGTTTTCTGTAAGTCTTCACAAGGTTTTCACACACTGTTGCTGGTATTTTGGCCCATTCCTCCATGCAGATCACCTCTAGAGCAGTGATGTTTTGGGGCTGTCGCTGGGCAACACAGACTTTCAACTCCCTCCAAAGATTTTCTATGGGGTTGAGATCTGGAGACTGGCTAGGCCACTCCAGGACCTTGAAATGCTTCTTACGAAGCCACTCCTTCGTTGCCCGGGCGGTGTGTTTGGGATCATTGTCATGCTGAAAGACCAAGCCACGTTTCATCTTCAATGCCCTTGCTGATGGAAGGAGGTTTTCACTCAAAATCTCACGATACATGGCCCCATTCATTCTTTCCTTTACACGGATCAGTCGCCTGGTCCCTTTGCAGAAAAACAGCCCCAAAGCATGATGTTTCCACCCCCATGCTTCACAGTAGGTATGGTGTTCTTTGGATGCAACTCAGCATTATTTGTCCTCCAAACACGACGAGTTGAGTTTTTACCAAAAGGTCCTATTTTGGTTTCATCTGACCATATGACATTCTCCCAATCCTCTTCTGGATCATCCAAATGCACTCTAGCAAACTTCAGACGGGCCTGGACATGTACTGGCTTAAGCAGGGGGACACGTCTGGCACTGCAGGATTTGAGTCCATGGCGGCGTAGTGTGTTACTGATGGTAGGCTTTGTTACTTTGGTCCCAGCTCTCTGCGGGTCATTCACTAGGTCCCCCCGTGTGGTTCTGGGATTTTTGCTCACCGTTCTTGTGATCATTTTGACCCCACGGGGTGAGATCTTGCGTGGAGCCCCAGATCGAGGGAGATTATCAGTGGTCTTGTATGTCTTCCATTTCCTAATAATTGCTCCCACAGTTGATTTCTTCAAACCAAGCTGCTTACCTATTGCAGATTCAGTCTTCCCAGCCTGGTGCAGGTCTACAATTTTGTTTCTGGTGTACTTTGACAGCTCTTTGGTCTTGGCCATAGTGGAGTTTGGAGTGTGACTGTTTGAGGTTGTGGACAGGTGTCTTTTATACTGATAACAAGTTCAAACAGGTGCCATTAATACAGGTAACGAGTGGAGGACAGAGGAGCCTCTTAAAGAAGAAGTTACAGGTCTGTGAGAGCCAGAAATCTTGCTTGTTTGTAGGTGACCAAATACTTATTTTCCACCATAATTTGCAAATAAATTCATTAAAAATCCTACAATGTGATTTTCTGGATTTTTTTTCCTCAATTTGTCTGTCATAGTTGACGTGTACCTATGATGAAAATTACAGGCCTCTCTCATCTTTTTAAGTGGGAGAACTTGCACAATTGGTGGCTGACTAAATACTTTTTTCCCCCACTGTACATGCAGCCCATGGTATTAAAGATGCAGTCCGGGATCTTAAGCACAACAAATTCGTAACATATTGTACAAATTGGATTCCTCACATATCTAAATGGATGACGTAGTACACAGTTGGATGACGTGGTACACAAAAACTGGTACCCGTTTTGGCTCGTGAGCACCACTTTCAACACTACTGGCTGAAATTATACAAAAGTTCTGGGATATCACTTTAAACCCTATATACAGTAAATCCCATCCCTAGTTCCAGATAGAGAGAATCTGGGGAGACAGCAGGTTGTCGGTGCAGTGGGAGTCTAGGCCTACTGGGACAGTTTCACTACAGTGAAATTTAACCTAAGCAGATTAACCAGAGGCTATGTCAATGTTAATAACCACACTGGTCTCCCGGAGCACTCCCCTAGGGCCTGATGGACATGACAGGGAGGGCGAGAGAGAGGGAAGGAGAGAGAGAGAAAGAGAGAGAGACACAGAACCACAAAGAATTCGGGGAAAAAAATCTAATTTTGATAAACTCCCATATCTATCCCAGTGTGCAATTACAGCAGCAAGATTTGGGACCTGTTGCCACAAGAAAAGGGCAACCAGTGAAGAACAAACACCATTGAAAAATACAACCTATATTTATGTTTATTTATTTACCTTTTTGTACTTTAACTATTTGCACATCATCATAACACTATATATATACATAATATGATATTTGAAATGTCTTTATTCTTTTGGAACTTGTGTGAGTGTAATGTTTACTGTACATTTTCTATTGTTTATTTCACTTTTGTTTATTAACTATTTCACTTGCTTTGGCAATGTAAACATGTGTTTCCCATGCCAATAAAGCCCCTTAAATTGAAATTGAATTGAGAGAAAGAGAAAGAGAAAGAGAAAGAGAGGGATGGAGTAGACAGAGAGAGAGAGGGAGCGGGAGAGGGGGGGAGCGAGGTTAGGGTCTGCTGGGGTGCTCCTAGTGCTGACATCAGCCCCCATGGAGAAATAAGACAAGGAGGTTGGAGGGAAGGAGTCATAGAGGGGGGAGGGGGGAGACATACAGGGGGGAGGGGGGAGGGGGTACAACACTTGTAATCGGATCATTGGCTAAAGCGAGTTGAGTGGATGTGATCAATAGAAACTGCACATGCAGCAGAGAGCTCTTAATGACCCTTAATCTCCTTCACATCTGACAGGGAGGGAGTCACAGGAACAGAGGGGCTGCATCACATTTTACACATATTCTCACTTTACGCTCACACACACACAGACACACACACACACACACACACACACACACACACACACACACACACACACACACACACACACACACACACACACACACAGACACACACACACACACTCTGTCAGGTTTACAGACCACACACCACCAACATGCACACACACAGACAGATAGACAGACAGACAGACACACCAGCATCGGCGATCACTCGGGGTCGAGTATGATTGTCCTTCTGGTGGGTCCTGCTTGTGGGTCTTCAGATGGCTGAAGAGGTCGATCAGGGAGCCACATATTTTTATGCAGTGTGGGCAAGGGTGAATGGTGGTGGTGGTGGTGGTTGGGCCTTCTTGGTGAAAAGTCTCTCCTTTCGAAGTTGCCGCCTGTCCTCAGCAGCACGGCGGAGATCTTCCTCGTACCGTGCTACTCCCTCGTGGACAGCTTTCCTCCATGTCCACCTGTCTTTTGTTGTGTCCTCCCAGCTGGAGATGTTCGCCTCCTCCAGGACATTGGTGTTGGTGCGCCTGTCTTCCCAGCTGATCCTCATGATGGCATCTTTGGTGGTGAGACTCCAGTGCTTTAATTAAGGTGCCTGCTGAATGTGGCCCAATGTTTCTGACCCCTACTGTAGTGTGGGAGCACTACTGCTTTGTAGACCAGGATTTTAGTTCTGGCCTGGATGTCGTGATCCTCTAAGACTCTTTTCCTCATTCTTGAGAAGGCTCCACTGGCACAGCTTAGGTGGTAGTGCATTTTCGTGTCAATGTCGGCTTTGGAGGAGAGAAGGCTGCCAAGGTGGGTCCACATTTTCAAGAGTGGTAATGTCAACATGTATTGCTGGGGCCGGTGTATTTTTGTCAGGCGGTGGTTGATAGAAGATCTGGGTCTTTTTTAAGTTTAGGGCCAGAGCCAGGAGTATGTCAGACCCAGGAGCATGTCATACCTAGGAGCATATGGAGGCGAAAGAAACGCACACCTATTTAGGCGAGGTGCTGGCTAACGGAGTAGAACACTTGAAAAAGAAAAGGAGAGACGCACACTCTAGGAGCTCAGATGCAATAATTTTATAATCGAATAACCAAAGTTTCGACAGACAATCTGTCTTCATCAGGGTATAATGACAAACACTGCGGGTCACTAGTTTATATAGTGTCAAAGGACACACACAGGTGTCTGTAATCATGGCTGGGTGGGGCCTGATATCATTGGTTAATTCACAGGTAAACAGAACATACAAAAAACATGAATAGATAGCATACGATCATAGATACAACTTGGCTACATAGGCCCACAAACATTTACAATGAATAGCAAAATCACAATAATCACAAGAATGACTTCAAATCAAAGTCTACGTTGAGACCGAAGGGAGCAAGGGTCTTTAAATTAAAGATCCAGGCAGCCTCTCGTTTTAACAATAAGTTGTCAAGGTCACCCTCTCTGCTAGGGAGGGTGACATGTTTGATGCCGATATAACGTAGGGACGAAATCAAGTGGTTCGCTTCCAAAAAGTGTGCTGCGAGTGGGTATGTCGAGATTTTGCACCTAATGGTGCTACGATGCTCCGAGATTCGTACTTTTAATTCGCGCTTTGTTTTACACACATAATTTTTACCACAAGGACAAGTTACAGTGAAGGAAAAAAGTTTTTGATCCCCTGCTGATTTTGTACGTTTGCCCACTGACAAAGACATGATCAGTCTATAATTTTAATGGTAGGTTTATTTGAACAGTGAGAGACAGAATAACAACAAAAAAATCCAGAAAAATGTCAAAAATGTTATAAATTGATTTGCATTTTAATGAGAGAAATAAGTATTTGACCCCTATGCAAAACATGACTTAGTATTTGGTGGCAAAACCCTTGTTGGCAATCAGAGGCCAGACGTTTCTTGTAGTTGGCCACCAGGTTTGCACACATCTCAGGAGGGATTTTGTCCCACTCCTCTTTGAAGATCTTCTCCAAGTCATTAAGGTTTCGAGCCTGACGTTTGGCAACTCGAACCTTCAGCTCCCTCCACAGATTTTCTGACTGGCTAGACCACTCCAGGACCTTAATGTGCTTCTTCTTGAGACACTCCTTTGTTGCCTTAGCTGTGTGTTTTGGCTCATTGTCATGCTGGAATACCCATCCACGACCCATTTTCAATGCCCTGGCTGATGGAAGGAGGTTCTCACCCAAGATTTGACGGTACATGGCCCCGTCCATTGTCCCTTTGATGCGGTGAAGTTGTCCTGTCCCCGTAGCAGAAACCCCCCCCCCAAAGCATAATGTTTCCACCTCCATGTTTGACGGTGGGGATGGTGTTCTTGGGGTCATAGGCAGCATTCCTCCTCCTCCAAACACGGCGAGTTGAGTTGATGCCAAAGAGCTCGATTTTTGTCTCATCTGACCACAACACTTTCACCCAGTTCTCCTCTGAATCATTCAGATGTTCATTGGCAAACTTCAGACGGGCCTGTATATGTGCTTTCTTGAGCAGGGGGACCTTGCGGGGCTGCAGGATTTCAGTCCTTCACGGCGTAGTGTGTTACCAATTGTTTTCTTGGTGACTATGGTCCCAGCTGCCTTGAGATCATTGACAAGATCCTCCCGTGTAGTTCTGGGCTGATTCCTCACCGTTCTCATTATCATTGCATCTCCACGAGGTGAGATCTTGCATGGAGCCCCAGGCCGAGGGATATTGACAGTTCTTTTGTGTTTCTTCCATTTGCGAATAATCGCACCAACTGTTGTCACCTTCTCACCAAGCTGCTTGGCGATGGTCTTGTAGCCCATTCCAGCCTTGTGTAGGTCTACAATCTTGTCCCTGACATCCTTGGAGAGCTCTTTGGTCTTGGCCATGGTGGAGAGTTTGGAATCTGATTGATTGATTGCTTCTGTGGACAGGTGTCTTTTATACAGGTAACAAGCTGAGATTAGGAGCACTCCCTTTAAGAGTGTGCTCCTAATCTCAGCTCGTTACCTGTATAAAAGACACCTGGGAGCCAGAAATCTTTCTGATTGAGAGGGGGTCAAATACTTATTTCCCTCATTAAAATGCAAATCAAATTCTAACATTTTTGACATGCGTTTTTCTAGATTTTTTTGTTGTTATTCTGTCTCTCACTGTTCAAATAAACCTACCATTAAAATTATAGACTGATCATAATAATATCATTGTCATCATCATGTCTTTGTCAGTGGGCAAACGTACAAAATCAGCAGGGGATCAAATACTTTTTTCCCTCACTGTATAAGATAAATAACTGCCCTAGTGGAGCATGTAATACCACCATTGATTGGGATCTGTTTCCCTGTTTGGGGGTGTTTGAAGTATCTACATTTGTAAGTTCCATTGCATTGAGCGCAGCCATTACACTTGTCGTTTCCATCCGGTAGAGGCGCAAATAGACGTTGTGCAGGGATATTTAGAGGTGGTAAATCAGAGTTTACCAATTGATCTCTGAGATTTCTGCCCTGTCAGAATACGACCAAGGGAGGGTCAGAAAACACATTACCGCTCTGTCATCGGATCTTAGAATGTGCCAATGTTTGTGAACGATTCCCTTAATTTGTTCAGAGCCCTTTGAATAGCGTGTAGTTAGAACGCAATAATGCTTCTTTTTGCGAGACTGTCCTTGAAAGAGATCAAGTCTCAATTTGTTTTGAATTTTCTCAATGGCAGTATTAATCTGACCATTTTTGTACCCCCTCTGTACCCAGGAGCATGTCATACCCAAGAGCATTTCATACCCAGAAGCATGTCAGACCCAGGAGCATGTCAGACCCAGGAGTATGTCAGACCCAGGAGTATGTCAGACCCAGGAGCATGTCAGACCCAGGAGTATGTCAGACCCAGGAGTATGTCAGACCCAGGAGTATGTCAGACCCAGGAGCATGTCAGACCCAGGAGCATGGCAGACCCAGGAGAATGTCAGACCGAGGAGCATGTCAGACCCAGGAGAATGTCAGACCCAGGAGCATGTCAGACCCGGGAGTATGTCAGACCCAGGAGCATGTCAGACCTAGGAGCATGTCAGACCCAAGGTCCTCTTCTGAGTGGGCAGTGATGTCATTATCATCTGCATACTGAAGCTCCACATTGGAAGTGTTGATGAGTTTGCTCTTGGCCTTCAATCTGTTGAGGTTAAAGAGTTTGCAGATAGACAAACAGACAGACAGACTCTCTCACACACACACACACATATACACACACACACACACACATACACACACACCAACCCAACTCTCCTGACTCCTAGCCTGCTAGTATTTTATTTATCTGCATTTAATTTAATTTCAAATGCATTGTATTTCAGACCCCTCACAGTCATGGCCACCACCAGCCTCAATTCCAATCTCCCTGCTAGCACACATCCCAACACAGAAGATGCCTCTCCATTTCCCGCCGGGCTACTACCACTCCACAGGAGGCTGCTGAGGGGAGGATGGCTCATAATAATGGCTGGAACAGAGCGTTCCACCTCCTGTGTACCACTGTCATATCAATAGGAGGGACAGGAAGCAATGACGTCATCACTACGCTGCCTCCCATCGTGATGTACAGTACTACTCAGGCTCCAAGCCCCTTGACTAGTCCTGCTGAACTCACATCCCATCCACACTTCCTGTCTGAAGACTCAATCTGTCCCTGCTCTGGATTAAAGATACATGGTGGTGGGTCAACTGTGGTGGGCAATGTTGGGCCACCGCCTGTTCTAATATGCAGATAGAAATCTGGTGAAGTAAATACACTGGGAGTCCAGGACTGCATCCTAAAAGGCACCCTATTCCCTACATAGCGCACTACTTTTGACTAGAGCCCTATGGGCCCTTGTCAAAAGTAGTACACTATGTAGGGAATAGGGTCCCATTTGGGACGCACCCCAGGTCTTGCTCTCTCACCTCTAGCTCATAAATAAAAGAGGAGGGCAGAGCAGCAGAAAGGCATCAACCTGACACCTTAGGGCAGAGCAGAGCTGTGTGGATAGGCAGAGTTAATAATGATGGCCTGGACATGTTGAAGTCTCCTGAAATAACCATCCTACCTACCTGGAGACCGAATACAAGTGTGTGTGTCTGAAATGGGCTCTGGGCAAACTTTTGGGCTCTGGGCAAAACTACTGTAGTGTACTATATGGAGATTGTGGAATAGGGTGTCATTTGAGAGTCACAGGGAGTAGCCGAGAGAAGGATTCTGGGATGACAATTGAATGAACTGTTATTAGAACTGAGAGTAATGTGATCGTTGGCAGCGTTATTACAGTGTTCTCATTAGTTCTCACAGTGAAATGGATACAGTCATGTAGAAATGACACGGGAGACATATTGATTAGGATGACATGGCAAGTTTCTGTTGAATCACACTGGTAAATGTTGTTAAGGCCAGTGGTGGTGGTGTGTTGGTATATCAGGGAAGGTTATCAATGATATATATATATAAATATGTTTTCTACAGGCTATGGAAAGTCATGCAGTCTGTCTGAAAGATTTGAGATAATATTCCTTTCAGTTTTTCTTCAAATCATAAAGACAAATGTGTGACTTTTTGACTAGAAATGAATTCATAAGAGACACACAAAGAGATTCAGAGATTAAAGATTCTGTTTATGAAAAAGTTTACAAAACTCCATCTAAACTTGCAATAACATCAGATATAGACTCATTCCTTATGATGTTTGTGATTTGTTATTCCATTTCTGTTTCTCTATTTGTTAGTTTGCATTTGAGACTCAAGGCCACATGCTGTGAAAACTAAAAGCTGTGAATGGAATATTAACAAGCAGAGAGTGTACTAGAGGGGCCTGTCCTAATTTACAGAGTAGCAGAGAGAAAGGCAGCTAAACATTGGAGTCTTCTTCTGTTCGTGTCACAGAGGGTGCCTCCCCATGAAGACTAGCAGAAATACACCTCAGATATGAGTGCACTTGCTCTTTTGCTGTTTTGGGAAGATGTGGTCCTCTGTAGCTCAATTGGTAGAGCATGGCGCTTGTAACGCCAGGGTAGTGGGTTCGATCCCATACGTAAAAATGGGTTCGATCCCATACGGACCTCCCATACGTAAAAATGTATGCAAATGTGACTGTAAGTCACTTTGGATAAAAGCGTCTGCTAAATGGCATATTATTATATATATATATGTATTTTTATTTATTTTTTGGGGGGGGGGGGGTAGATCAGCTTAATATTGCAGATAGATTGTAACTTCCATCAATGTAATTGTCTGCATCACTTCCAATCCCCCATACAGTGGGGGAAAAAAGTATTTAGTCAGCCACCAATTGTGCAAGTTCTCCCATTTAAAAAGATGAGAGAGGCCTGTAATTTTCATCATAGGTACACGTCAACTATGACAGACAAATTGAGAGAAAAAAATCCAGAAAATCACATTGTAGGATTTTTTATGAATTTATTTGCAAATTATGGTGGAAAATAAGTATTTGGTCACCTACAAACAAGCAAGATTTCTGGCTCTCACAGACCTGTAACTTCTTCTTTAAGAGGCTCCTCTGTCCTCCACTCGTTACCTGTATTAATGGCACCTGTTTGAACTTGTTATCAGTATAAAAGACACCTGTCCACAACCTCAAACACTCACACTCCAAACTCCACTATGGCCAAGACCAAAGAGCTGTCAAAGGACACCAGAAACAAAATTGTAGACCTGCACCAGGCTGGGAAGACTGAATCTGCAATAGGTAAGCAGCTAGGTTTGAAGAAATCAACTGTGGGAGCAATTATTAGGAAATGGAAGACATACAAGACCACTGATAATCTCCCTCGATCTGGGGCTCCACGCAAGATCTCACCCCGTGGGGTCAAAATGATCACAAGGACGGTGAGCAAAAATCCCAGAACCACATGGGGGGACCTAGTGAATGACCTGCAGAGAGCTGGGACCAAAGTAACAAAGCCTACCATCAGTAACACACTATGCCGCCAGGGACTCAAATCCTGCAGTGCCAGACGTGTCCCCCTGCTTAAGCCAGTACATGTCCAGGCCTGTCTGAAGTTTGCTAGAGTGCATTTGGATGATCCAGAAGAGGATTGGGAGAATGTCATATGGTCAGATGAAACCAAAATATAACTTTTTGGTAAAAACTCAACTCGTCGTGTTTGGAGGACAAAGAATGCTGAGTTGCATCCAAAGAACACCATACCTACTGTGAAGCATGGGGGTGGAAACATCATGCTTTGGGGCTGTTATTTTTGTTATTGACCAAATATTTATTTTCCACCATAATTTGCAAATAAATTCATAAAAAATCCTACAATGTGATTTTCTGGAATTTTTTTCTCATTTTGTCTGTCATAGTTGACGTGTACCTATGATGAAAATTACAGGCCTCTCTCATCTTTTTAAGTGGGAGAACTTGCACAATTGGTGGCTGACTAAATACTTTTTTCCCCCACTGTACACACACACATACATACATACATACACATACATATCCTTTAAAAATATATATATATATTCCCCTTTATTACTTTCCAACCCCGCCACCCTTTCCCCACTTGGAGTAAACTAGTGAACAACAACGCCTAGGCCTCTACTTCCAGCCCATACCCACTATCTACATTTTATGGACACAGTCAATTTGACAGTAATTACATTTTGTTTGTTCTTTCTCCTGAACTTCTTCTACTCTCAACCTCTCTGATCATTTTCATGATGTCCATCCGGTTTGCTTCTATATGCCATATCTTTCTAACTGTGCTCCTTCACAAAAGCTCCCAAGCTACAACCCATACACTTATTATGGACACAGCGTGCCTACGTTATTAGTTATCTTGTTATTGTTTGTTGTTAGTTGTTATTAGTCCCATCCTTCAATTCCATTCAACACCTCTCATCTATATTTTAACACCATCCATATAGGATTTATATTTGCCATATGTATTTCAACTGTACTGTGATGTCTTACAAAAGTTCTGAACCTTTCTATTCTCATTGTTTCTACAGATTGTGAATTGAAAATAAAAAAATGTTGCTAATAGTATTATTATGTTATTGATCGATTGACTATGACTTTTCAGATCACCCAGTAGTGCTATCTGCAGGGTTAGCTCCAGGTAAATATTGCAATCCTTTAGCCATTCCTGGACCTGTGTCCAAAAACAAGCTACAAATGGACAGTACCAAAACAAATGATCTAATGATTCTGTCTCTTCGCAGCAAAATCTGCAGAGCTGGGAAGATTGTATCCCCCATATAAATAACATTCTATTGGTAGCAAGAATTTTAAATAATAATTTAAATTGAAAGATTCTAAGTTTTGAATCCGGTGTCGTTTTGCGTATCAGTTCATAAACACTATGACATGGGACCGGTACGTCAAAAATCTCTTCCCAACTATTTTGCAATCTATATGGGACGGCTGTCAATCCTTTGGTCCTTAAATGAAACTGATATACCTTTTTATTTATCACAGTTTTCCTTAACCAATTATGTTCTTTAATGCAAGGCCGGCAGACAAGTCTCTTACTTTCTCCTCCTTCCACTTTCCTCTTCCATTTTTGCGGTAAGGCTGCAATTATTTGGTTGTAATTTTGGGTAGAGTAGACATTTCCATATGTTTTTGTTAGCTGCATGTGCGACATAACTCCACCAGTCCTACCGATGATATCATTTACAAAGATTATACCTTTTTTAAACATTTTCTCAAAAAAAAAAGGTTTTTTGTCAATTAGTATATTTGAGTTTAACCACAATATTTGTTGCATTATTTGTTCTGTCGTTTCTGGAGGATTAAATTGAAATTGCCTACCAACGTTCTATGGCTTGTTTTAGAAATAGTGATATCTGGGAGATAATTTCCTTTCCAAATAACTGAAAGTGAGGGGTTGTAATCTGAATAAAGGGAAAAGGCCATTCTTGAACATTGGGTGAGACAATCTTACTAATTTGCTAGAGAACCAGTTCGGATTTAAGTAGAACTTTTGTATGACTGAAGCTTTTAGTGATAGGTCTAATGCTTTAATATGTAATCATTTCTGTCCTCCGAATTCATATTCATTATATAAATAGGCCCATTTAATTTTGTCTGGCTTGCCGTTCCAAATAAAATTGAATATTTTTTTCTCATATAATTTTAAAAACTGTTCGCTAGGCGTAGGCAAGACCATAAGCAAATAGGTAAACTGAGATAATACTAAAGAGTTAATCAGGGTGATTTTTCCACAAATTGACAGGCACCAACCTTTCCATGGTAGCAAGATCTTATCTATTTTTGCTAACTTTCTATTATAATTTATTGAAGTGAGATCATTTATTTCCTTTGGGATATGTATTCCGAGTATATCCACATCACAATCAGACCATTTTATTGGTAAACTACATGGCAATGTAAAAATTGTATTTTTTATTGATCCAATACGTAATATAGTACATTTGTCATAATTTGGTTGTAATCCAGAGAGGTTAGAAAATGTATCTAGATCCTCTATGAGGCTGTGGAGTGATTCTAGTTGTGGATTTAAAAGAAAACATGAATCATCAGCGTACAATGATACCTTTGTTTTTAAGCCCTGGATTTCTAATCCCCTGATATTATTGTTGGATCTGATTTTAATAGCTAACATCTCGATGGCCACAATAAATAGATATGCCGATAGTGGACAACCTTGTTTCACTCCTCTTGACAGTTTAAAACTTTCGGAGAAATAGCCATTATTTACTATTTTACACCTAGGGTTACTATACATGATTTTGACCCATTTTATAAGAGATTCACCAAAATTGAAATGCTCCAGGCATTTATATATAAACCCCAGTCATACTTTATCAAATGCCTTTTCGAAGTCTGCTATGAATAGCAGGCCTGGTTTCTCCGATTTTCCATAATGTTCTATTGTTTCCAATACTTGCCTTATATTATCTCCAATGTATCTTCCATGTAAAAAACCTGTCTGATTAGAATGAATAATATCCGACAATACCTTTTTAATTCTATGCGCTATACATTTTGCTAGAATTTTTGCATCACAACACTGAAGTGTAAGGGGCCTACAATTTTTTTAATGGACTGGATCTTTATATTTTACACTTGTATCCTGTTTCAGTAATAATGAGATCAGACCTTCTTCTTGAGTGTCAGGTAATCTACCATTTACATAGGAGTGGTTAAAACATGCTAATAGCGGTCCTCTTAGTATATCAAAAAAGGTTTGGTATACTTTGACTGGTATGCCATCCAACCCTGGAGTTTTCACAGACTTAAAGTCTTTAATTGCATCCAGAAGTTCCTCCTCTGTAATTTCACCTTCACATGAGTCTTTCTGTTTGGCTGTTAATTTTACATTATCAATAGAAAAAAATCTCTACAATTAGCTTCAGTTAGAGGAGATGGAGGCGACTGAAACGAAAACATATGCTTAAAGTACCTTGTTTCCTCCTTCAAAATATCATTTGGTGAATCATGGGTTACTCCGTCAATTGTAACCAATTTCATTAAATTATTTTTGGTAGCATTCCTATGTTGAAGATAAAAAAATAATTTGGTGCATTTTTCCCAATATTCCATCCAGTTTGCTTTATTTTTATAATATATTACACTTGATCTTTCTTGAATAAGTTTCTACATTTCTTTTTGTTTTTCCTCTAATTTATTCTGAGCCTCTATGTTACAGTTTTTATTGCCATCTATCTGTTCTGTTAGACTTTCTATTTCCTTTGTTAGTATAAACTATTTTGACCTAAATTGCTTTTGTTTTCGAGATGAGTACAGAATTGCATGGCCTCTAAAGGCACATTTAAAGGTGTCCCATACAATAAGGGGATTTGCTGTACCTATGTTATGTCGGAAAAAGTATATTATATATTATTATTATATTATTATTACATTTTTGTGGTCAACATTTTAATCATTTTCACAACTCTGCATTTATGTAGAATAGAGGGCAACAATGTGAGAAGACAATATAAACACAGACAAAACAACCAAAGAGCCACAAGTGGAGTGTACGCACAGTGTACGCACAGTGTACGCACAGTTCAATTACAGTTGCATTGAATATCTGATTCATCACTGCAGTTGTCGAGGCATTACAAGAGAGTGATAGTATAAATGCCAGACTCTCATGTCTGTCTTATTTTGTGTAGCATGATGACATCTTCAATGCTGTGATCTATATCATATCATTACTGTATGTTGGAGAGCATGTTCAGGCTCCACTTTCAATTCAAAGATAATGATATAACCATGGCAATGCAGATAGCATGTCAGCATGCCTAGAGGGAATCTACACATTAGTGTTACTCAAAGCACCATTCCAAAGAATAGGACATCAAATTCCATGGATTCATTCAATCAGGGTTGGAATTACTCATTGTTCCTTTGTGGGGTGCTCTGAACATAGTGTAATGAACCAATGTTAATATTATGAATGGTTATGGGGATTGGGGTGCCCATAGGGGTGCCCACGTGGATACTTCAATGCTTACTGGGGGGTTCCTGATTGAGTATTTTGGTATTTTATTAGGATCCCCATTAGCTGTTGCAAAAGCAGCAGCTACTCTTCCTGGGATCCACACCAAACATGAAACATGACATAATACAGAACATTAACAGACCAGAACAGCTCAAGGACAGAACTACATACATTTAAAACGTCACACATAGCCTACATATCAATACATACACACAACATATCTAGGTCAAATAGGGGAGAGGCATTGTGCCGTGAGGTGTTGCTTTATCTGTTTTTTTAAACCAGGTTTGCTCTTCACTTGAGCAATCTGAGATGGAAGGGAGTTCCATGCAATCATGGCTCTATATAATACTGTACGTTTTCTTGATTTTGTTCTGGATTTGGCGACTATGAAAAGACCCCTGGTGGCATATCTGGTGGGGTAAGTGTGTGTGTCAGAGCTGTGTGTAAGTTGACAATGCAAACAATTTCTAATTTTCAAGACATTAATGTTTCTTATAAAAAGAAGAAGTGATGCAGTCAGTCTCTCCTCTACTTTTAGCCAAGAGAAACTGGCATGCATAGGATTGATATTAGCCCTCTGGTTACAGTGAAGAGCAAGACGTGCCACCTTGTTCTGGGCCAGATGCAGTTTTTCTAGGTCCTTCTTTGCAGCACCTGACCATATGACTGGGCAATAATCAATTTAAGATAAAACTAGAGCCTGCAGGACTTGCTTTGTGGAGTGTGGTGCCAAAAAAGCAGAGCATCTCTTTATCACGGACAGACCTCTCCCCATCTTTACAACCATTGAATCAATATGTTTTGACCATGATAGTTTACAATCCAAGGTAACACCAAGTAATTTAGTCTCCTGAACTTGCTCAACAGCCACATCATTCATTATCAGATTCAGCTGAAGTCTAGAACTTATGGAATGATTTGTACCAAATACAATGCTCTTAGATTTAGAGATGTTCAGGACTAGTTTATTACTGGCCACCCATTCTAAAACTGACTGCAACTCTTTGATTAAGGTTGCAGTGATTTCACTAGCTGTGGTTGCTGACGCATATAGGGTTGAATCATCAGTATACATAGACACTAGTAAAAACAGAAAAGAGTAGCGGGCCAAGAGAGCTGCCCTGCAGTACACCATACTTTACATGTGTACACCATACAAACCCTCTGTGTTCTATTAGATAGATAGCTCTAAATCCATGATATGGCAGAGGTTGAAAAGCCAAAACATAAATGCATCAAGTGCAGCGTCTGGATGCTCCTCATTACACACCTCAGACCAAAAAACATGGACATCAGTACAAAACTTTTTGTATGATCTCTTATACATTATTTTAGGCCTAGCCTTTGCAGTTTAGACTTTTCTAGATATGGCCACTCTATTATGGTTAGTACATCCAATAGGTATTGATACAGCTTTAGAGCAGAGTGCTGCAGTATTGATAAAAAGGTGATCAATACATGTGGATGATATACAGTGGGGAAAAAAAGTATTTAGTCAGCCACCAATTGTGCAAGTTCTCCCACTTAAAAAGTTGAGAGAGGCCTGTAATTTTCATCATAGGTACACGTCAACTATGACAGACAAATTGAGAAAAAAAAATCCAGAAAATCACATTGTAGGATTTTTAATGAATTTATTTGCAAATTATGGTGGAAAATAAGTATTTGGTCACCTACAAACAAGCAAGATTTCTGGCTCTCACAGACCTGTAACTTCTTCTTTAAGAGGCTCCTCTGTCCTCCACTCGTTACCTGTATTAATGGCACCTGTTTGAACTTGTTATCAGTATAAAAGACACCTGTCCACAACCTCAAACACTCACACTCCAAACTCCACTATGGCCAAGACCAAAGAGCTGTCAAAGGACACCAGAAACAAAATTGTAGACCTGCACCAGGCTGGGAAGACTGAATCTGCAATAGGTAAGCAGCTTGGTTTGAAGAAATCAACTGTGGGAGCAATTATTAAGAAATGGAAGACATACTGATAATCTCCCTCGATCTGGGGCTCCACGCAAGATCTCACCCCGTGGGGTCAAAATGATCACAAGAACGGTGAGCAAAAATCCCAGAACCACACGGGGGGACCTAGTGAAGACCTGCAGAGAGCTGGGACCAAAGTAACAAAGCCTACCATCAGTAACACACTACGCCGCCAGGGACTCAAATCCTGCAGTACCAGACGTGTCCCCCTGCTTAAGCCAGTACATGTCCAGGCCCGTCTGATGTTTGCTAGAGTGCATTTGGATGATCCAGAAGAGGATTGGGAGAATGTCATATGGTCAGATGAAACCAAAATATAACTTTTTGGTAAAAATTCAACTCGTCGTGTTTGGAGGACAAAGAATGCTGAGTTGCATCCAAAGAACACCATACCTACTGTGAAGCATGGGGGTGGAAACATCATGCTTCGGGGCTGTTTTTCTGCAAAGGGACCAGGACGACTGATCCGTGTAAAGGAAAGAATGAATGGGGCCATGTATTGTGAGATTTTGAGTGAAAACCTCCTTCCATCAGCAAGGGCATTGAAGATGAAACGTGGCTGGGTCTTTCAGCATGACAATGATCCCAAACACACCGCCCGGGCAACGAAGGAGTGGCTTCGTAAGAAGCATTTCAAGGTCCTGGAGTGGCCTAGCCAGTCTCCAGATCTCAACCCCATAGAAAATCTTTGGAGGGAGTTGAAAGTCCGTGTTGCCCAGCGACAGCCCCAAAACATCACTGCTCTAGAGGAGATCTGCATGGAGGAATGGGCCAAAATACCAGCAACAGTGTGTGAAAACCTTGTGAAGACTTAAAGAAAACGTTTGACCTGTGTCATTGCCAACAAAGGGTATATAACAAAGTATTGAGAAACTTTTGTTATTGACCATTAAAAATCCTACAATGTGATTTTCTGGATTTTTTTTCTCATTTTGTCTGTCATAGTTGACGTGTACCTATGATGAAAATTACAGGCCTCTCTCATCTTTTTAAGTGGGAGAACTTGCACAATTGGTGGCTGACTAAATACTTTTTTCCCCACTGTAGTTCCTGTAGTGTTTGTAAACACCCTGGTAGGTTGATTAATAACCTGAACCAGATTACAGGCACTGGTTACAGTGAGCCGCTTCCTCTTGAGCGGACAGCTTGATGAAAACAGAAAATAGACCTTTCTGTTAACATCACACACATTATCAAGCATTGCACACATATTATCCACATAATGGATGTTAGTACTTGGTGGCCTATAGCAGCACCCTAAAAGAAGAGACTTTAGATGAGGTAGGTGAACGTGCAACCACAACACTTCAACAGCATTAGAGATGAGATCCTCTCTAAAATGTACAGGAATATGGCTCTGAACATATACAATAACACCTCCCCCATAGGCATTCCTGTCTCTTTTTTAAATGTTATATCCCTGTATTGCTACTGCTGTATCATCAAAGTAATTATCTAAGTGAGTCTCAGAGATGGCCAATATATGAATGTTATCTGATTTTATCAAGTTATTGATTTCATAAACCTTATTTCAAATTCTACATTTATTTTTAGCCCTTTCCTGGGTAGCTAATCGAAGGTAGACATCATATGAAGGGGGAAAAAACCCCAAAGCAAAACAAGAACATTGTTTGGCTAATAGAGTCAGTTGGTGTATGTGTGTGTGTGCGATGTGGCGCTGAAGCTACAGACCTGGAAGCTAAGCTCTCTCACTCCTCCCAGGCTTTTGGGAGGGAGGGTGGACAATGAGCCTGTCGTAGCCGATGTAAGCAATGTCCCCATGCTCTCTGGCAGCTTTCAAGGCTAGGATAAGTTATTTCCGCCTCTAACACACAGCTTCCGAGTAGTCCTCGTTAAGGAAGATGTTGGTTCCTCTTAAGTTCTTGGCTCTCTCCAGAACAGCCATCTTATCCTTAAACCTTAGGAACTTGACCACTATCGGCCTGGGTCTGTCACCTGGGCTGGTTACAGGTTTTCCAGACGTGTGGGCGCTCTCCACCTCAATCTTCCAATGATCCATCTGCAGTGTTTTAGTGATAATCTTTCGTACTTTCTCTTCATGTGAAGACTCTGGTATGCCATCCACAACGATGTTATTCCTCCTGGATTGTCCCTCTACATAGTCTGTTTTCCCAGTCATTGTTAATAATGATTCACAGACAGTGCTGATGTCATCTCGCGTGGACTTGTTGTCATATTGCTGCAAGTCTCTTTCAGGACATCCACCACTCCATCAAGATATGTAACTTTCAAAATACAGAAATCATCACCGTATGATGCATTTTGCATCATAGGATGCAAAATGCATCATACAGGGATTTATTTTGAAAGTTACATATCTTGAAAACTTGATTGCTGACAAGTAAAACATTTTGGGACTATGTTAACAATGGACTAATGAAACAAATACCAAAATATTGTTTTTGGGTGGAGTTTCCCTTTAAGATCCTTGACCTCTCTGGTCCATTCTTTTGTTAGTTGAGTCCATCAGTATTTGGACAAAGCTCTTGAAGCTATTTTCCGGTTGTTGTAACAAATGCTTGTAGAACCCTTTTTGTTCATTTAAAAGATCCTTCCCCTGTGATAGAGAAAAACTGTCCTCTCCGTTACTCTCCACCGGCTTTGGATGTCATGGTAGCAAACGTAGGCTAACGCTGGTACTCCACGCAGTTCTAGACGGCAGGTTGCAGGGTAGATAGAAACAGCAACAAACAGCAGGGATTTAGACAGCCACAAGCCCGGGACAATCCGCAGTCCCAGCCACAAGGGCTAACCACGTCGCGGGCTGAGTTCCACCTTTCAGGAAACATTGCTAGCTTGATAGCTAGTTAGCAGCTAGGCTACCTGCTATGCCAAGCATCTTTTCAGACTTTTGGTTGGCAGGATCCCTGGACAGATAGCTGCGGTCCCAGCAACTGATGCTAACCACGGCGTAGGATCCAAATTCAAAAGGTAGCTAGTAACCAAACTTTTTGAATAGAACACTTTTTCTGAGATTTTCAAAACTTTTAAAACAACAAACCGAGCTCTCCCTCGGTATTGGGTTTCCCAACACCCTTGGGCACCCTTTGACCCCCTGATTCTAACAGCTCTGAACTAACAAACAACAACATTCTTTGAAATAATGTCAGTTTATCACCCTAAGATCCCTAAATGTCACTGAGCATGGTCATCAATACGCCTCATGTCAAGGTTGGGCTTGTAGGAGAGACCAGACGTGCCGAGGCCGAGAGTGTGAAAACCTTCAAGACAGAATCAAGAGAAATGTCGGCAGTGCAGAGCATAGACGTGACCTAACCTTGCCCCCAGCCATGTCTTGACAAGTCTTCAATGCGACTGAAGCTTCAAAGGAATCAGAGAAATCCAGGAGACAAGTCTCCTTCCCTCTTATCTCATCTAATCCCCACGCTATAGGCTTTCTGCTCTGAAAATGACATTTTGGGGCTTGTTAAAGGCATCCCTTTGGAGCTGTTTTGACAACGAGTTCATTGGCAACACAACAGACTAATGAACACAACCAATTTTAGTCAAATATACACAAATACTGTATTATAGCTGCATAAACTCCACAAATACAATAAAGATAATGCACATTACAATACAAAAGCCTCAACAACATCATCATCAGGTATTAGCTGAGCTAATAGAGTTGAGGTCAGAGGACGTGCTCTCTATTGTTAGGCCTGCCGCAAGCTAATTCAACCTCTGAACGAACAAGGTGGGAATCACCCTCACAACACAATGGAGGTTTGAAATCAAACCACCATTAGCATATTTGGCCCTTTGTGCAATTCAACAACACTGCCATATGCAGCTAGCAACCGGTAATTGTGGTAAGCGTTCTGCTAATCTATTCTACAATTATTAGAGTGGCCTGCTTTGGCTGCCCTCACAGAGGAATGCAGGGAGAGAGTGCGCGGGTCTTTTCAGAGGCTGTCTGCAGAAACCCTGATGGATGTACAGGCAGAGGAGGACAGAGAGGAGTTCCAAACCAGAGCCTCCTCCGATATAATTACAACTCTTTGTCACACACAAATAGGGTTCTCTCTCTTTCCCCCTCTCTCTCTCTCTGTGTGTGTGTAAAGGACATCCTTGGCAAGCCGGCATTAATTGTTTAGACAAAGGTGTATATTAAACAACAAGTGGCTGTGCGCTCTGTATAATTGCATGTGGAGGGTTTGGAGGAGCTGTTGAATAACGAGGTGCTATTGTGCCTTTTATACAAGGGAGACAAATCACAGGACATGAAACACACAGCATTACTTTACATAGGACCACTACACACAGTAGTTCATGGGTCCAAGTTTCAAATAATACAATGGCGCTATCTAGTGGACATATACTGAAACACAATGCGCATGTACCTCATGGACTATATATATGGTCCCCTCCAACCCAACTCTGGACCTCC
The DNA here is from genome assembly GCF_964263955.1 of Coregonus lavaretus. Classification (NCBI taxonomy): domain Eukaryota; kingdom Metazoa; phylum Chordata; class Actinopteri; order Salmoniformes; family Salmonidae; genus Coregonus; species Coregonus lavaretus. The sequence goes on along the minus strand of NC_139989.1, from coordinate 4,317,367 downwards.
AAGCCAGTTCCACTGCATTTTCTAATTGTTCCTCTCTAATCAGGGACTTATTTAGACCAGGGACACCAGGTGTGCGCAATTAATTATCAGGTAGAACAGAAAACCAGCAGGCTCCGGAACTCGTAGGGTAAGAGTTAAGTACCCCTGGTATAGTCCATCTAGTGGCTTTTATGATACTGAAAATTGAGTTAGTGTGATGCAGTTTGAAATAAATTATACTTCCTTACTTCCATAAATAATTATTTAAGGTTATTTATTTTGGCACTTTGTATTAGAGAATGCAATAGTGTAGGGGCCGGCAACAGGCGGCCGGCCGGCAAGTGATTTCGTTTTTAGTTGTAAAAACAAATCTACGGTAAAATCACCAACAATTCAGCTAAAAATTAGTTTCATTTAGGAAATCTGTTCCCAAGTATTCACACAAATTTAAAAAATTGACGTAATTGTGTCTCAATGTAATCAAGGTATGAAATCACTGTTATTTTCAAATAATTCTAATTATTTTCCGGCCCCCGACCATTCGGCTGAATCTAGTTGCCTACCCCTGCAATAGAGTAGCAACTAAAGGAGGTCTATAGGTCAAACCACAGGGTAGAAAGGAAGAAATGGTTCATGGCTGACTGTTAATTCAACTGTCAAAGTTGCATTCTCCCTCCCAACGTCTAACACAACAGAAAACATGGGGATCAATGGAAAAGAGCCTTTATAGTGCACAAACAGGAAATGCCTTGGTGTGTAATTACAGTCTATTACTTACAGATGTCATCAGACAGACACACAGAGCAGATCATGGCTTTAAGTAGGATAGGAGGGCTGTTATCTAATGTAGTCATAGCTACAGTATGTCCTCATAATCTAAAATACTGCACTTTCCTTCCATTGTCTCCTGTCCTTCAGGACTATACTGATCCGCAAGGACTTGCTTTTGAAATATAATTAGTCATATTGAAGAACAGCGAATAAAGACGTCAAGTCCTTTCGCCTGCAGTATCAGTCACGATGAAGGAGAGTGGAAGAAGCCATGCTGTTGGGACACAGCCTATGATGTGTCAATGGTGGACATTTTATATTGGTGAAAGTTAAAAGCTGGGAAAAGTCTTAAGTGGATCCTTGAGACGTGCAACTCTGACGTCACCCCATTGAAGTTGAAATTTAAAACGGCTACAGTAAGGGTTAAGGTTAGGTAAGGGTTGAGGTTAGGGGTTTAGAGTAGAGACGTCCCAAGGATAGCAGATAGCACTAACCCTAAAAGCTGTTGTATTACAGGTTCATGTGCAGAAACATCAAATGGATGACACGGTACTAGTGTTAGTAACCTTTCATGCATTTCACTTGATTTGGTGTCAGTTTTGTACGAGAAGTTGAGTCTCAGCTGTGTCTCAGGTCTAACGTCCAGTGTGTACCCATTCAGCAGAGCTCCAAGCACTATGTTATGTTATGTTCAATCCCCAGGAAGTAACAACTCAGAAGCGTTTGTTTCGTTAAACATGGGTCATGTTTATTTTTCGCTAGCGAGACACCTTGAGGAGAAAATGCTCACTTCCTTGGTGATGTTCAGCTTTTAGGAAACCCCTCTGTTACACCAAGCAGCAATGGGCAGTAGGCTGAAGTCACTCCTAACCACTGATCTAGGAACAGATATATTTTCATCCCCCTAATGGTTTAGGTTAGGATGTGGGGTAAAGTATCTGATCCCAGATCTGTGGTTAATGATAACTTCTACCTGGAGCCAGGAACGCCAGGGGAGGAGGGTCATCCCAAAAGCGTTACAGAGACAGAGAGCCTGGGGCCTGCTCAGAAGGTGAAACGTTACACAACATTGCAGATGGAAACATAATGTATAGTAGAGCTGACAAGATTCCCTGATTCCCTACATAACAGAGAATCCTATCTATTCTACACAACGCATATGCTATCTGAATGTTGTGTAATGTTGCAGCCTCCTGAACAGGCCCCAGCTTTAGCCTGAGGTACGGTACAGTGCTTTAACAACAGAGTAAAAGACAAGTTACCGACAGCTACCAAGGCGACAGCTACCAAGGCGACTGTTACCGCGGAGCAGATTTCTCCTCAGACAAATGCACTTCAGAGTTACATATTAATCACGAGAAATGAAACAAACATGTGCATTAACTGGCGTTCACCCAGATCACTACATCATCAACCTCACCTTTTGGTACACAGAAACAGATGCAGAAATAAAGGGGCGGGAGTAAGGGGAGAGTTCGTCTAATGATTGGTATTCTTTTGGGCGTTTCCTGTCGTTTCTCTCACCTGTCAATCAATCAGAAGCCAAGTGCAGATTCAAGCAAAATATTTTGTTACACATGTTATACCTTTTTTAATCTCTTCTGAAGGCGCTAACGTTCATGGGGGGAGGGGAGCTACATTTTTCTTCCCCAAAATTTGGGAGGTATTAAAAACTTAACAAAAAACAACAAATAAGTCTGGTGAAAGCCTCAGAAAAATCAACTACACTGGTTAGTCAGTTAGTTATAACAAACAGAAGTCCAGAGAGAAAGAGATATAAGAGAGATATAAGAGAGATATAAGATAGTTATTAGAGAGTAAAGGGTATTGGTAGAGGCTGTTTTAGAAGGACTGAAAGTGCTTTAATAGAGAGTTTAAAGTGAGTAATGTTCTTTCTTTTTCTTCAGACAGGAACACAGGTACATCACCAGAGAACTGATACAGATGAGTCCGTCGTCGTGTTCAAGTCACGAGATACGTCATCGTCTTGTTGTTGTTGTCTTCAGCAGAAAAGATGGCAAAACCCTTTGTTCCGTGTGGTTAGGCTAATTATTTAAGGTCCTACGTCATTAGTGTTTCACTTCTAGCAGGGAGTTCTCTGTAAGGTTACTGTTGATTTCTATTCCGCTCCTGGGGAAAGAGAGAGAGGGGAAAAGGAACCAAATTAGAGGATGTACAATTGGGAGAAAAAACACATGGAATGCTGTTAAAAAAACATCCTCAGGGAAATGGGTCTTTTTTTGACTGAATCGTTTGTCCTACGTTTGTGATAAAAGTTCAGTAATGCAACATATTGTGAGTTAAACATCTAAGGGCCAAATCCCAAGGGAATACACATACATGTTGAAGTGAAGTGCATGTCTGTCACACAGTGGTGTCTACTGAAGATTTCCACCAAGATGAGAGTTTTTGCTTGTGGATCTCTGAGTGACGATTCAAACTCTCCTTTCCTTCAAAGGCTGGTTTCTGTCACTGTAATCCTCATAATGGCTGAGTGTTCCCTTAACTGTAAATGATGACGGGTGATTTTCATCAGCTGATGATGACTAGTGCTTGGAGCATGTGCAGACCAGCTGGCTGGAGTGTTTACAGATATATCCAAGCTCTCCCTATACCAGTCTGCTGTCCCCACTTGCTTATAGATGTCCACCATTGTTCCTGTACCCAAGAAAGCGAAGGTAACTGAACTAAATTACTATCGCCCTGTAGCACTCATTTCTGTCATCATGAAGTGCTTTGAGAGGCTAGTTAAGGATCATATCACCTCCACCTTACCAGTCACCCTAGACCCACTACAATTTGCATACCGCCCCGACAGATCCACAGATGACGCAATCGCCATCGCACTGCACACTGCCATATCCCATCTGGACAATAGGAATACATACAGTGGGGGAAAAAAGTATTTAGTCAGCCACCAATTGTGCAAGTTCTCCCACTTAAAAAGATGAGAGAGGCCTGTAATTTTCATCATAGGTACACGTCAACTATGACAGACCAAATGAGGGTAAAAAATCCAGAAAATCACATTGTAGGATTTTTAATGAATTTATTTGCAAATTATGGTGGGAAATAAGTATTTGGTCAATAACAAAAGTTTCTCAATACTTTGTTATATACCCTTTGTTGGCAATGACACAGGTCAAACGTTTTCTGTAAGTCTTCACAAGGTTTTCACACACTGTTGCTGGTATTTTGGCCCATTCCTCCATGCAGATCTCCTCTAGAGCAGTGATGTTTTGTGGCTGTCGCTGGGCAACACGGACTTTCAACTCCCTCCAAAGATTTTCTATGGGGTTGAGATCTGGAGACTGGCTAGGCCACTCCAGGACCTTGAAATGCTTCTTACGAAGCCACTCCTTCGTTGCCCGGGCGGTGTGTTTGGGATCATTTCAAACAACAAGTTCAAACAGGTGCCATTAATACAGGTAACGAGTGGAGGACAGAGGAGCCTCTTAAAGTTTTTTTAAAGAAGAAGTTACAGGTCTGTGAGAGCCAGAAATCTTGCTTGTTTGTAGGTGACCAAATACTTATTTTCCACCATAATTAGCAAATAAAATCATTAAAAATCCTAAAATGTGATTTTCTGGATTTTTTTTTCTCAATTTGTCTGTCATAGTTGACGTGTACCTATGATGAAAATTGCAGGCCTCTCTCATCTTTTTAAGTTGGTGAACTTGCACAATTGGTGGCTGACTAAATAATTTTTTCCCCCACTGTACCTATGTAAGAATGCTGTTTATTGACTACAGCTCATCCTTCAACACCATATTACCCTCCAAGCTCATCATTAAGCTCAGGGCCCTGGGACTAAACACTTCCCTCTGCAAATGGATCCTGGACTTCCTGACGGGCCGCCTCCAGGTGGTGAAGGTAGGAAACAACACCTCCACTACACTGATCCTCAACACTGGGGCCCCACAAGGGTGCATGCTCAGCCCCCTCCTGTACTTCCTGTTCACCCATGACTACGTGGCCACGCACGTCTCCAACTCAATCATCAAGTTTGCTGACAACACAACAGTGGTAGGCCTGATTACCAACAACGACGAGACAGCCTACAGGGAGGAGCTGATCGTGGACTTCAGGGGACAACGTCGACGAGGCCGCAGTGGAGAGGGTGAAAAGCTTTAGGGCTGTCCCCGACAAAAGAAAATCTTGGTCGACCGAGAGTTGTCCTGTTCTTTCGACCAATACATTGGTCAAATGTTTCAACTTAATTTTCCATATATAGACAGACACACCTTATGTGTTTGAATAAAATCAACTACATACAGTGAGGGAAAAAAGTATTTGATCCCCTGCTGATTTTGTACGTTTGCCCACTGACAAAGAAATGATCAGTCTATAATTTTAATGGTAGGTTTATTTGAACAGTGAGAGACAGAATAACAACAACAAAATCCAGAAAAACGCATGTCACAAATGTTATAAATTGATTTGCATTTTAATGAGGGAAATAAGTATTTGACCCCTCTGCAAAACATTACTTAGTACTTGGTGGCAAAACCCTTGTTGGCAATCACAGAGGTCAGACGTTTCTTGTAGTTGGCCACCAGGTTTGCACACATCTCAGGAGGGATTTTGTCCCACTCCTTTGCAGATCTTCTCCAAGTCATTAAGGTTTCGAGGCTGACGCTTGGCAACTCGAACCTTCAGCTCCCTCCACAGATTTTCTATGGGATTAAGGTCTGGAGACTGGCTAGGCCACTCCAGGACCTTAATGTGCTTCTTCTTGAGCCACTCCTTTGTTGCCTTGGCCGTGTGTTTTGGGTCATTGTCATGCTGGAATACCCATCCACGACCCATTTTCAATGCCCTGGCTGAGGGAAGGAGGTTCTCACCCAAGATTTGACGGTACATGGCCCCGTCCATCGTCCCTTTGATGCGGTGAAGTTGTCCTGTCCCCGTAGCAGAAAAACATCCCCAAAGCATAATGTTTCCACCTCCATGTTTGACAGTGGGGATGGTGTTCTTGGGGTCATAGGCAGCATTCCTCCTCCTCCAAACACGGCGAGTTGAGTTGATGCCAAAGAGCTCCATTTTGGTCTCATCTGACCACAACACTTTCACCCAGTTCTTCACTGAATCATTCAGATGTTCATTGGCAAACTTCAGACGGGCATGTATATGTGCTTTCTTGAGCAGGGGGACCTTGCGAGCGCTGCAGGATTTCAGTCGTTCACGGCGTAGTGTGTTACCAATTGTTTTCTTGGTGACTATGGTCCCAGCTGCCTTGAGATCATTGACAAGATCCTCCCATGTAGTTCTGGGCTGATTCCTCACCGTTCTCATGATCATTGCAACTCCACGAGGTGAGATCTTGCATGGAGCCACAGGCTGAGGGAGATTGACAGTTATTTTGTGTTTCTTCCATTTGCAAATAATCACACCAACTGTTGTTACCTTCTCACCAAGCTGCTTGGCGATGGTCTTGTAGCCCATTCCAGCCTTGTTTAGGTCTACAATCTTGTCCCTGACATCCTTGGAGAGCTCTTTGGTCTTGGCCATGGTGGAGTTTGGAATCTGATTGATTGCTTCTGTGGACAGGTGTCTTATATACAGGTAACAAACTGAGATTAGGAGCACTCCCTTTAAGAGTGTGCTCCTAATCTCAGCTCGTTACCTGTATAAAAGACACCTGGGAGCCAGAAATCTTTCTGATTGAGAGGGTGTCAAATACTTATTTCCCTCATTAAAATGCAAATCAATTTATAACATTTCTGACATGCATTTTTCTGTATTATTTTTTTGTTATTCTGTCTCTCACTGTTCAAATAAACCTACCATAAAAATTATAGACTGATCATTTCTTTGTCAGTGGGCAAACGTACAAAATCAGCAGGGGATCAAATACTTTTTTCCCTCACTGTATGCACTGAGCTTGTCTGGTGCTTTTTTCATTAAATAATGAAGACGAACAAATGACTCAAGAAAGAGCCCGATGGTCACACGGTGTAAAAATAATAATACAGTGAGTGTCTAAGTGACTGCCGCACGTTGTCTCGCTCTCCTCCCTACTGCAGTGAAAGGGCACCACAGCACAGCAAGTATATATTGTGCTGTCCGTGCTGAAGCTGCAACATCATTTCAGCCATTTAGTTTCTTATTCGTTTCTGACTGAAAAGTTATGTTACTGAAATCCCTCATTTGTTTAGGAAAAACATTCCCCTTGCTCTCTTTACGTGAAACATGCACTGCATGCATGTGACCAATAGGGCCTGACCTATAGCTTATCATAATCACGTCGATAAATTGGTTGTAACAAACTCAGAACACAGTAACACGGACGTGAAAGGGGACCTGAAAAAGAAACTTAAAACGGGCGAATGTTTACTGGTTGCTCAGGAGGGAAAGGGGAAGTCAGATCTGTGGAAGACATTTTACTTAGTTGTGAAAACTACTGGAGATCAAGAAAAAGGAGGGTATAGGAGCAAGCGTTGCATGAGTATTATGTGTGCCAAACAGTTGCTGTTAGAGTACAATATTATTATTTTTTCTGACCATTTGGAAGTGTAAACAACACTAAATAAATAAGTGTACCAGAGAGTCTATTCTAACGAGAAAAAATATATATAAAGCCTTTATTACAGCAGACTAAAAACAGTTGCATGCATTCGTGAATTGCAGTTTATTTATTGTTTAAGCTAATTATTCAAATCTCCCTTTGTTATTTATGCTTGATTGCATTTCAAAGCATGAATGTCTCGTATGCTGTGTGATGGCATGAACAAATTAATGATTGATACAGTAGCCTATATATTGAAATATAGGCCTAAGTAAGTTATGGTATTAAGACTAAACAGGCCGCGCTCTTAGGCCTACAGCTTGATGGTGGTTATACAAGGCTACTATACAAAGCCTACTAATGATGACGACATTACTTATTATTACAATCATAATAATAATAACAATAAGAAGGAGATCAAGAAAAAGAAGGGTATAGGAGCGAGAGCTGCATGCATATTATGTGTGACAAACCTGTGCAGTTACATGACAATATTATTTTTTTGCCTGTTTCGAAGTGTACACTAAATAAATGATTAGTAATACCAGTCTGATCAAACAAAAAACACATTTTTTAAAGCCTTCATTACAGCATAGCAAAGATTACAAACAGCTGAATCTTTGAAATTTCTTTATCCGACATTTTGCCGTTGCATGAGGCTTGGTGCTCACGCATATGCCTACTCACCAAACAGATGTCGTGGCCCTAATTCATCACAATGCTGTGTTTAATGTGGAATTGTTCATCCATTTACAAAATTCCAAAGAACAGGTAGAACAAACTAAATCGAACGTCTGTATATCGAAAATAAAACAGATTTTGGTTTGTAACCCTGAAAAAAATTGTCTTTCAACTCGCCAAATTGAGCCCCACTTAATATGTACAAGTCGGAGGTTTACATACACCGTAGCCAAATACATTTAAACTCAGTTTTTCACAATTCCTGACATTTAATCCTAGTAAAAATTCCCTGTCTTAGGTCAGTTAGGATCACCACTTTATTTTAAGAATGTGAAATGTCAGAATAATAGTAGAGAGAATTATTTATTTCTGCTTTTATTTCTTTCATCACATTCCCAGTGGGTCAGAAGTTTACATACACTCAATTAGTATCTGATAGCATTGCCTTCAAATGGTCTTCTTGTCTGCCACCCAGACAGCTGGCGTCGGGTAAGTTTGGCTTTATACATAGCTTGGGCTTTGTCGAGTAAGGCTTAAACTATGTATTTAGATTGTAGTTAGGTATTATAGGTAGGCATCGTGGGCTGTATATTATTAGGTATTATAGGTAGGCATCGTGGGCTGTTGTGGGTAGTTATTGTAGGTTAGCATTGTATTCGGCGGTGCCGGGTTTAGCACGAAGCTAGCTAGCTAGCTAACTCACCTCCTGGACTAGCTGGCGAGTAGCTATTAGCAACGGTAGCAACTAAATACAATATCCTTTTAGCCAGCTACATTTGTTCGCTGCGCCGCCGTTTTTCAAACAAAGTCAACACAGCAGCCATTGCTAGCTAGCCAACACGACCAGCTAGCTGTACTGTAGCAGCTAAATACAATATATTTGTGCTAGCCAGCCAACGTTTAATTATTGCTGCGTTATGAAAGGAACTAGACACGGACACAAATTATCTGTTTAGTGTGTTAACACACTATTGGTAGTTTGTTGTAACCAAGTATTGGTGCTAAACTGTGTGTTATTGGATGCTAGCATGCTAGTTAGCTATGTCGTCATAGTTAGCTAGCTGAATAAAGTAAGTTGAGTCTATTCCTTGAAACATTGAACCGCTGTAGTTCACAACAATTCTAATTTCTAAAGTGGAAGTTGGGAGAGTTTTATTCGGGTGGTTCAGTGAAACAATTATAGTTTCTGAGGTGGAAGTTGGGAGAGTTATATTTGGGAGTTTTGGTTTTTACTCTCTCCTTTCCCAGATGTTTAGTTCATTTCATTCCGATCTCCTCTGCATTATTGTAGCCATTTGCTACAGCCTGTCAACTATGCCTCTGCCTATCCCTGTTCTCTCCTCTCCGCACAGGCTACACAAACGCCTCACACCGCGTGGCTGCTGTCTCTCTAACCTGGTGGTCCCTGCACGCACCCCACACCTGGAGTTCCAGGTCTCAGGCAGCCTCTGGAACTGCCGTTCTGCTGCCAACAAGGCTGACTTCATCCCAGCCTATGCTACCCTCCAGTCCCTCGACTTCCTGGCGCTGACGGAAACATGGATTACCACTGAAAACACTGCTACTCCTACTGCTCTCTCCTCGTCTGACCATGTGTTCTCGCATACCCCGAGAGCATCTGGTCAGAGGGGTGGTGGCACAGGAATCCTCATCTCTCCCAAGTGGACATTCTCAATTTTTCCCCTAACCCATCTGTCTATCTCCTCATTTGAATTCCATGCTGTCACAGTCACTAGCCCATTTAAGCTTAATATCCTTGTCATCTATCGCCCTCCAGGTTCCCTTGGAGAGTTCATCAATGAGCTTGACGCCTTGATAAGTTCCTTTCCTGAGGATGGCTCACCCCTCACAGGGATTTCAACCTCCCTACGTCTACATTTGACTCATTTCTCTCTGCCTCCTTCTTTCCACTCCTCTCCTCTTTTGACCTCACCCTCTCACCGTCCCCCCCTACTCACAAGGCAGGCAATACGCTTGACCTCATCTTTACTAGATGCTGCTCTTCTACTAATCTCACTGCAACTCCCCTCCATGTCTCCGACCACTACTTTGTATCCTTTTCTCTCTCGCTCTCCTCCAACACTACTCACTCTGCCCCTACACAGATGGTAATGCGCCGCCGCAACCTTCGCTCTCTCTCTCCCACTACTCTCTCCTCTTCCATCCTATCATCTCTTCCCTCTGCTCAATCCTTTTCCCTCCAATCTCCTGATTCTGCCTCCTCAACCCTCCTCTCCTCCCTTTCTGCATCCTTTGACTCTCTGTGTCCCCTATCCTCCCGGCCGGCTCGGTCCTCCCCACCAGCTCCGTGGCTTGATGACTCATTGCGAGCTCACAGAACAGAGCTCCGGGCAGCGGAGCGGAAATGGAAGAAAACTAAACTCCCTGTCGACCTGGCATCTTTTCACTCCCTCCTCTCTACATTTTCTTCATCTGTTTCTGCTGCTAAGGCCACTTTCTACCACTCTAAATTCCAAGCATCTGCCTCTAACCCTAGGAAGCTCTTTGCCACATTCTCCTCCCTGCTGAATCCTCCCCCCCCCTCCTCTCTCTCTGTGGATGACTTCGTCAACCACTTTGAAAAGAAGGTTGACGACATCCGATCCTCGTTTGTTAAGTCTAATGACACTGCTGGTCCTGCTCACACTGCCCTACCCTATGCTTTGACTTCTTTCTCCCCTCTCTCTCCAAATAAAATCTTGCGACTTGTGACTGCAGGCTGCCCAACAACCTGCCCGCTTGACCCCATCCCCTCCTCTCTTCTCCAGACCATCTCCGGTGACCTTCTCCCCTACCTCACCTCGCTGATCAACTCATCCTTGACCGCTGGCTATGTCCCTTCCGTCTTCAAGAGAGCGAGAGTTGCACCCCTTCTCAAAAAACCAACACTCGATCCCACTGATGTCAACAACTACAGACCAGTATCCCTTCTTTCTTTTCTTTCCAAAACTATTGAGCGTGCCGTCTTTAGCCAACTCTCTTGCTATCTCTCTCAGAATGACCTTCTTGATCCAAACCAGTCAGGTTTCAGGACTGGTCATTCAACTGAGACTGCTCTTCTCTGTGTCACGGAGGCTCTCCGCACTGCTAAAGCTAACTCTCTCTCCTCTGCTCTTGTCCTTCTAGACCTGTCTGCTGCCTTTGATACTGTGAACCATCAGATCCTCCTCTCCACCCTCTCCGAGCTGGGCATCTCCGGCGCGGCTCACTCCTGGATCGCGTCCTACCTGACCGGTCGCTCCTACCAAGTGGCGTGGCGAGAAGCTGTCTCCGCACCACGTGCTCTCACCACTGGTGTCCCCCAGGGCTCAGTTCTAGGCCCTCTCCTATTCTCCCTATACACCAAGTCACTTGGCTCTGTCATATCCTCACATGGCCTCTCCTATCATTGCTACGCTGACGATACACAACTAATCTTCTCCTTTCCCCCTTCTGATAACCAGGTGGCGAATCGCATCTCTGCATGTCTGGCAGACATATCAGTATGGATGACGGATCACCACCTCAAGCTGAACCTTGGCAAGACGGAGCTGCTCTTCCTCCCGGGGAAGGACTGCCCGTTCCATGATCTCGCCATCACGGTTGACAACTCCGTTGTGTCCTCCTCCCAGAGTGCGAAGAGCCTTGGCGTGACCCTGGACAACACCCTGTCGTTCTCCGCTAACATCAAGGCGGTGACCCGATCCTGCAGGTTCATGCTCTACAACATTCGGAGAGTACGACCCTGCCTTACACAGGAAGCAGCACAGGTCCTAATCCAGGCACTTGTCATCTCCCGTCTGGATTACTGCAACTCGCTGTTGGCTGGGCTCCCTGCCTGTGCCATTAAACCCCTACAACTCATCCAGAATGCCGCAGCCCGTCTGGTGTTCAACCTTCCCAAGTTCTCTCACGTCACCCCGCTCCTCCGCACACTCCACTGGCTTCCAGTTGAAGCTCGCATCTGTTACAAGACCATGGTGCTTGCCTATGGAGCTGTGAGGGGATCGGCACCTCTGTACCTTCAGGCTCTGATCAGTCCCTACACCCAAACGAGGGCATTGCGTTCATCCACCTCTGGCCTGCTGGCTCCCCTTCCTCTGCGGAAGCATAGTTCCCGCTCAGCCCAGTCAAAACTGTTCGCTGCTCTGGCACCCCAATGGTGGAACAAGCTCCCTCACGACGCCAGGACAGCGGAGTCACTCACCACCTTCCGGAGACATTTGAAACCACACCTCTTTAAGGAATACCTGGGATAGGATAAAGTAATCCTTCTACCCCCCCCCCCCCTAAAAAAATAAAAAATATTGTAAAGTGGTTATCCCACTGGCTATAGGGTGAATGCACCAATTTGTAAGTCGCTCTGGATAAGAGCGTCTGCTAAATGACGTAAATGTAAAATGTAAATGTCAAACGTTTCAGGTAGCCTTCCACAAGCTTCCCACAATAAGTTGGGTGAATTTTGGCCCATTCCTCCTGACAGAGCTGGTGTAACTGAGTCAGGTTTGTAGGCCTCCTTGCTCGTACACGCTTTTTCAGTTCTGCCCACACATTTTCTATAGGATTGAGGTCAGGGCTTTGTGATGGCCACTCCAACACCTTGACTTTGTTGTGCTTAAGCGATTTTGCCAAAACTTTGAAAGTATGCTTGGGGTCATTGTCCATTTGGAAGACCCATTCGCGACCAAGCTTTAACTTCCTGACTGATGTCTTGAGATGTTGCTTCAATATATCCACATAACTTTCCTTCTTCATGATGCCATCTATTTTGTGAAGTGCACCAGTCCCTCCTGCAGCAAAGCACCCCCACAGCATGATGCTGCCACCCCCGTGCTTCACGGTTGGGATGGTGTTCTTCGGCTTGCAAGGTACCCCCTTTTTCCTCCAAACATAACGATGGTCATTATGGCCAAACAGTTATATTTTTGTTTCATCAGACCAGACATTTCTCCAAAAAGTGTGATCTTTGTCCCCATGTGCGTCTTTTTCATGGCGGTTTTGGAGCAGTGGCTTCTTCCTTACTGAGCGGCCTTTCAGGTTATGTCAATATAGGACTCGTTTTACTGTGGATATAGAAACTTTTGTACCCGTTTCCTCCAGCATCTTCACAAGGTCCTTTGCTGTTGTTCTGGGATTGATTTGCACTTTTCGCACCAAAGTACGTTCATCTCTAGGAGACAGAATGCGTCTCCTTCCTGAGCGGTATGACAGCTGCGTGGTCCCATGGTGTTTATACTTGCGTACGATTGTTTGTACAGATGAACGTGGTACCTTCAGGCGTTTGGAAATTGCTCCCAAGAATGAACCAGACTCGTGGATGTCTACAATTTTTTTTCTGAGGTCTTGGCTGATTTCTTTTGATTTTCCCACGATGTCAAGCAAAGAGGCACTGAGTTTGAAGATAGGCCTTGAAATACATCCACAGGTACACCGCCAATTGACAAATGGCGTCAATTAGCCTATCAGAAGCTTCTAAAGCCATGACATAATTTTCTGGAATTTTCCAAGCTGTTTAAAGGCACAGTCAACTTAGTGTATGTAAACTTCTGACCCACTGGAATTGTGATACAGTGAATTATAAGTGAAATAATCTGTCTGTAAACAATTGCTGGAAAGATTACTTGTGTCATGCACAAAGTAGATAACCGACTTGCCAAAACTATAGTTTGTTAACAAGAAATTTGTGGTGGTTGAAAAACGAGTTTTAATGACTCCAACCTAAGTGTATGTAAACTTCCGACTTCAACTGTAACTACTGCTGTACACACCTTCTCTATTCATATACTGTCTATACATACCATCATATACATCTGACATTGCTCGTTCTGATATTTCTTAATTCCTCCATTTTTTTTGGGGGGGGGGGGGGGGGGAGGGATTTGTTTTGTATTGTTCAGTATTACTGCACTTTTGGAGCTAGAAAACATAATCATTTCGCTGCACCTGCGATAACATCTGCAAAATATGTGTACGCAACCCCTCCTATCTACATCTCTGCCCCCACCTCCCCCTCATTACACAACTCTGGTTGTGCTCTATTGACTCCATAAAGCCATGAGAAAGAGGGAGAGAGAAAAAATCAGAAGAAGGACTGGATGTTTGTGCTTTATTGACTCCATAAAGCCATGAGAAAGAGGCAGGGAGAGAGAGAGAGAGAGAGAGAGAGAGAGAGAGAGAGAGAGAGAGAGAGAGAGAGAGAGAGAGAGAGAGAGAGAGAGAGAGAGAGAGAGAGAGAGAGAGAGAGAGAGAGAGAGAGAGAGAGAGAGAGAGAGAGAGAGAGAGAGAGAGAGAGAGAGAGAGAGAGAGAGAGAGAGAAAAAAATCAGAAGAAGGACTGGATGTTTGTGCTTTATTGACTCCATAAAGCCATGAGAAATGCAGGCCTGTCAGTTTACTCCCTCAACCATTCCTTTACTGACATTCACAAATACGGGCCTGGCTGCACAGTGCACTGACAGCGCATTTCTCTCTCTCGTGCGCACACACACACACACACAGCTGGGTTGATATAGCTGGGTTAATATAGCTGGGTTTATATAGCCAAGTTAATATAGCCAGGTTGATATAGCCGAGTTATTATAGTCGAGTTGATATAGCCGGGTTGATATATCCGGGTTAATATAGCTGGGTTGATATAGCTGGGGTAATATACAGTTGCTTGCGAAAGTATTCACACCCCTTGGAGTTTTTCCTATTTTGTTGCCTTACAACCTGGAATTAAAATTGATTTTTTTGGGGTTTGTATAATTTGATTTACACAACATGCCTACCACTTTGAAGATGCCAAATCTTTTTTCTTGTGAAACAAACAAGAAATAAGACACAAAAAAAACAGAAGACTTGAGCATGCATAACTATTCACCCCCCCCCCCCAAAGTCAATACTTTGTAGAGCCACCTTTTGCAGAAATTACAGCTGCAAGTCTCTTGGGGTATGTCTCCATAAGCTTGGCACATCTAGCCACTGGGATTTCTGCCCATTCTTCAAGGCAAAACTGCTCCAGCTCCTTCAAGTTGGATGGGTTCCACTAGTGTACAGCAATCTTTAAGTCATACCACAGATTCTCAATTGGATTGAGGTCTGGGCTTTGACTAGACCATTCCAAGACATTTAAATGTTTCCCCTTAAATCACTCGAGTGTTGCTTTAGCAGTATGCTTAGGGTCTTGTCCTGCTGGAAGGTGAACCTCCGTCCCAGTCTCAAATCTCTGGAAGACTGAAACAGGTTTCCCTCAAGAATTTCCCTGTATTTACCACCATCTATCATTCCTTCAATTCTGACCAGTTTCCCAGTCCCTGCCGATGAAAAACATCCCCACAGCAAGATGCTGCCACCACCATGCTTCACTGTGGGGATGGTGTTCTCGGGGTGATGAGAGGTGTTGGGTTTGCGCCAGACATAGCGTTTTCCTTGATGGCCAAATAGCTCAATTTTAGTCTCATCTGACCAGAGTACCTTCTTCCATATGTTGGGGAGTCTCCCACATGCCTTTAAGCAATGCCTTTTTTCTGGTCACTCTTCCGTAAAGCCCAGCTCTGTGGAATGTACAGTTTAAAGTGGTCCTATGGACAGATACTCCAATCTCCGCTGTGGAGCTTTGCAGCTCCTTCAAGGTTATCTTTGGTCTCTTTGTTGCCTCTCTGATTAATGCCCTCCTTGCCTGGTCCGTGAGTTTTGGTGGGCGGCCCTCTCTTGGCAGGTTTGTTGTGGTGCCATATTCTTTCCATTTTTTAATAATGGATTTAATGGTGCTCCGTGGGATGTTCAAAGTTTCGATATTTTTTTATAACCCAACCCTGATCTGTACTTCTCCACAACTTTGTCCCTGACTTGCTTGGAGAGCTCCTTGGTCTTCATGACGCCGCTTGCTTGGTGGTGCCCCTTGCTTAGTGGTGTTGCAGACTCTGGGGTCTTTCAGAACAGGTGTATATATACTGAAATCATTTGACACTTAAATAAAGTCCACCTGTGTGCAATCTAACTAATCATGTGACTTCTGAAGGTAATTGGTTGCACCAGATCTTATTTAAGGGCTTCTTAGCAAAGGGGGTGAATACATATGCACGCACCACTTTTCCGTTATTTAATTTTTAGAAACAAGTTATTTTTTTCATTTCACATCACCAACACTATTTTGTGTATGTCCATTACATGAAATCCAAATAAAAATCCTTTAAATTACAGGTTGTAATGCAACAAAATAGGAAAAACGCCAAGGGAGATGAATACTTTTGCAAGGCACAGTAGCTGGGTTGATATAGCTGAATATACACTCTTTCCCAGGTGAAACAGTAGTCAGTGTCAGTAGGCACAGCAGGGGAAGGCCCCAGTGAGACCTGGGCCTCCAGTGTAACTCTATCCACAGTAGGGAGGGCTATTCTGTCTGGGGCTGGGGCTGGAGCCTGACCTGGCCTGGGTGGCTGGGGAAACAAAGGCCTCCTCAGTGTGTCTGTGTCCACACAGACCAGCCTTTATCCTCTCACCTAAGGCTACCAGATCCACCCACTCACAACAGCCCACTCACTCACGTCAACCCACTCACTCACATCCACCCACTCACATCCACCCACATCCACCCACTCACTCACTCACATCCACCCACTCACATCAACTAGGGATGGGCTTGAGTAATCAAGTACTTGAATGGACGTCAAAGCTCGATCTTTAATCAGAGATCACTTTTTTTCTTCTTCTTTTTTACTATAAAATTATTTGGTGGAATGTGCTTTGTGGCTGCCTGAACGGGCAAGTTAAATTTTGTCTTGAAGACAACGTTAATTTGCTTTTACTCTAGTGTTCCATTTGTAGATTTGCATTTGCGGGGCACAACATAAAATATAATAAATAACACAGTGCACACAGCTGTTCTCCCTAAATTCCTTTTCCCCTCTGTGTCTCATTCACTCAATTGCGTTCTGACCGCTCTCTACAGAAATAAATGCCTATAAAAACGTATCTAACCGATGGGATACACAAGCTACATTCCTTGCCAAATGATGACAGTTCTATCACAAATTCTAAATGGACTGGTTGGTTGAAGTAGAAAAATGTGTTCCAACAACGAGCTGCAGTTTTGGATGAATTGCGTCCCATCTGCTTTCCACTTAAGATACTTTGCAAACTGCTAGTGCCATTTAGAATTGGCTAGCCTAGGCTATAACCCCCCTAAACATAGACAGGTTCCACTCTGAAAACAGGCAAAAACATTTGTTTGATAAAGACAGAGCGTATTTTCATCAGAATCATTAAGCATATGCATACTTACCAAACACATGTCGTGGCCCTAATTCATCACAATGCAGTGTTCAATGTGGAATTGTTCATCCATTTAGAGAATTCCAAAGAACAGATAGAATAAACTAAATCGAACGTCTGTATATCGAAATTATTCCAACTCGCCAAATTCAGCCCCGTTTCAAATGATCACTCTTTGAGAACAACTGCTTCAGGCACAAGATGTGCATCACTTCACATTGGCAACTTTTTTCATTTTGAAAAATATTCTGTTCTATTTTATTCATGTTTTATTTACTATAAAATAGGTGTGTCTTGACTGTCATAAGGGCTCGAGAAATAAGAGGGTCTTGTCTGCTAAATTAACAAAACATGGCTGTCATTGCACTGCCATACATGCTGACCAGACCGCCCGCATGTTGATTTTGTCCACCACACCAGACGAGATCAGGACACACAGGTTGAAATATCAAAACGAACTCTGAACCAACTATATTAACTTCGGGACAGGTCGAAAACCATTAAACATGTATGGCAATTTAGCTAGCTAGATTTGCTGTTGCTAGCTAATTTGTCCTGGGATATAAACATTGGGTTGTTATTTTACCTGAAATGCACAGGGTTCTCTACTCTTGACAATTAATCCACAGATAAAAGGGTAAACCGAGTGAGTTTCTAGTTCTCTCCTCCTTCAGTCTTCTTCTTTGGACTATATAATGGCGGTTGGCAACCAACTTTAAGGTGCATTACCACCACCAACTGGACTGGAGTGTGGACATCTTTCGATCACCCACGTGGGTATATGCTCCTAAAAACCAATGAGGAGATGGGAGAGGCGGTACTTGCAGTGCATCGAGTGTCACAAATAGAACCAAGTTATATTTTAGCGCATGGCTACGCAGACGCTCGTTGACGCAAACGAGCAGTGTGGGTGCAATGATTGAATAACATGCATGTGTACATTTCTTTTGCAACGCTCGCGCACGCAATGCGGGCGGTCTGGTCAGCCTGATATGCTTCTACAAGCAAGAGCCACTGCTGAGGTTACTACCTTTTTGAAGACCGTGTCCCACGATATAATATAACCAATTGATATTACGGTTTCAATAAATTAATCTTAAAATGGCACTTGCTTTTTTATTGACTGAATCTATATGGGTCAATTTAACAATTAGGATTTGTTATCTGTAGTGGTTATGATTAATTAGGCATTGCTGCGATCTGTTGGCATATAGATAAATGTGCCATTTTTTTGTTCCATTAACAGATTTCTTTCTTCCATTCGAGTACTCGAAAAAAAAAAGTAATGCGAGTACTCCAACAGTCTCAATTTCTAAACGCCCATCCCTAACATCAACTCACTCACATCCACCCACCGAATGAACTCATCCACCGAAGCGTTAACTTAGGGCACTGAAGGGTTAACTTGGGGGACTGCCATATTGACACTGACAAACACACCTGTCCACATATTCCAATCCACTGATCTAGGTCTATACTGTTCATCCTGTATCCTGTCTCAGTCTCCACAGTTAGCTTAGCATGGTAAGCTTCTGCATAGCATTTAATAGCATCAACCCTCTATCTGGGACGACATGCTAAAGACCGCTCCGCTTGACAGCCCTCAGAGTGAGAGGAGATAGGCCTAACAATGGAGGTCAATTAACCTTGTCAGGCTGGGGAGGGTGAGGCAGCGAGGGTTCTGTCAGGACCTGGGTTGTCATATAGCGGGGTCAGGGCTACAACAGCAGAGCCTCGCACCTGCCCCACACTAGGCTACACAACGCTGCCTCAGCAACATTCAAAACGCTTCCTACTGACAGATTGTTTTCAGTGCTCCTGAAAACATGGACTTCAAATATTTATGAGTGTTACCCAGTGAAACCAAGAGTCAGTACACCAGCATCAATGTAGAGGCAGTGGGAGGGAGAGAGAGAGAGAGAGAGAAGGAGCGAGAGAGAGAGAAAAAGAGAGAGTGAGAGAGAAGGAGAGAGAAAAGGAGAGAGAGAAAGAGAGAGAGAAGGTTGTGTGGGGAGTTTCTTAATGTAATAAGATTAGCATATTTCGTTTTACTTAGGAATGTGTGCAGTGTTATCTTAAGATAGAAGGTTTTAATGTTTTCCTCACTGGTCCATCCTATAACAATCCTTGTTTTAGTTTTCCGCCTTCAATATGTTGTATGTATATTATTGCTCAAAGTGTGTCTGCCTGCGCAAGGAAGAACCAGAGAATAATGTTCTTTTTTTCCAAATCGTTGCGGAATAACCCTGAAATATAAACCGTTGAACCATGTTGAAACATAACCCATAAAATCCCAGTGAAACACATTAGACACACAGAGTGGGGCTGGGGCTGATGTAGAGAACAGCTAATGAAGCAAGAGGAGCCTGTGTCTGCCAGAGGCCTGGTGTTCAAAGGTAGATCAGAGCCACTTCTGCCTTTGTCTGAGGGGAGGTATGTGAGGAATGCAGTCTATTTCAGGAAACCCCGGTGTGTCCCACTCTCCAGTTTGCTCTCATAGAAGCACTCAGCCACACAAGATGGCTGCCTAATCAGACAGGGTTTCCTGATTGGACCCATGCAGACCCACTGGTGGGCAGAGATGGTAGTGATGATGGGCTGATGACAGGCCTGAGGGTTGGGCTGCTAATTCAACACATCAACCTACATCACCACCTTGGACTAATGACACTGGTTGAACCCACCCCCTTGGACTAATGACACTGGTTGAACCCAACCCCTTGGACTAATGACACTGGTTGAACCCACCACCTTGGACTAATGACACTGGTTGAACCCACCACCTTGGACTAATGACACTGGTAGAAATGGAACATGGGATTAGACTAGAGGCCTATGAACTAAGATCCCAGATGATAGACACTGACCACTACTACACTGTGTGATTGACTGACTAGTGACCATCTAACTCACATACACACTCTGCTGCTGTCAGCTGTTAGGATAGGGGTATGTATGTATTTATGTATGTGTGTATGTGTGAGCAGCACGGTTCTCTCACCCTCCGCAGGGCCTCTTCCTCCTCCTGGCGGATCTCGTAATGTGCAAAGTCATCAAAGATTGAGGTAGTATGCTTGAAAGTTGCGATAATTTTAAGCACTTGCTTGGCCTTCTCCAGAGGCACCTCCTGAGTGTCCCTAGAGTTAGTGACAGGCTTGTTGTCATTGTTCTCCAGCCTGATGTGCCTCAACTGGTTGTTGGGCACGTCCTTCACAAACGCCCACTTCACCTCAAACTTGCCCTTCCACTTGTCCTGAGACCAGACGCCTGCGTAGGCGTTGTAGTCCACGGGTGAGCGCATCTCCGCCACACCGCAGAAATGGCCGCTGCCGTTGACGCTGAACAACAGGTAGAGGGGCCCCTTGGCCCCCAGCGAACGGTAGGCACCGTCCAGGCGCTTGTTGCCATGCTCGGTGCTGCACCAGATGGAGTACTTGATGGAGCGGTGGATGTCGTCCTCAGAGTAGCTCTTGATGATAAACACGCGGCCGTTCTTCAGGTTCCAGTCAAAGTCTTTGGGGTTGTAGTTGTTGAGGGCCCGCAGTTTCTCCAACACGGGGTGCACCTCCCCGGAGCAGGGAGAGGCACTGAGGGGGACCCCACCAACACCCATCCCAAAGCCCTCCACCCCTCCCTGGTTGAAGGTGCCCCTGTTCCGGGGAGCCACCCAGCGGTTCTGGGGTGGGAGCTGGGAGTGTTGGTGTTGATGTATGGGTTGAGGGGGGCCGGGCTGGGAAGAGAAGTTCTGGTGGGGATGTTGGTGGGGGTGAGGGGGGCCTGGAGGAATCTGCTGGGGGTGTTGGGGGGACTGGAGTGACTGCAGCTGAAAGGGTTGGTGGTGCTGCTGGTGTTGGTGCTGGTGTTGGTGCTGATGTTGGTGCTGATGTTGGTGCTGATGTTGGTGCTGATGTTGGTGGGGCAGAGGGCTCTGCAGCAGGGGCTGGGGCTGGCCCATCAGGGTCTGCTGCACCATGGTCTGAGGGGGCATCATGGCCTGAGCTAAGGGGGGCTTGTTGAGGGAGCCCTTATCATCCCAGGTGCCAATGTTCATGTTGTGCTTGATGGGCGGCGGGGGAATGGCAGGGCCCCCCATCCCCATGTTGGCTTTGGGCTTGACCTTGGGCTGGGGCTTGGCCGGCTTCCTGGCGATGGCTGCCCAGGATGTGGGTGTGGGGGCGGAGGAACTAACCAACGGTGGCATGCTATTGGCCGCCATGCTACTCATGCCCAACGTGCCCCCGAGGGGCGAGCCGACAGTCTTGGTGACGGCGGCGCCCATGTCCGTGCCCAGTTTTAACCCCGTCATGCCCTGCTCGATGCTGCTCAGCACTGGGACCTTACTGAGCTGGGTGTCACTGCTAAAGCCCGCCTGTCCGTCAGCTATAGCCCTCCCCAGGGAACTAGGTGTGTAACCATAACTATTACTATAGACGCTGCTCTGTGTGGACTGGCCCTGAGAGACACTAGTGCCCCAGGTGGAATAGTCTGCGTTTCCAGGGAAGAAGTTGAAGCCGTGCTGGCTGAGGAAGGGAGGGGTGTTGCCCAGGGCGCCCGGCTGGCTGAGGAAGGGAGGGGTGTTGCCCAGGGCGCCCGGCTGGCTGAACACCCCGTCGGGGAGAAAGTGGTGCTCGCCGTTGCTCATCTGTCCGTAGGTGGTCAGGTAGGGCATGGGGGGATCCCCCGCGGTGGACCAGGGGGCCTCCCCCAGGGAGTAAGGGAAGCCTATGGAGGGAGCATAGTAGCTGGGCATGTAGGGGTCGGACATTGGTGGGTAGCTGTTATTCTGTAGATGGGGAGAACAAGGGTCAGTTAATGGATGACCTTAATGATAGAAGCTAAGACAAACCTAATCTTGCCCATCGCTCTTCAAAACTGTAACCAAGAAATACATCCGCGTTCATTTTAAGGAGCAAGATTGGCTTTCAGTGGAAATGATGGATACCAGCTCTATCAAATATGTTTCCCATAGCAACAAGTGAAGACAGCAAAGTGTTATAATAATCTGTCAGTTGTTGTTGTAATAATTGTCAGTTTGCAAGGATTTCTTTTATAAGTAAATTGGCGTGGGTGATAGTGGGTTTGTTCTTGGTTACATTTCACTAGAATTCTGTAAGAAGAAGTAAGCTCGTCACCCTGGCACAAGATGATGAACACCACCCAGAGTGTTTTTTTTAATCAACAATAATTCCACTATCAAAGGTCATTTTTTAAACTTTTCCATTTCAAAATGAGTGTCAGTCATCTATCAATAGCTCCTTATTCACGTTGGCTACTATACAGTGACTTTAGGTTAACCCTCTATACACCCTATATACATATATCACTATCAGACCCAATTATGAGGGTTCAAAAGGTTCAATAAGTCCCAAAACACACATATCCCCTCTATGCTATGGAATGTCAAGCTGGATGGCTGAAAGGCTTGGGCAGAATGGGTACACTCACTCACCTGATTTGTCTGGCTGCTTAGGTAAGGTTCAAAGTCTTCATCATTTACTCCATCCTTCTGATGCATTGAGCCGTTTTGCACTGGAGAGGGAAAATGTTTTTCTTAGGTTATTCTTTAGATGTGATATAACCAAAAAGGGCTCTCAGCTAAATTAAACCAGTGTTTTAACAGATGTATAAACTAATAATTAACAGTTGATAAACCCCTTTATATTGCCTTTAAGTAGTTGGGGTATAACAACATAGATGGTAACACCCAAGAATATGACAGGCACAGTGGTGTATGGGTATATTTAGTTAGTTTACCTACTTTTGACTGATGACACCAGGTCACCAAAAGGTGGTGGAAGAGTGATCAAAGCAGTGATTTAATGACACTCTTTTGTTATCACAGTTTTTACATAAAGTATTTCCCTAGTCAGACAACATTTTGGCTGTCATCAAACTCCACAACAACCATGCAATAGTAAAAGAATACGGTGACAGGAATACCTTTATTTCCTTGTCCTTTGGGTCTCTGACATCAGAATGGGCGAGTGCCAACAAAAATAAAAAGGGAAGAGAGATGTATCAGATTGTGCATTTAGGGAAATGTTTGATAGGAAGAAGAGTGATGGTACCATACATGCGAGGTGAGCTAGGCCTAGGCTACTGAAATACAAGCAATGATTCCCTACCAGTAGCTGTATATCACTAAAATGTTACGCACATTCAGCCCTAGACTAGCCTATAGACCTACGGCTTCCTTTGAATTATTGACCGGATGTCAAACGCACACTGACATCCAGTAAACGTGCCGCATAGTACAGAATACAGCAACCGGCTCAAGGTGGAGCTTGTTGCCGCCGCTGCGCAGCCGGTAGGCTACTTCAAGGTTCGGCCTACATAGCAGCTAATAGCTATCATATATCAAATACTTTTGCCTGTGTTATATGGCATGCCTACCGCACTGAATGATAGCAGCTGACAAAGGGGTTGACAATGTTCAAATTGCAACGACACACATGTCACGACAGTGGGTTATCAAAAATACGCACCTGATCGACTGTGGTTGCAGACATCCTCCAGGAGCCGAAACGGATTGCTGTTTGTGACTGTCCACGGTTTCTCCTGCTTCTGCACTCCGGTATTTTTCTCAGCTCGTCTCGGGTTATCCAATCTCTCTCTGTATGTAGCGGCGGTGTTTTTCTCCAGTCGTCAGATCTTTCCCTACAATGTTTTCTCGAGCGCCGAGGATCGCGACTTTGTATCTGTCGGTGGTATTAAATGTTTCCGATCTAGCTGACGTTCGGCTACAATTTATCACTCACTCTGAAACTGCCTAATGCCAGATTGGAATATCCCTTACTCTATTCCACAATGGCGGATAGGCTATTATGCCGCGTTCACACACTAGTCGGAACTAGGAAATTTGGAAATGTCCGACTTGCTAACTGGTTGTAGTTATACACGTGCCGCGTTCAACGAATCAGCAAGTCAAACATTTCCGAGTTTCCTAGTTCCGACTAGCATATGAACGCGGCATCTATCTCGCTTCCGTTCTATTGCTCCATGACCTTCCGCCTGTGACGCTCTGAGTCATGTTACTACAGACTGACAGTCACATTTCACATGACATGTCTCAGAAGATTTACCCTTTATTCTACAATACAACATACTTTTGTTTCCCTTGTTAAAATAAATTATGTGTGTTCACTGTGATGTGACAAAAAAAAAATATGTATGCACGCATGACTGTAAGTCGCTTTGGATAAAAGCTTCTGCTAAATGGCATATTATTATTATTATTATTATTATTATTATTACAAACTGTGTCACTTCAGGCAGATCTGTCTCTGTCTGCCTGCTCAACATCCTCTGAATTGGTCTCTCTCTGCAGTGTAGCAGACCATTAGGCTACATGGAATGCCCTGCCTAAAGATCACTGTCATGTGACATTTTTATTGCAAATTACATTAATGGAAGGATTCATTTAATAATTTGCCTACCAGCACATACAGGTCTCCTCTCATGGACTTGAATGGCATCCTTGAATGTAGATGGAATTGTAGGCTATTGTGGATAGATGAGCAGGTGCAATAGCATATCTCAAGCTCTTATACCAAACCTAAAGACCCACAGATCAAGGTTTGCTAAGTTTGCCACATACAGAGAGTTTGGGAGTTATGTCCTTAAAACAGGAAAATTAACCCAGGGTGCATGCTACAATAATAATAATAATAATAATGCATTCCATTTGTAGACCACTTTTCATGTACACACACACACACACGAATGTATTGGGGAACCCCCCAGCACCCCTCACTTTAGCAGGACACATTTATTTACAATACTTGTGCTGATGTCAACAGACTTCTATTATAAAATAATACGGCAGAACCATGACCAGAGGTAACATCACTTACTCAGGATTCTGTAGACTAGCCTATTGTATGGGGCGGCAGGTAGCTTAGTGGGTAAGAGCGTTGTGCCAGTAACCGAAAGGTCGCTGGTTCTAATCCCCGAGCCGACTAGGTGAAAAATCTGTCGATGTGCCCTTGAGCAAGGCACTTAACCCTAATTGCTTCTGTAAGTCGCTCTGGATAAGAGCGTCTGCTAAATGACTAAAATGTAAAATGTACGCATCTGTCAACATTGAGGTGGCGGTAATGCACCATAACGTTGGATGCCAACCGCCGATAAACCCCACCAAAGAAGAAGATCTGGCAACGTTTGTCTTCTCGCGATATTTCCGCAGTGGGTGGTGGAGCCAGAGATATGGCAGCCGTCGTGCTGAGGTTCTGCCGTAAAGGACTGTCTCACATTTTGAGGAATGGAGCAGTCGCTACTTTCTCGCCAAAGACTTTGGGAGGTGAGTATGATACCACGGTTCGATGTGTACCTGTTCACGGGAAAGCTTACAGGCTACGATATAAAAATAAATAGAGGAGGGGGTGTGGCAGAGGCAGGGTCGCCACTTGGTACCACAAACACAAAGTCATAAACCCCGCCTATTTCTACAATTTATCTTCTTAAAATAATGTTAAACTTAACCCTAACTACACTACTAACCGTATGCTTAACACTATCCTTAAATTAAGACCAAAAAGCACATTTTTATTTTCATACATTTTTACGATGTAACCAATTTTGACTTAGTGGCAGTGGTACCTAGTGACAACACAACGGCAGGCCCGGTCATCTGAATGTATTTGTTTGCTCATGCACATATAAACTGCGCAGCACTTGCGTATTCTCAGATATCGCACAATCAATGCTGGTAAGGAATGGGCACAGTGTGTTGCATTATGGGTATAAAAATGGTCCTACTTGCGACTACATGTCGACTGCATGACCATTACAACAACCATGCGATCAAAGGTCAAGAACTTTCGACTGCAGTTCCTCCTTACCAACTGCAAGTAGGAACCAAATCATTATGGGAGACAAACCTATTATGTTGTTTTGGAAGTAAAAGGCGCTACAGTACATTCGAAAAGTATTCAGACCCCTTTTTCCACATTTTGTTACGTTACAGCCTTATTCTAAAATGGATTAAATCGTTTTTTCCCCTCATCAACTACACACAATGACATAATGACAAAGCGAAAACAGGTTTTTAGAAATGTTTGCAAATGTATAAAAAAATTATAATACTGAAATACCTTATTTACATAAGTATTCAAACCCTTTGCTATGAGACTCGAAAATTGAGCTCAGGTGCGTCCTGTTTCCATTGATCATCCTTGAGATGTTTCTACGACTTGATTGGAGGCCACCTGTGGTAAATTCAATTGATTGGACATGATTTGGATAAGGCACACACCTGTCAATATAAGGTCCCACAGTTGACAGTGCATGTCAAAGCAAAAACCAAGCCATGAGGTTGAAGGAATTGTCTGTAGAGTGCTGAGACAGGATTGTGTCGAGGCACAGATCTGGGGAAGGGTACCAAAAAATGTCTGCAGCATTAAAGGTCCCCAAGACAACAGTGGCCTCAATCATTCTTAAATGGAAGAAGTTTGGAACCACCAATAATCTTTCTAGAGCTGGCCGCCCGGCCAAACTGAGCAATAGGGGGAGAAGGGCCTTGGTCAAGGGAGGTTACCAAGAGCCCGATGGTTACTCTGACAGAGCTCCAGAGTTCCTCTGTGGAGATGGGAGAACCTTCCAGGTGGACAACCATCTCTGCGGCACTTCACCAATCAGGCCTTTATGGTAGTGGCCAGACGGAAGCCACTCCTCAGTAAAAGGCACATGACAGCCAGCTTGGAGTTTGCCAAAAGGCACCTAAAGGACTCTCAGACCATAAGAAACAAGATTCTCTGGTCTGATGAAGTTGGAGTTTGCAGACGACACAACAGTAGTAGGCTTGATTACCAACAATGACGAGACCGCCTACAGGAAGGAGGTGAGGGCTCTGGGAGTGTGGTGCCAGGAAAATAACCTCTCACTCAACATCAACATAACAAAGGAGATGATCGTGGACTTCAGGAAACAGCAGAGGGTGCACCCCCCTATCCACATCGACCGGACCGCAGTGGAGAAGGTGGAACGCTTAAAGTTCCTTGGCGTACACATCACCAACAAACTGAAATGGTCCACCACGCAGAGAGTGTGGTGAAGAAGGCGCAACAGAGCCTCTTCAACCTCAGGGGGCTGAAGTAATTCGTCTTGGCACCTAAAACCCTCACAAACTTTTACAGATGCACAATTGAGAGTATCCTGTCGGGCTGTATCACCACCTGGTACGGCAACTGCACCCGCCGCAACCGCAGGGCTCTCCAGAGGGTGGTGCGGTCTGCCGAATGCATTATCGGGGGCAAACTACCCGCCCTCCAAGACACATACAGCACCCGATGTCGCAGGAAGGCCAAAATGATCATCAAGGACATCAACCACCCATGCCACTGCCTGTTCACCCTGCTATCATCCAGAAGGCGAGGTCAGTACAGGTGCATCAAAGCTGGGACCGAGAGAATGAAAAACAGCTTCTATCTCAAGGCCATCAGGCTGTTAAATAGCCATCACTAGCACATTAGAGGCTGCTGCTGCCTATTGAAATCACTGGCCACTTTAAGAAATGGAACACTAGTCACTTAAATAATGTTTACATATCTTGCACTACTCATCTCATATGGATATACTGCATTCTATAATATTCTACTGTATCTTAGTCCATGCCGCTCTGTCATTGTCATTGCTTGTCCATATATTTTCTTAAATTCCATTCCTTAGTAGTTTTGTGTGTATTAGGTATATGTTGTGAAATTGTTTGATATTACTTGTTAGATATTACTGCACTGTCGGAGCTAGAAGCACAAGCATTTCGCTACACCCGCTATAACATCTGCTAAACACGTGTATGTGACATATAAAATTTGATTTGATTTATTTGAAACCAAGATTGAACTCTTTGGCCTGAATGCCAAGCGTCACGTCAGGAGGAAACCTGGCACCATCCCTACGGTGAAGCATGGTGGTGGCAGCATCATGCTGTGTTTTTCAGTGGCAGGGACTGGGAGACTAGTCAGGATCGAGGGAGAGATGAACGGAGCAAAGTACAAAGAGATCCTTGATGAAAACCTGCTCAGGACTATATTTTTAGGTGAATAATAACAACAATAATAATAATACTCAATAGGCAAATATCACAGCCAATCACAACACTGGCGGGTAAGTAATACTGTGAAACACTGTCATTCCTCTATAAGCGGCAGATATGTTATGGACATTTTCAGAAATTACAATTCAAAAATTCTAAGAAATCCTATGTGTAGCAACTTTAAGGTTGACGCTCACAGGCAGGAGGAAAACAACTACATCGACCATGATCCTTTGCTAGTTACGGCCACTTTCACCATGATCCTAAACAAAAAAAATGTTTGTCCATTCAGCAATATGGCCAGAGATATTAGAGAAAGGAGGACACCGGAATCCCATTGGGCAATGACTGGAGGAACGTATAACACCTCACCCAGCATACTGTCGACCAATCGCGTTCATGTTGTCATGCTGCGTCACATGGTTGCTAACCTAATCATCACGCAATTCCTTCTCAAAGTAAGGGTATGAGTCGAGTCCTTGTCCCAGAATCGCCCAGAATGGACCATGCGGCCCATTGATGATGCATGGGCAACGTACACAATGGGCGTTAATATGATTCCAATGGAGTTTTACATCTCCTCAAAAGTAACTTAGTGGTTAAAAGCGTTGTGCCAGTAACCGAAAGGTCGCTGGTTCTAATCCCTGAGCCGACTAGGTGAAAAAATATGTCAACGTGCCCTTGAGCAAGGCACTTAACCCTAGTTGCTCCTGTAAGTCGCTCTGGATAAGCGCGTCTGCTAAATGACTAAAAATAAAAAATAAATAATCTCTGATATGGCATGCTTCAAATTCAAATACTTCCGGCTTCATGCGCCATCGGGAGTTTTCCATAGGAATACTGTATGTGGATGACATCAGCGCTATCACTATCTACTGGTTTTAATGTCTATGGTTTGCACAGTCGCCCAGTGTAAAACGCAGGAGTAGCTGCTTTTTGCAATGCTAGTATTTACCATAGAGAATGATAGAGGCCTCAAGTAGCCAAAAGGCTGTATTAGCATTGGCAGCGTCATTGAGAGCTTTCACCATTTTGAATGTAGTCAAACTGAGTGGGACTTTCAACTTCATTGGCTAATCACTCATGGTGACCCTGTTGGAGTCATGTCCAACCGGGTCACCTGGACGGATCAGCCAATCGTGAAGAAATTTGACTACTTCAAAATGGAATTTGCCTCAATGGCGCTGCCCATGCTTGCAGAGACGCTATAATGGCACAGATACAAAGAGGAGTCCTCTATCTATCTCTATGGTATTTACACACTAGCTTTGCTGGGAATTGTCTTGCAAAAAAAAAAAAGACTAGTCTGCCGAAAGCTAGCAATTTACTCTGTTGATTGTCTGTTGGCTTGGTCCTTATGCAAGGGGGAATTAGAGAAAAGCATCTAATGGAAAGTATAATTAAACAGAATTTCCAAACTTGGGTCTGTTGTTGACCCATGCAGTTTCTCAGCGAGGTCAGTTCCTCTCTGCTTACCTCATGTCAAAATAAAAGTCCCCCACAAGTTATTGCTTCTTTGGGCAGGTATGGTGCACGTGCAGGACTTTTATTTTGACATGAGGTAAGCGGAAAGGAACGTGGGTCTACAACAGACCCACGTTTGGAAAGTCTGTTAAATTTATGTTCTACAGAACATCAGGGAAACTGGGCAGAAGGGAGTGGTACTTCAAATACAGCAGATCTGCAACATCTTTAATTGAGCCTCTCATTCTCCTTAATTGCCGCCTCAACACATTATGGAAAGAGATTAACTGTATAGGAAGTTCTGGGGACATGTCGTCTGGATACTGGACAGCCAATACATTGGCATATGGAAACAGATTATCATCTTTAACAGACAGCTGTTCTTGAGGGCTCAAACTAAAAAAGCGGTGTGTGATTTTGTTCATACTGGTGAACTGCCATTTGAGTTGTGTGGTTGCAATATCAACAGTCCTTTATCTCTGGTATATATTGGCATGCATCAAGTTTAAATTGTGTGCAGCGTAATGGACATATAATGCACAATGTCTCAGGAAAGACTGTCTTGGTTGTCAATACTCAGTATTGAAAAGAGTCGGCCCCGCAACCTGGACCTACAGGTCATGGTGGAAACATTTGAACACAAAAATGCAAGGCAACACAGTCGCATACTGTAGCTACTATAGGCCTCTACATAGAAAAACATAGTGCCATTAATAGACTGGTTTAACGCACAACAACTTTCTATCCATGCTGGAGAGAGCGCGAGGACGGCTCATATCATGCAGGCTCAGGTAGCCTATACAGGACAGCTGTATATTCTAAACCAATACATTGGTTGCTGATTAGTATGCTGTTGTATCGAATATTTATTTTACAATCTGCAACTTTAATTACCGCCAGCCAGCAGCCTAAATGGACGCCCTGCGACACCATGTATAGCTTCGTGAAATGTTAGGCTTTTCATGAGAAAATGACAACCAAATAGTTCTACCAATAAACATTTATTCATTAGCTAAAGCAAAGCTATAGGCTGCATGCCCTGGCACCACAGAAAGCCTATCATCAATTCGATAGGCAGCCGCATAGACATGTCGCAGTTTCAGCACAATGGACAGCGATCTGTAATCTATACTTTGTGTCTGGCTGACTCATTAGATTGTAATAAAATGTTTTTAGGGGGGCGCAAACTCAGACCTTGCAGGGGTCCAGAGAAACTGCGTTATGCCAGTGCTAGCGTTGCTAAAAGCAGCTAGGGTAGCCTAGTTTTTAGACATCAATGCAAATGCTGTTAAATTAAATATAACCTTTTGCGTTATAATTTTCTAGGCTGGTAATGTTATTCTGTTTTAATTGTTTTTATATTGTGATAAGTAACACGTTTCCACCTGAATTGCATCATGTCAGAGTCTGCTGTATCAGGGTCTGTTCGGTAGGTTTCACTCTGGTGATGTCAACAAAGCCTTGTCCCACAGCACTGGCCCAGATCTATTTTCAAAATGTTACATAAGAATGCCTCAGCTGATCATTCCTTGCCTTGACTTCACCCTGATTTTAGCTTTCAGGGGGGTTGCACCAATCACCCAAATACAACCTACATTTTACATGACACACACCATTCTTAAAGACACACACTCCTTTCTCACCTTTTGCATTAAATCACTTATTCTAATTCTGTCATAGTCAATTGGCACCTATTGTGTGTGTGTGTGTCCTACAGGGGTGAGACAGAAGTCCTCTGTACAGTATGCAACGAGGCCAGAGCTCCCTAAGCTGGCCTACCGCAGGATAAAGGGGAAGAGTCCAGGCGTGGTCTTCCTGCCTGGGTATGGATCCAACATGAACGGCCAGAAAGCTGAGGCCCTGGAGGAGTTCTGCAGATCGCTAGGACACTCATACCTTAGGTACTGTACTCTACCTGCCGCTGTGTAACGCAATACACAGCGGCAGGTAACCTAGCGGTTAAGAGCGTTGGGCCAGTAACTGAAAGGTCGCTGGTTCGTATCCCGAGCCGACTATGTGAAAAATCTCTGTGCCCTTGAGCAAGGCACTTAACCCTAATTGCTACTGTAAGTCACTCTGGATAAGAGCGTCTGCTAAATGACTCAAATGTAATTAAATGTTTGACAGATGTCCCTCTTCATATTTCTCACAAATATAAATACAAATAAATAAAATTGCATGATTATGGCATAACTAATTTCTTCAAGCTTCCAGTAAAGACATACTGGTAAACAACTAACTTTCAAATTATGGCTGAACTTTGCCTCTTTTAGCCTCCCCAAGTTGCTAAAATCTCTTGATTAGGTTATAGGTGTTGAACAAAGGTTGCTATAGTATTTTAACAAGAGGGTCTACTTGATTTAAATTTTATTCGCTCTTGCTCGCCTCACTTTTCAGAAAATGAAATCGAGTACACGTTTATTAAAATTGCATGGCCTAATAAACCATGTTATAAAAATACCATGTTTATAACGTCCTTTAAACCGTGGTACATTACCCAAATATACCCCCTGAATCTGAATATCTGAGGTAGGCATACCTTAGCCAAACCTTTATCCTGATGTTCATTGCCTGAATAGACCCCCGAGCCTATATGTTAGGTATGTTACGCAAATACCACCCTTTAACTCATGTTACCCAAATAGACTGTGTTCTCTGAGTTATTATGCTAGCTTAGCCAGAATTTGTCCCATGTTTTATTGTATGTCTGACTGTGGTCCTCCAGGCTCATGTTGTGTTTGTGGTTCCCCAGGTTTGACTACACAGGCCATGGGTTATCAGAGGGAGTGTTCACTGAAGGGACCATCGGCACCTGGAAGAAAGATGTCCTCTTCGTGTTGGATGAACTAGCAGAGGGTCCACAGGTGAAAGAACTCTCCACTGGTGGATCTAGAATCATACCTAAACTAGCCTTTAGATAACTCTCGTATCCATATGTGTGTATTTATTGGGATTGAAATTGGTATTTGATTTTGTTCATTATTAAAGTGTTTTGTATTTTCAGATCTGCGTTTAAGAGCTCAAAGACTAGTTTGACTTTATAACCCAGTTATAAACCGTCCCTTTCAAGTCTCTTACATGACATTGATATTTCAAAATATGCTCTGTTCATTTTGCCCTCCATAATATTTACTCAATTTGTTGTGGAAGATTTCAGTTAGAATCTGTATAAAAAAAGAAATGTGGTACTGTATTAATGTTGTTGAATTCAAACTGTGGTGTTAGTGGGCACTGTCACACAAATTAAATAGCATCTCACACCACCATGTAACGTTCACGTCACACACCGTTCAATCATTACCTGAGTAGCATAGCCTCCCATGCCAGACTTCAAGGCTCTTCTGGACATTCATCAGACACACAGTTAGTGAATGAGACCATTAGCAGGGCCAGAGTCACCAATGGCCGATATTACTCCCTATGTGCCTGTGATGGTGATGATGATTTGGAACCAATTCAGGGAACAGAACCAAAAACCGAAAACAATAAAAAAATTCCAGGAACGGAAACAGAACTGGGAACGAAAGTGATCTTTGTACCGTTATTTTCAAATCTTGAGAACCAGTTAATAATGTAATTTTTTGTTCCGAAAATATTCTTAATATCTTGTATATAATTATGTCATTTAGTGACATTATGATGCTAGTAATAGCCTAAACACATTCCAATTCACATCATACATGTAAACAACTAGCTTACTGTTCCATAGCAAGCTTCTCTATCCACATTAATTGGTGGAGTAAATGAATGGCATAAATGTAAAAGCCATGTTGAGTTCACGGGGGGAAAAATTAACTAAAAGGCACTATATGAACCGTTACTTTTTCTGGATCAAACCAGTTCAGAACTTTATTATGCTGGTCGGAACACTCGAACGGAATGAAATACTGAGGGGTTGTGCTCGGAACGGAACGATTGGAAAATAATTTCCCCTGGTTAGAATCACATCTGTTTTTAGAAACTACCTCTGTCCATTGAAACTAGACGACCATGGTGCTTCTCTGCAAAAGAGTCAGTTCAAATGGAAGAAAGGAGACAAGGATAGGAGACGAGGAGACAAGCGAAGCAATCCATATCAAACTATTGGTATTTCTATGTACCATTGCTCCCTATCCTAGATCTAGGCATCTTTAACATAATCATGTATTTCCCCATGGTCTCTGTTTTAGATCATGGTGGGATCCAGTATGGGAGGCTGGCTCATGCTGTTGGCAGCTATCGCCAGGCCGGAGAAGACTGCAGCTCTGGTGGGCATCTCCACGGCAGCAGACCACATCGTCACATCCTTCAAGTCAATGTCTCTAGAGGTGAGAGAGGATATCATTAAATAATGTATGTGTGGTTATGACCAGGGTTGTTGCTAATTCCATTTCTATTCAAGGGGTGGTGAATTGAAATTCAATGTTCTATATGAATGTCAATTCATTATTTGATTTAAAATGGAATTGATCCCATTTCACCACAGGTGCGTAAGGAGATTGAAGTGAAGGGTGTGCTGACGGTGCCCACCAAGCACAGCGAGGAGGGCGCCTACACGTTCACCATTGGCTTCCTGAAGGAGGCGGAGAACCACTGTGTCCTCCAGAGCCCCATCCCCATCACCTGCCCTGTGAGGCTCATCCATGGCCTGAAGGACGACGACGTGCCCTGGCACATCTCCATGCAGGTGGCCGAGCGCGTCCTCAGCCCCGACGTGGACATCATCCTCCGCCGCCACGGCCAGCACCGCATGTCCGAGAAGGACGACATCAGGCTCATGGTCTACACCATCGACGACCTCATAGACAAGCTGACCACCCTCGTTTGAGTTGGTGGGGGGGAAATGCACCCCATTGGAGAGGCAGGAGCAGCCATATATGATCCCAGCTATCCCACTCTCCCCTTACCCTACCTTCCATTCTGCCCCTGGTCAGTTTGTCCTCAATATGCTGTTACAAAGCAAGAGAGAGAGACG
The DNA here is from genome assembly GCF_964263955.1 of Coregonus lavaretus. Lineage (NCBI taxonomy): Eukaryota > Metazoa > Chordata > Actinopteri > Salmoniformes > Salmonidae > Coregonus > Coregonus lavaretus. The sequence goes on along the minus strand of NC_139989.1, from coordinate 4,282,745 downwards.
AGGATTATCAAAAGTACAAACTGATGGAACGAGGAACTCATCTGTCAGAAACCTCAGCCAGGTCCCTGATGCCTGCCTTGGGGAGGGAGTGTGTCTTTTACCAGTTTACGCAGTGTTGTTTTGGTAAACCTTTCTACGGGCCATGCTGCGCTGCTAATGCTGCCACTGTTTGTTTGACAGAACGTCCTGGTCCTTTTGCCATACCCCAATAGTTCTACTGTGCCTTTTTTACCATGTCTCCCCGTTGGGCCAATAAAGCCTCTGCACACCAGAGTGGAGCGCAGGTCTCATCTGTCACTGCATGCAGATATTATGAGGTAATCGCAGCACCCACAGGTAGAATACACACAAACAACATGCTCCATCAAACTGCCTCCTACGCAGAAGCACTGAAATAGTGTGGTGACCGGTCTAAACTGTATTTCCACACTGTGTCCATGCCATACCTACCAAAATGACCGTACACTGTATCTCAAAATAGCTAAAGAAAAGTCAAGAGGAAACATAAGGTTAAAGGTTATATTTACGAGCACCACATCCCAGAGGTCCCATAGAATGTTAAAATAACCACCGAAGATCACTTAAAGATCGCCTTGTTTGATTTATTTTCATAATCTACTGTACATCCACCCCCCATCTCCATGGGTCTGTTGTAGTGAAACGCCCCGCCCTGTCTGAGCCACTGGGCTGTTGATTAACACGTGGTTGGTCATTGGACTGTGTTCAATGGGGCAGAAAGCCAGTCCTGCTGCAGCAGACACAGTAACTATCTCTCTCTGATCCCTTAACTGCTGCTCTAACCTTTCACTCTTCGACAGAAGGTATGCAATCAGTCACCTCCGCATCACACTTAAACTTAAACATGAGCACGCATCGGGGTGTAAAACAAAACGCCTGAGTTATGTATGTACATTACTGGTGAGGAATTTACTAATATGTAGTGCTAGACCATATATCCTAATGACAAGGACTGGAAGTGCATACACTCAGATACAGTGATGGTGAGAATACTCCTGAATTTATTTTAGCCTGACAGTCAAATGGTACAGTATTGCGATGATGATAGGATTCAAAAGCTTATCGGACATTCTGGAAAATCATCTCTATTTCCCGTATTTCAACACTTTCTGGATACTTTTTCCAGCTTGTGATGCATGTTGTCATTTCAGTACTGTAGCCTTCACAGCACCCAGACCCTCTTTCCAGATCTATCTGGCATCCACCTCTATAACTCTAACCCAATTAAAGCAGAGCAATGGCTCTCATTATTGAAATTGAGAGACAAGCTGCAAGTCAGACACTAATGGGCTGTTCTGTGCCTTCCAAATCTGCAGATACATTTAAGGTTGGCATGATGTTAAAGGTGAAAACATGGTTTTATTTATCTGGTTCTATAAATTGTGAGTCTGGGCTCCATCCGGTGTGAGAGTACTAAACACTTTTATGTCATGTGCCTTTTAGATCTCGTCCATGGGCATGATAAGTGGCGACCCGTCGTTCAGGGCAGATGGGGCAGAGCCCCACCTGTTTAGCAAAAAATATAACTATATATAACTAAATAAAAATAAAAAGTTTGCCATGTTATTTTGGCATTAATACGTGTCACATATCAGTTTGCAAACAATGTAAAATAAAAAAATCATGTTTGTATGCGGCTTTATTAACTCAATGGTCTCCTTTTTTGCTTTCTTGAGTAAGGCGGCTCCAAAATGCAGGTGTTTCAGCCTAGCTCAGTGCTTTCTGTGGTGGTGGGGCAGCCAGCGGAAGATACGGAGCGAAGGGGTTGGTAATGTTCTCTAGTTGCGCCGTGATTGACTCAGTGTTCTGTCACTCATGGGGACACTACGTCACAGCAAAATCTACAGGGAGAGCTCAAATTCAAGCCCCTTGGGTGCTGCCATAGTTACATTAGAGGTGCCCATCCAAGAAGGCTCAAGGTCATTGGCCACAGATAAAATGAAGTCAAATCACGTTATATCTACAATAGCTTATATCTACAGTAGCTTCAAAAATCTTAGCTAGCAAGCTAGCAGTCATCATCATGAATCAAGTTGACAATCTACTGGCAAATCCTTTTCAATCCTTGTCATATGAAGAGAAATTATAGATAAAACGTATCAGTGCTCATTGGACATAAACATTACACAACAAGTTGGAAATCGCAAATTCAACAATGAGGGGTTTGGAAGTAGTCAGTGGCTAACTGCAAGCATTGCAAAGCAATCACTAGCCTGCTATTCAGTGGAGTGGATGTGTGGTCCAAGTCTGGGTTTAAGGGTCTCTTTTCCATGCTTAAAATGATAAACATTCAACATTGGCCATGCTATCAATCCAGCATGACTTCTGCCGCTTTCAAAACAACTGGGAAATCTCAGACTTTCAGTGAGTTGAAGACAACTGGGAACTCTGAGAAAAACGAGCTCCGACTGGGAAAATATGTTTTGAATGGTCATCCAACTCAGAATTCCAAGTCTGGAATTCTGGCCTCTTTCTAGAGCTCCAACCTGAAGATCACTAACATCATGATTCAACCTTGTGTTTTTTAGAGTTTCCAGTTGTCTTGAAAGCACCATAAATCCAGAGAATGCCAGACTTTGATGACAAAATCCAAAAATGTCCAAAAATGTATTGTATGCTGCTGCATAAATGATGTAATATGCCAGGGAGATACATATACTGTAGCTAAGAAAGTACTACCAAGTGTATGTTGCTTAGTAAGCTGTTAGTAGCCCGTGTGCCTCACCCTAATAAGTTGGTCCCTTTTCCCCTCATAATTTAGCCTACTGTTCTGACTTGGTGGTGCACACACAGCCTATAGCCTGTTTTAGAGAAATGTCATCATCGAATATTGTAAGAGCTTTCATTGTCTGCTTATATGCCCCCTTTATTTATCCAACGGTTCTGACTTGGTGTACAGGGAGAATACTGTTAGAACGGCCCATGTTCTGAATTCTGTTGCAGTACATTTCAAAAGTGCTGAACAAATTGTTATTTTGACTATGTCTGTCCTAGCGCGCTCATTAATATCTTCATCGAAATTACGGATTGCCTCTTATCTGCTCGTCATCCCGTTATGCCATAGTTTGTAAATATCAATTGTCAGTAGAAACCACATTTGTTTAAGCAAGTCAGCCGTAGCAGCTATGTTTTTATAAAAGGCTGTAAATGAGGCTGAATGAACTGTTTTGCTGCCAGACAAGGCTCTGCTGATAGCCAGGTGTAACAGTGGTAATGTGTTGGGACAGTTTTATGTAGACTTTAATAACAGTTTGTGGTCACCGTTTGTCACGTTAAAGTCCAATTAATGTATTGGTTAGTGTTGTGTAGTGTAGTGGCTTTGCTGGCATGCATCTATAAAAAAAACTGGGGGAGTTTGACCCACCAAGATTTACATGCTAAAATCGGCACTGGGCGTGATGATAATGATGGTCAGTCCACATAGCCTTAAAGCTGGGCGTGGGCTCACCTCGCCTTCTCCTCTTCTATCTGCTGGCCTGTTGCATTCTTAATCAGAGATCTCGAGGGATCCTCCTCGTGTTGCCCGCACATATAAAACCCGTGGCGTGCCACTCCCGGACACTGTGTCCAGAGCCTCGCCCACGCACGCGCCGCCGCCACTGGATACAGTTCAGCATCCTCTGCGCTGACCAGCTCAGCGGAATTAACGGCACGGCAGCTACCAGACGAAAAGGACTTTCTCTCCTCTTTTTTCTAGTAAGTGTGCCCGGAGTTTATATTCGTCCATTTTTTTTTTTTATCAGCGCATGATTTTTGTTGTTGTGTGCATTAATAATTAAACGGCACTGCTAGTTTATTCAATTGCCTATGAGATATTCGGAAAACTTGCGTTAGGCTTTGAGACAAATCTTATACATTTCCTAGAAAGTACATGATTCAAATTCATAATCCGATTTGCTAATTTCTAATTTTTCTTTTTTTGTATTGTGAAAAAAGTAACTATTTTTTCTAATTCATGGTAGGCTACATAATCAATGCAATGCGATTTCTTTTCGATGTTATGCTCAACACGCACACAGTCTAGGATACCATAGGCTACCTCATTAGAATGTGCCCAGGACTGTTGCCAAGGACCACACCCATTCCTGTAGAGCTCTGGTTCTGGGTCTCTGGGGGATGTGTCTGTGCTGTAAGGGACACAGGTGCCATTAGGGAGAAAGCAGAGGATAGGGTGTGAGGAAAGAAAAGGAAATCAAGTAAACAGGTGATGTAGCTAATCATAGAAAAATATATATATGTTGTCCCTTATAATGCACAATTAACAATGTGACTACTTTGCATTAGTTAATGTTCTGATGTCAGGAATTGGATGTTAATACAGTAGCATTGCTTTAACAGTGCTTGATAACGTTCAGTTTTCTACATGATGTATTGCCTTTCTGTAGCGGGTGTAGGCTGCCAGTGCTGTGACTGCTCCAGGGTGTTGGTCAGTGGAGCTGCAGACTACTGGTCCGTGGGTGTCTGTCTGGCCTGTGTCTGTCTGTCTGTCTGTCTGTCTGTCTGTCTGTCTGTCTGAGTGAGCAGGACAGGAGGAGCCATGGCTAACAGGGGACCCAGCTACGGGCTGAGCAAGGAGGTGCAGGAGAAGATAGAGCTGAAGTATGATCTGGAGCTGGAGGCCCGGCTGCTGGACTGGATCGTAGCTCAGTGTGGAGGGAACCTGGAGAGACCACAGCCAGGCAGACAGAACTTCCAGACCTGGCTGATGGATGGAACAGTGAGTCTGAATGAGAATGAACAAGCTCAATAAGATTAACTGATTGACTGGACCGCAGTCAGTGATATAGAACGACCGCTTATATAAGCTAACAATGACACCAATTTATGTCCTCTGCCTTTTTCTTTGTCTCTCTCTCTTTTCATTGATCAATCTCTTCCTTTCTCCCTCTCTACTTCTCTTCTTTATCCATGTATCTGTATTCTTCTTCCTCCCTCTTCCTCCTCCTCCTCCCTGTAGATTCTGTGTAGGCTCATCAATAGCCTGTACCCGCGTGGTAATGAGCCCATCAAGAAGATTCTGGAGACCCAGATGGCCTTTAAGCAGATGGAGAAGATCTCCCAGTTCTTGCAGGCTGCCGAGGTCTACGGAGTAATGACCACAGACATCTTCCAGACCGTGGACCTGTGGGAAGGTGGGCTGCACGTTCACTGGCACATATAAAGTCTCCATAAATCCATGTGACATTGACATGCTTCTCCAATGACGCCGAGTCACACACTCGTGTCTCTGCTGAGCTGTCTGCCTGTACATTACCATCAATACTCACATTGAATTTACAAGAGTCTTTATAGTCCAGTAGCGGTGCATGGGTAAAACCACTGGGGAAGCCAAGCCAGATGATTGTGTTGTTTGCTCTATAACCTGTTAGTTCATATGCCTTACCACCATAATATATAGGCCTAAAGGCAGAGACAATAAGAAGACACAGTGGCAGAATAAATTCAACCACACCTTTTGTTTCATCACAAAACCGGAGAGCAACATCAGTCGGTGAAGTCCACGAAGCATATTGCATGTAAAAAAACAAACAGTTACATGACCTACTGCATGGTCAATCAACTTAATGTTTCCAACATTTTCGGACTACTAAACACCAGAGTTACAGCAAGTCGCAAAGAAAACAGGGGCTGCCTCCACTATTCCAGCACCATTTCAACTTCAACATTTCAACATCATCAAATCACCTATACTTAGTCTAAAACAGTGACAACTAAAAGATACCAAAACCGATTTAGTCCAATCAACATAAGCTAAATATCATGTGGCTGTCCATGGGACTGATTTCTGTGTGTGTGTGCTCGTGCATGCGTAGAAAAAACACGTTGACTCACCCTACTTGTAGAGAAATGCAAATGCCATCCTCCTCTCTTTCATGTTGCCAATACAACCTATCACTCTGTCATATAGTACACGCTTTTAGTTTTTGTTGTCCTTGGCTACCTGACTAAAATGCTTGCTCACTAGCCTAACTTCCGTTCATGGGCAACGATTAGCCAGCTAGTTAACATTAGCCTACTACATCTAGCTACATATTGAACTTCCATTTTCTCAGGCCAGGGGCACAATGTATACATTGATGGTTGGATCAGAATCGCATTATAATCATTGGCCAGTACGGAGAATTAAGTAAAACCACAAGTCCAAATCCCTGTCTCCATCCATGGCTAAAATGATGTTTTAGCTTTTGATGTGATTGGTGTGAAGTCAAATCCAAAACTGGCTTCCCTTGACACTTTTTTTGGGGGGGGGTGCGCCAGGACCATGCACAGTTGAGCTCACTCAGTTTAACTCAACGCTAATTGGCTAATATTGTATACATTTTTTATCAAGGGAGGCCAAATTCTCGCTGTCTTCCCTTGCATTCAATGCTACGGGCGGCAACAATATCATACTCTTTTTGACCAGACAGCATCAGATAGATGGGTTACACATACAGAGACAGAGGGGCGCTGTTTCTCTCGCTCGGATGCTTTCTCCAGTGAGATACATTCAACCTCTTGTGAATTGAAGGAAAATTATTAAACACAGAGAGACAAAATATATATTATATATTTTTTTCTTGGTCAATTATTTGGTGAATCCTGGCATATCTTGGCATCCATGAATACACACCACTGTTATAGTCATCTATACAGGTCATACATACTCCCATGGAAACATTTCAAATATTTTTTGACACATTACTCAAGAGGTAGCTCTGTTTGTAGTTAGTTTTATTTGGAACCTGTTTGCCTATTTGATACCCTGCCTGTTCTTTGCTGTCTGGATGGGGTCCAGTGTTTGTGAGGTTCTGTTCTGTTATGGTTACAGGGCAGGACATGGCCGCGGTGCAGAGAACCCTGATGGCCCTAGGAAGTGTTGCCCTCACCAAGGACGACGGACATTACCGTGGCGACCGAGACTGGTTCCACAGGTAAGGACTGGCCACGACCCCTTAATTGGGAAACTCTGTGAAAGTGTTATCTGAATGTTGTGTGAGTGTTCTACATCTCAACTCTCCTGTCTGTCCTGGTCTGTGTAGGAAAGCTCAGGGTTACCGGCGGGAGTTCTCTGAGGACCAGCTTCGTCAGGGCCAGAGTCTGATTGGTCTACAGATGGGCAGCAACCGCGGGGCCTCTCAGTCCGGCATGACGGGCTACGGATCGCACCGACAGATCATGTAGAGACACCAGCCAGCCGCTCAGCCAGCTGCTAGCCACTCCCTCAGCCTGGTGGTGTACTCCAGTTACTGGACCTCCAGAAGAGAGCTCCACCACACCTCCTGAACCTCATGAAATGACCCAACCACTTTTCCCCCTTCCCCAGCAGCACAAGCCATTCTCTCACACACACAAACACACACACACACATACACATACATACACATACACATTCACACACATATACACACACACACACATTTCTACTGTTCGCCCCCAACCCAAACAGTGTTCCTTATACCCCAACCACACCATGATTCCTACAGACGTCAGTGGTTTCTGCTTACCCCATCCCCGCTCTCCAGTCCTCCTTGGTCCTGCTCTCTCCATCCATATGGTCCTGCTAGCCATTCCCTTCAGTGGATGAAGTCTTAGTAATTCAGTCGATACAGAGAACCCAATATTGGAGTCGTCCTTCTACAAAACAAGCAAATAGTATTTTACACTACTACCAAATATAACAGCAAGACAACATTATAGCATGTTACATATTTAAATTATTTAACTCTTTGTTTGTTTGTTTGTACAGTAGATGTGTCCGAGTCATTGTATGGTCATGGAGGGTTTGCTTTACCTCATGATGTTTCATGTATAACCGAATGGAATCAATGAGCGATGATGCCTCTGCTGTCTTGTGTGAACATGTGAAGACTTTGCAGTAACTTCTGTAACCAAATGACCATCACGTTGTTCCTGGTTAATACAGTAAAGGGACCTTAAACTATGCCTTGTATAAGAAATGTAACCCACCCTAATGCAGAGGAATTCATAGGCCTAAACTCAGTTCAGTTTTTTTTTACTAACGTTCTGTGCGGAACTAGAAGCACAAGCATTTCTCTACACTTGCAATAACATCTGTTAACCATGTGTATGTGACCAATACATTTGATTTGATTTGATTTATAACATATGTATAATTATAATGTATGTAACGTACATCTATGTGTCCATGTGTGTTTGAGCCAATCCCATGATTGTTAAAGAGCCACCTTGTATGAAAGTGACACTGGGATCATTCTGTTCCTGGCCTGATATTGCTTCTATTCTTTTTCTAATCTGTGAAATATACTAAAGTCATTGCTCTTGAACATCTTTATATTTGGTTGGATAATATCTTTTCCAATGGATTTCCATCATAAGAGATGTACCAGACTTCTAAGGAATGCTATCTGTGAAGATAATGTTGCTTAAAACAAACACTCCTCCTAGGCATTCCGTTGGGGTTAGGGATGGCTGTGTAGGTTCTAGAACACTAACCGGAAAGGTCAGAGTTTATGGCAATGGTGTAATTTATGGGGTCAAGCGTTTAACAACAATGCGCTGTTTATGTTTCAGATGCAGAAGACAAACACGCATGTGTTAACATCTCCCCATCCGGAGTGTCCCTTGTCTTGTGTTCTGTTGCTAATGATTTCAGCCGCTAACTAAGGGACATTTTATCATACATTGACATTCAAAAGAAATCACTGATGAAAAATTAGGCATCTGACATTCATCTTACTCTTTATCCCTGATACCCCCTTCACCTTTTAGTTTTAGGACCTCATTCGGGAGGAGCTAGACAGCCATCATACAGGCCAGGATTGAAATCCTGCATGTACAGTGGCTTGCGAAAGGATTCACCCCCCCCTTGGCATTTTTCCTATTTTGTTGCCTTACAACCTGGAATTAAAATGGATTTTGGGGGGGTTTGTATCATTTGATTTACACAACATTCCTACCACTTTGAAGATACAAAATATTTTTTCTTGTGAAACAAGAAACATTCACCCCCCCAAAGTCAATACTTTGTAGAGCCACCTTTTGCAGCAATTACAGCTGCAAGTCTCTTGGGGTATGTCTCTATAAGATTGGCACATCTAGCCACTGGGATTTTTGCCCATTCTTCAAGGCAAAACTGCTCCAGCTCCTTCAAGTTGGATGGGTTCCGCTGGTGTACAGCAATCTTTAAGTCATACCACAGATTCTCAATTGGATTGAGGTCTGGGCTTTGACTATGCCATTCCAAGACATTTCAATGTTTCCCCTTAAACCACTCGAGTGTTGCTTTAGCAGTATGCTTAGGGTCTTGTCCTGCTGGAAGGTGAACCTCCGTCCCAGTCTCAAATCTCTGGAAGACTGAAACAGGTTTCCCTCAAGAATTTCCCTGTATTTAGCGCCATCCATCATTCCTTCAATTCTGACCAGTTTCCCAGTCCCTGCCAATGAAAAACATCCCAACAGCATGATGCTGCCACCACCACGCTTCACTGTGGGGATGGTGTTCTCGGGGTGATGAGAGGTGATGGGTTTGCGCCAGACATAGCATTTTCCTTGATGGCCAAATAGCTCAATTTTAGTCTCATCTGACCAGAGTACCTTCTTCCATATGTTTGGGGAGTCTCCCACATGCCTTATTTTTTTCTTTAAGCAATGGCTTTTTTCTGGCCACTCTTCCGTAAAGCCCAGCTCTGTGGAGTGTACGGCTTAAAGTGGTCCTATGGACAGATACTCCAATCTCCGCTGTGGAGCTTTGCAGCTCCTTCAGGGTTATCTTTGGTCTCTTTGTTGCCTCTCTGATTAATGCCCTCCTTGCCTGGTCCGTGACTTTTGGTGGGCGGCCCTCTCTTGGCAGGTTTGTTGTGGTGCCATATTCTTTCAATTTTTTTTATAATGGATTTAATGGTGCTCTGTGGGATGTTCAAAGTTTCAGATATTTTTTTATAACCCAACCCTGATCTGTACTTCTCCACAACTTTGTCCTTGACCTGCTTGGAGAGCTCCTTGGTCTTCATGGTGCCGCTTTCTTGGTGGTGCCCCTTGCTTAGTGGTGTTGCAGACACTGGGGCCTTTCAGAACAGGTGTATATATACTGAGATCATGTGACACTTAGATTGCACACAGTTGGACTTTATTTAACTAATTATGCGACTTCTGAAGGTAATTGGTTGCACCAGATCTTATTTAGGGGTTTCATAGAAAAGGGGGTGAATACATATGCAGGCACCACTTTTCCGTTATTTATTTTGTAGAATGTTTTGAAACAAGTTCTTTTTTTCATTTCACTTCACCAATTTGGACTATTTTGTGTATATCCATTACATGAAATCCACATAAAAATCCATTTAAATTACAGGTTGTAATGCAACAAAATAGGAAAAACGCCAAGGGGGATGAATACATTTGCAAGGCACTGTACTACTACAGGAAAGTAACACAAAACACCACCATTTTGTTGCCTTGCTACCATCCCTATGGTAACATATACTGTAAGCTCAGCACAGTCCAAGCTGATCATTACCCTGCCAGAGAATGGGGAATATTCTAGAAGGGGACAGGTGATGTGGAACGGAGAGGGCTGGATAGACAGAATAAGTAACCTAAAATAGCCGTTATCCTTGTCGAACCAATGGGATGCCTGGCTTGGCAGTTGGCATGGTGATGTCACCAGCTTTCAAGTCCTTAGTAAGGTTTGTGTGGCCTTTTTCGGTGTCTTGGCTCTACAAACATTCAGCTGTGTTCATTCTCCTGCGCTCAGTTTGTATGCATGTGTCTGAATATATATGTGTGTGAGTGTGTATTGGACTTCATGTGTTGAGCTGGATTACCCTCTTCTGTATTGTGCATCAAGTGCTGAGAATACTCAATTGGACTGCTGTGAAGCGTTGGCCCTTGAGGGACAATGGTGTGGGTCAAACTCAGCGTCTCTCTCTTGCTCCTCCTGCTGGCTGTGAGATGCGTAGCACAGGAAGAACCCAAGAAGAACGGATGTGTTTGTGGACATCCAGGAATACCAGGAGACCCAGGCCACAATGGAATGCCAGGCCGAGATGGACGAGACGGGTTCAGAGGTGACAAGGGAGACCGAGGTAAGACTAAGGCACAACCTCCTCAGTGTTTTGCCGCGGTCATCCCCCTCTTCAAAGGGGCTGACACTCTAGATCCAAACTGTTACAGACCCATATCCATCCTGCCCTGCCTTTCAAACGTTTTTGAAAGCCAAGTTAACAAACAGATCACCGACCATTTCGAATCCCACCGTACCTTCTCCGCTATGCAATCCGGTTTCCGAGCTGGTCATGGGTGCACTTCAGCCACGCTCAAGGTCCTAAACGATATTATAACCGCGATCGATAATAGACAGTACTGTGCAGCCGTTTTCATTGACCTGGCCAAGGCTTTCGACTCTGTCAACCACCGCATTCTTATTGGCAGACTAAATAGCCTTGGTTTCTCAAATGACTGCCTCGCCTGGTTCACCAACTACTTCTCTGATAGAGTTCAATGTGTCAAATCGGAGGGCCTGTTGTCTGGACCTATGGCAGTCTCTATGGGGGTGCCACAGGGTTCAATTATTGGGCCGACTCTTTTCTCTGTGTATATCAATGACGTCGCTCTTGCTGCTGGTGACTCTCAGATCCACCTCTACGCAGACGACACCATTTTGTATACATCTGGCCCTTCATTGGACACTGTGTTAACAAACCTCCAAACGAGCTTCAATGCCATACAACACTCCTTCAGTAGCCTCCAACTGCTCTTAAACACTAGTAAAACTAAATGCATGCTCTTCAACCGAACGCTGCTTGCACCCGCCCACCCGACTAGAATCACTACTCTCGACGGGTCTGACCTAGAGTATGTGGACAACTACAAATATCTAGGTGTCTGGTTAGACTGTAAACTCTCCTTCCAGACTCACATTAAGAATCTCCAATCCAAAGTTAAATCTAGAATCGGTTTCCTATTTCGCAACAAAGCCTCCTTCACTCATGCTGCCAAACATGCCCTCTTAAAACTGACTATCCTACCGATCCTTGACTTCGGCGATGTCATTTACAAAATAGCCTCCAACACTCTACTCAGCAAATTGGATGTAGTCTATCACAGTGCCATCCGTTTTGTCTCCAAAGCCCCATACACTACCCACCACTGTGACCTGTACGCTCTTGTTGGCTCGTCCTCACTACATATTCGTCGCCAAACCCACTGGCTCCAGGCCATCTATAAATCACTGCTAGGCAAATCCCCGCCTTATCTTAGCTCATTGGTCACCATAGCAACACCCACCCGTAGTATGCGCTCCAGCAGGTATATCTCACTGGTCATCCCCAAAGCCAACACCTCCTTTGGCCGCCATTCCTTCCAGTTCTCTGCTGCCAATGACTGGAACAAATTGCAAAAATCTCTGAAGCTGGAGACACTTATCTCCCTCACTAACTTTAAGCATCAGTTGTCAGAGCACCTTACCGATCACTGCACCTGTACACAGCCCATCTGAAATTAGCCCGCCCAACTACCTCATCCCTATATTGTTATTTATTTTGCTCATTTGTACCCCAGTATCTCTATTTGCACATCATCTCTTGCACATCTATCATTCCAGTGTTAATACTAATTGTAATTATTTTGCACTATAGCCTATTTATTGCCTTACCTCCATAACTTGCTACATTTGCACACACTGTATATATATTTATTTCTGTTGTATTTTTGACTTTGTTTTGTTTTACCCCATATGTAACTCTGTGTTGTTGTTTTTATCGCACTGCTTTGCTTTATCTTGGCCAGGTCGCAGTTGTAAATGAGAACTTGTTCTCAACTGGTTTACCTGGTTAAATAAAGGTGAAATAAAAATAAAAATAAAAAAAATAGCAAGGTCTCAATAGAAACCAGCCTTTCTGGTCCCATGCTGATGAGTTCTTGAAAGTTCTTGGTCATTTTATTCATTAAAGGTGAAATCGGTGTCACTGGACCAACAGGACAGAGTGGCCCCATAGGAAACAAAGGGGATCTGGGTAAGACTGCATTTTATAATGAAAAATACTTTGTACAGTTATCACTACTGGCTTTCTCTGACAAGCAATATAAACATAATTCCTTTCTCCTTGCATCTGCAGGTACAGCTGGCCTGGCAGGAATTAAGGGCAGACGGGGTGAGAATGGAGAGAAGGGGCCACCAGGGAAGATGGGGCCCCAAGGAGTCTCAGGGCCCATGGGCCTCAAGGGCCAGAAAGGGGAGCTCGGGTTACCGGGAACCCAGGGGCCAAAAGGGGATTTGGGGCCTCTGGGACCTGAAGGGCAGAAGGGGGAGATCGGGCTCCAGGGAGACCGAGGCATCCAGGGGCCCTTGGGACCCCCAGGCCGACCAGGACCGAAGGGGAACCTCGGCCCCCCAGGGTTCAAAGGCAACATTGGTTACCGTGGAGAGCGAGGGAATCTGGGCGAGACAGGGGAGAAGGGAGAGAAGGGGGACACATTCTTCATCCCAAAAAGCGCGTTCTCAGTGGGTTTAACTGAACACACCAAACTCCCACCGGCTAATGCACCGATCAGGTTCGACAAGGTGATCTACAACCGACAGGACCATTATGACCCACAGACCGGACGGTTCACCTGCGCTGTGGCTGGGGCCTACTACTTCACCTACCACATCACTGTGTTCTCCCGTAATGTTAAAGTAGCATTAGTGAGGAACGGAGTGAAGGTGATCCACACCATGGATAACTACCAGAGCAGTGAGGACCAGGCGGCAGGCGGAGCTGTGCTGCATCTGGAGAAAGGGGACAAGGTGTGGCTGCAGGTGGCTGGAGGAGAGCTCTTCAACGGGCTGTTTGCTGATGAAGATGATGATACAACCTTCTCTGGGTTCCTTCTCTTCGGTGCAGATTAGGGGTTAGGTCCACATGGCTCAGTGAAGTAACGTGGGAAAGTTACAATACCTTATTACCAACTGTTACATATTACTTTAATATGACTTTAATAGTCTATTGTGTACAGTAATTCTAGGCAATGACAAAAGCATTGTTTAAATGGTTTGTTATCAAATACAAATATAAACGAAACAACAATTGTGTGTAATATTTTGATGCTACAACTGATTTCACCTATCATTTAAGATCATCTCTCCTCTGATAACTCACCAAACTATGACATATTTACTGTGCCTGTAAGTGTTCTTGTATCTTGTGTGATTTCAATACACTGTAAACAGTTCACTGTGTTTTAATTTACTCCTATGTACAAAGTAGTAGGCTACAAAATTCTGAAGAATATATCAGCTGGTGTAATGTGATATGAATTTCTGGGTGCGGGCATGAATAGAAAACACTTAGGCATGAGGAAACAGGCTGAGCTTTGCAATGCCACAAACAACTGGAAGGTCCTGTACTTTTTCAAAGGCATGCCAAATGTCAGTGCCAGAAATGACGTCAGAGAAGAAGCTCGCATTTATTAATCCACGGCTGTTTTTTTTCAATGAAGCGCAACCTACTATGGGCGTGCTTCACTGCCGTGGTCACGTTTTGGTTAACTGTGATTGGCTTTTGGCGGTGTGGTCCTCTTTCCGTCAGACCGCAAATTTTTTTTAGCAAAACGTAGTTTGAGTGAATGTGGGGTCGTCACTAGTTACCACAACCACAAAGTCATAAACCCCAACTATTTCTACAATTTCTCGTCTTGATGTGATTATTGTGATGAATGTGATTTTAAACATTTAATCCTAACCACACTGCTAACCTTATGCCTAACCCTAACCTTAAATGAAGACCAAAAAGCTCATTTTTGTTTTAATTAATTTGTAGGATATAGCCTATTCTGACTTCGTGGCTGTGGTAACTAGTGGAAACCGTGAAGGTCGAACGCAAACTCCACCCCCAACAAGTGTACTGATGCTGCCCACAGAAACGACAGCTCGAGCTGCAAAGAATCGAGCAACCTCACACACTTGAGTATGAGTACCAACGGATTTCTGAGGTTGCTTGAACAACTTTTTTAGTTATTGACTCCCTCTTTTCCCATTTATTCACTTGCATAACCAACGCTGGATGTTTTGTCGCCCGCAACCTTTTACCAAGCCAGCTTTCAGTTTTGTAAATATTTTAGAACTTATCGGTTAGCTAGCCAGCTAACTAGCCTACTGTTAGATGTTGCAAGGTGCCACAGCCATTTGTCACGAGATGTTGCAAGCCAGTTTATCCAGCAGTAGCCCGCAACTTCCGACATGTTTTCGTGTGTAATCATCGATTGCAGGACCCAAAAGACATTTGGACCTCCAAGTAGCTTGCTAACCCTTTTTGTAAAGCGTTTATCGATTATGGCTATTTAATCAACAAAAATAGCTACTGCTCTGTTGATGAGAAATACCGGTGGCACAGGACAACATCAACGACAATGAGAAGGGTAAGTTAAGCAAACGTAACCAACTTGCATATGAATGCAATATCAATTTGTTGCGTCATAAACAAATGTATGGCTAATATCAAACGGGTAAACTTTTTTTTTGTGGATCGGGTAAACTTTTTTTTTGTGGATACAAATGTGTCATTCACAGTCAATATTGATTACATTTGTTTGGGTTCTAGCATTGGTTTGTTCCTTTAACGTTAACGAAAAAGAGGGGGATTATTGTAGTGCATTACTCCCCTGGTTGTTATAGTGATGTAGGGGATGCCATTCTTTGGGAGCTGAGGGGTGGGGGTCTCGGTCAACTACGAAGTAAGAGGTTTATGCCGAAACTAAGTTAATTAAATACACAAATAAATAAGCACTTTTTCCTCGGGGGTGTTTTGCTGGCTTACGCGAAAGAACAGGAACAAAATGGTCCTCTGTGGCTCAGCTGGTAGAGCACGGCGCTTGTAACGCCAAGGTAGTGGGTTCGATCCCCGGGACCACCCATACACAAAAAATGTATGCACGCATGACTGTAAGTCGCTTTGGATAAAAGCGTCTGCTAAATGGCATATTATTATTATTATTATTATTATTATTATAAAATCGCCTTTACCATCTAATTCTCCAGCTCTTTTTCATTTTGAAACATTCCCTGTTATACTTATACTTACTTTTTAGTATGAATTTGTAGGAGTAGTAGATTGTTTTCCAGAGAATTACATATTTGTAGGATTCCAACTAGCACGCGCCCATACACCAGGGAGATGGAATACCAGAACAGTTCTATCTCTATGGATGATGGAACGCCAGGTGCAGGTGCACATTCGGGCAAGTGTTCTATACTGTGTCAGGGGAAACACTTAATGTCAGCAAGATGTTCTGTTGTTCAGTAGTATATCTGAACATATCACACAAACTTTGCTATTTCATTCCAGTATTCAAGTATCCACATATACTGAACAATAATATATAGGCAACATGCAACAATTTCAGTTCATATAAGGAAACCAGTCAATTGAAATAAATAAATTAGGTCCTAATCTATGGGATTTCACATGACTTGGCAGGGGCACAGCCATGGGTGGACCTGGGAGGGCATAGGCCCACCCACTGGGGAGCCAGGCCCAGCCAATCAGAATGAGTTTTTCCCCACAAAAGGGCTTTATTACAGACAGAAATACTCCTCAGCACCCCCCTGACGATCCCACAGGTGAAGAAGCTGGATGTGGAGGTCCTCGGCTGGCGTGGTTACACGTGGTCTGCGGTTGTGAGGCTGGTTGGACGTCCTGCCAAATTCTCTAAAACAACATTGGAGGCGGCTTATGGTAGAGAAATCAACATGAAATACTCTGGCAACAGCTCTGATGAACATTCCTACAGTCAGCATGCTAATTGCACGCTCCCTCAAAACTTGAGACATCTGTGGCATTGTGTTCTTGATATGCCACACCTGTCAGGTGGATGGATTATCTTGACAAAGGATAAAATGCTCACTAACAGGGATGTAAACAAATTTGTGCACACAATTTGAGAGAAATAAGCTTTTTGTGCGTATGGACATTTTCTGGGATCTTTTTTTCAGCTCATGAAACATGAGACCAACACTTTACATGTTGTGTTTATATTTTTGTTCAGTGTATTTACACTGGTATAGGAGACTGTTTCTGTTTCACACAGTTGTAATTCCACTCCAGTCACAGGAGTGGCAGTTACATGGAGTGCTTATGTTTGAACTTTGCCTCATATAAATGTCCTTGTTCTCAGAGAAGCTTATGTCAAAGGTCAATCAGTGGGATTGATTTGATACCCAGCTATAACTGGTTCTGTCTCATCCTGGAAAGAGGTTGCCCGGGCCCCTCAAGGGTTAGTAACTTCACCCCCCACTAACTATATGTGCAGTGTCCCAGACCCGTTTTACTGCAGGCTATTTGTATGTAGCCCACATCTGTAGAATGCTAGTGTCTTGTTAGGTCAGATATTTGTGTGTTTAGCATTCCTACAAGTCCTAGTGTTCATAGTAGTGTTTTGTCCTGTGTTAGCTGTGGTTGGTGTTGGGTTTCCCATTAAGGGCTTTCTGACAGACCACAGACATATATCTGGTGCGTGAATGAATGAGACGGAGAAAGTGGGTGACACTCTTCGCAATACCTGGCTTCCCACAATCAAAGGGGGGCGCGGTCTCTCTGTATTCCCTCTGTCATTGGACAAAAAGAAGAGGAACTGGGCCATTGTGAGATATGAGACTTCAACAAGCTGGCAACACGCAACAGGTGCCTAGTTAGGAGGGTGTAATGTTACAGAACATTCAGACAGAACTAGGCTATATTGTGTAGATAAAATATACATTCTACTTTGCTACAGAGAATAGGCTATCGTGTCAGCTGCTCTATACAGGTCACTTCTATCTGCAACATCCTGAATGTCTAGGAGTAGGCCACTGCTTGTTCACACACAGGACTCGGCCTGAGCTAGTCAGACTAGCCACCTGAAATGCCAAACAACTGGGAAATAGGACATCCTGGCATGTCTTCAGAGATGAGTGAATCTGAACAGCACCAGGTTTAGAATGAATTCTTGTGAACAAGCACACAGACAAGGCTGCCAGGTCCCAATCTCTGGAAATCACTTTCTCAGAATGTAGATGAGGTTCGGTTCCGTTGCATAGGCTAGATGAGTTAGAGACAGTGTAACAGTTACAAAGACTAGACTATGTGATGGGAGGAAAGTGCATTCTTCTGTCTTCCTCTTTCCCTACCTAATAGTAGATCAATCTACTATTGACACTGTGCAGGCTCTCTCTCTGTGTGAACTAGAGATTCCATCAGATTCCTTGTATAGATGGCATCCAGTGATAATAGTTAGTATTCAACTTTATATAGCCTAGTAACACACATGGTTCTAAATTCCATGTGATTTTACATGGATCCACCAATATAGCGGAATAATCACGTTATCCATTCCAATAATCTGGAGTCTATAGAGTGGGATTTCAGCAGCTGTAGAGTGGTGCTAAGGTCCTCTGTAGCTCAGCTGGTAGAGCACGGCGCTTGGAACGCTAAGGTAGTGGGTTCGATATCCGGGACCACCCATACACAAAAAAAAAAATATGCACGCATGACTGTAAGTCGCTTTGGATAAAAGCGTCTGCTAAATGGCATATTATTATTATTATTATTATTATTATTATTATTATTATTAGTAAGGCTTCCCTGACTTAAGAGTACTATAATGTATGACTAACTCATAGTGTATGTTGCTGACTAGTAGTCTTAATGGCTGCGCCGTAGATGAAACCAGTGCTGCACAGACTGGTAAAGCCCCTTAATCTGATTAGTCCTGGGAGAGGAACACACACACACAGATACACACAGATACATGCTGGACGGGGCTTGGTGATGGGAGCCATTCGTGTTTCCTTCAACATTTCCTCAGAGAAACTCAGCTTCTCTTTGGACCACAGACTGGTGAGTTTTACACGCACGCGCACGCGCACACACACACACACACACACACACACACACACAGAACCACCCTTTGTGCTGTCCACTTATGTCTGTTTCATGCTGCGTGGTCCCATGGTGTTTATACTTGCGTACTATTGTTTGTACAGATGAACGTGGTACCTTCAGGCGTTCGGAAATTGCTCCCAAGGATGAACCAGACTTGTGGAGGTCTACAATTCTTTATCTGAGGTCTTGGCTGATTTCTTTTGATTTTTCCATGATATCAAGCAAAGAGGCACTGAGTTTGAAGGTAGGCCTTGAAATACATCCACAGGTACACCTCCAATTGACTCAAATGATGTCAATTAGCCTATCAGAAGCTTCTAAAGCCATGACATAATTTTCTGTAATTTTCCAAGCTGTTTAAAGGCACAGTCAACTTAGTGTATGTAAACTTCTGACCCACTGGAATTGTGATACAGTGAATTATAAGTGAAATAATCTGTAAACAATTGTTGGAAAAATTACTTGTGTCATGCACAAAGTAGATGTCCTAACCGACTTGCCAAAACTATAGTTTGTTAACAAGACATTTGTGGAGTGGGTGAAAAACTAGTTGTAATGACTCCAACCTAAGTGTATGTAAACTTCCAACTTCAACTGTACGTCTCAGAGTGGCTAACATGGAAGGTCTCCTACATGCGTATCAGAGTGGCTAACATGGAAGGTCTCCTACATGCGTATCAGAGTGGCTAACATGGAAGGTCTCCTGCATGCGTATCAGAGTGGCTAACATGGAAGGTCTCCTACATGCGTATCAGAGTGGCTAACATGGAAGGTCTCCTACATGCGTATCAGAGTGGCTAACATGGAAGGTCTCCTACATGCGTATCAGAGTGGCTAACATGGAAGGGACAAACGGGATAAACAATTCTCTCATTCTTTCACAATTTCAATAAGTTGTAGTGTGTTAACAGTTATTTACCCTGAACGTGTTTGTCTCTCTGGTCAGGACACTGTTAAACCTGGCTTGCTAGATTCGATCACTCAGATAACAACAGACAACATGTAAACGAGCAGGCTGAGCAGCTTACCATAGAATCATGGCAGTGTTAATGCTTTTGGGGAGGTTCTGTCTGGGTTCCATGGCTTAGCTACCAAATGAGAGAACTGCTAGAGAAGTGCCTTTCCCTTAATATTCTCTGTCTAGCCGTCTATTTAGTTTAACTCTCCGTTTATATTTCTGCCCAATTAGCCTGAGCCTGGCCCGGGGCAGGACATGACTCTGCTCTGTGTAGGTGAATTGGGGGCTGGAGTTTACTAATGATTACAGGTTTATGACCCCTTACATAAGTCTGTGACTTTACCAACCCAAAGAGAAGGTAGTTGATGACCAAGAGAATGTGCACCTCCCTCCCTGTCCCCTACTGCAGGGTTTCCCAGTGTGTGTGTATAGGTCTACACAGTCTTCAACAGTATGTGTGTATGTTTTTCAATATATTGTGGGCCGTCTTAGTGTATTTGTGTGTGTGTGTAGCCCCAGTCCTCCTCTCTCTGGGAGTCTAATCAGAAGCTAGCTCCAGCTGGCAGCCGTGTGGGGGGGCTCCTCTGCTCTCCTCTCTCTGAGCTCTTAATTAACTCTGGGCCTGAGAGCCAGAGCACCGCTTGCTCCCAGACTTCACATGCAACCATGCGGGAACACTGACCTGACCTGTAGTAGCACCACTGGAAAAGTAGCCCCAGAGAAGCACTCTCATACAGCTTCCATATTGTTGAAGCATAACTTGAAGGAAAAATCCACTCAAAACCACTTATTCCTTTAATGTGCAGTGTTAAATAACACTAATATGTGAGAACAATATTTTTTGTGAACAAATGTTTCATTTTGGCGTTATAATAAGGTTGGTATCAACATGGGAAATCATTGTGGAAATCTGTTGCAGCTCAAGTAAACTACAAAATCCACAATGCAATGCTCTCTCTATGGGCTGGCTGGCTCACAACGGCAGATATACTTTTGATGAGATGGGAAACGTTGCCCATGCTACGTCAATGGGCCGCATGGTGCATTCTGGGCAGTTCTGGGTCAAGGAGCGCTCTCCTTCAAGGAGTGAATGGGAGTCTATTGGGCGCTAGCTCAAAAACCCAAGATTAGCACGAATTTCGTCAACAAGAAGTACAACATTACAAATCTTTTCCGAGATGTGAGATAATGAACTTGCTATCTGAAGTATCGCAAAGCTTTGGAAACATGACATTACGTACTTTCGAGGAAAATAGGCACGTTTCTCGACATATACACTGACTTTGAGAAGGGATTACGTGACGATTATCTTAGCAACCGCGTGACGCAGCATGACAACATGAACGTGATAGGTCGACAGTCTGCTGGGTGGGACGTTGTACGTTCCTTCATCCATTGGATTCCTATCTCCTTTCTATAATATCTCTGGCAACTGCACCATGCAATGCACCCTGGACTAAAGAGGCAGACAAATAGGAAAAATGTGATAGACCAACCGTTAAATTACACATTTCTTGAGGTAGGAATATTGCAAAAATATGATCAATGGCTCATTTGAGAGAAGACATCCTCCTGAGTCAGTATTGAAATCTGACATCGTTTTCGCGATCTAAAAGTTGTATTCCCATTAACTTACGGTGTAGTGAGAGCAAAAAGGCAATTTCAGAATGTGGGAGGGACATGTCCCCCCCCGTCCCCAGTGAAAGTTGCACCCCTGGAGGTTCCACTGTTCTACACAGCTTATTGTGCTGGCCAGGGTAAAGCTACACACACTCATTTAGTTGATCTCTAGATGTGAGGTACTGGCAGGCAGTAACTCCAACTCCTTTGAAACAGAACCCTGTGGTGTATCCTGCCTAGTGTAGCAGGTCCCAACTGGGTTGTGAATGTTGGCGCAAGGCATAGGGGTAGTGGGCATTGTGCAAGGTAGAGTTGGCAGAGTGGAGCGGGTGGTAGGTTAGGAAGATAAGATCAGTTTATGAGGTAATACATTGGATAGAGGACTGCCTTGGTGTGCCTGTTCAGTGCTAGAGTAGTCTCTTTCATTCACCAACATTGTTTTACTGGAGTACCTAGAAGCCTTCAAGGGTGGTGGCAAGGCTAGTACGAGTGGAGTAGGAATGGTGATGGTGATTTTCTTCTGTTTAGTGATGGAACGAGGTTGGTGAACTGTCAACAGAGAAGAAGGTTTAGCATTGAGATAATCCATATGGTGGAAGAGAATGCTAACAGCACGTAGTCTAACTCTCACTCACTGGAGCTAGAGAGGGAGTGGAAAAGCTCTGAGCAGGTCTGGCCAGACAGAGGCAGTCTAATCTATGATAGGCAAGTTAGGTCCTCCATGTAGTATGAATGTCCTGAAATTTTGCCATTAAATCTGTATTTGATTAAAAGGTCTATAGCGGAGCCACTGTAAGTCAATTGGGTCAGTGTGAAACTACTCAGATCTCAGGATGGAGATGGAGAGGCAGGGATCACACCCCCTCTCCCCCTCTTTCCCTCTCTCACCTCTCTCCATCTGCCAAATCTGGAGAACATGGGCAATTTGTTGCATTAATCACAATGGATTAGTGATTCTCATTGCTTAGTCATGCTCACAAAGCCCCTCATCAAAGACTGGCCTGCATTAACCGCTGCCCTACACACACACACACACACACACACACACTGGTGCCCACTGCTCCTTGGCCATAGAAAATACACACCGCCAAGGAGAAATATACACTGAACAAAAATATAAACGCAACGTGCAACAATTTCTACGATTTGTACTGAGTTACAGTTCATATAAGGAAATCAGTCAACTGAAATATATTAATTAAGCCCTCATCTATGGAATCCACATGACTAGGAATAC
Organism: Coregonus lavaretus; assembly: GCF_964263955.1. NCBI lineage: Eukaryota > Metazoa > Chordata > Actinopteri > Salmoniformes > Salmonidae > Coregonus > Coregonus lavaretus. The sequence goes on along the minus strand of NC_139989.1, from coordinate 4,260,052 downwards.
AAATATGCATCTGTTGGTCACAGATACTTTTAAAAAAGCCCACTGAAGTCAGTTACGATGCCGAACTGCAGTCAGGTCAAGACCTTGGTGAGGATGACGAGCACGCAGATGAGCTTCCCTGAGACATTTTTCTGACAGTTTGTGCAGAAATTATTTGGTTGTGCAAACCAACAGTTTCAGCAGCTGTCCGGGAGGCTGGTCTCAGACAATCCCGCAGGTGAAGAAACCGGATGTGGAGGTCCTGGGCTGGCATGGTTACATGTGGTCTGTGGTTGTGAGGCCGATTGGACGTACTGTCAAATTCTCTAAAACGATGTTGGAGGCGGCTTACGGTAGAGAAATGAACATTGAATTCTCTGGCAGCAGCTCTGGTGGACATTCCTATAGTCAGCATGCCAATTGCACGCTCCCTCAACTTGAGACATCTGTGGCATTGTGTTGTGTGACACAACTGCACATTTTAGTGGCCTTTTATTGTCCCCAGCACAAGGTGCACCTGTGTAATGATCATGCTGTTTAATCAGCTTCTTAAATATGCCACGCCTGTCTGGTGGATAGATTATCTTGGCAAAGGAGAAATGCTCACTAACAGGGATGTAAATAAATTTGTGCACAAAATCTGAGAGAAATAAGCTTTTTGTGCGTATGGAAAATGTCTGGGATCATGAAACATGGGACCAACACTTTACATGTGGCGTTTACATTTTTGTTCAGTGTACATAGGATAGCTGTCACAGAGAGAGAGACTCCCAGACACGGTCTTCCTCTTTCTCGCTCTCTTATTCTTTCACTCAAAGCTCAGAAACACATGCTATTGACAAAGGAGAGCAATTTGTTCTTGCACTCACATATACACAAAGGTTTAGGTCACTATACTTAGTCAGCAATAATACCGTACTCCACTCAAGATACATTTTATTCATACGTCACAGCAACATACAAATTTGCACAGTCATAAATGCATAGTAGTTATTGGCTAAACCTTACACTGGCAGTGGCACCCATTCATTTGTAATATACAAATAATTAGGCCTACTTTACTTTTTTAGCATGAAGTCATAGTGTTTATTTGCTTTTGTTTCTTTGAATTACATTCTGAATTCGAAGTGTGTTTTTATGTGCCTCTGTAGCTGCCTCTGGTGTAAATCACTTCCTGAAAGTCCTTTCGAGTGGACAGTGTACACCTCACATGTGTGCCACCTTCAGGGCTGTGTGTATGGTAGCGGGCAGTCTAGTGTTAAGGCAGTCTGTATGGTAGCGGGCAGTCTAGTGTAAAGGCAGTCTGTATGGTAGCGGGCAGTCTAGTGTAAAGGCAGTCTAGTGTTAATGGTAACGGGCAGTCTAGTGTTAATGGTAACTCTGGCTGAGTTGTACTAGTGTGCTTTAAGGATAGGCTAAAGAAACCGCTCTTATTTTCACTTGCACAAGTTCTCTGTGTTTTAGAATGGTAATAAAACATTGAAATCAAAGTGCCTTTCAAAACAACCAAGGACACTGTAGTAAGAAGTGTAATATAAAGTTATGATATGTTATAAAACAAGATGTTACATGTCTTGTCTCTTTAGGCGGGGCAGAGCGATGGAGCCCCGTCCACCAGCGATGACTCCCTCTCTTGCCGCCATGGCTCCTCCGCCGACCCTGACCTTCAACCTCTATCCCGGCCCCGACCCCCTGGCGACCTTTACCCTATCCAGGGTAATGTGGAGGGGGCGACGCCCCCGTCCCTGCTGTCTGGGTGTGGTGCCCAGGTACAGCCGGTGACCTCTGACCCCCACAGTGAGGAGAGTAGACTGAACGGGCTCAACATGGCCGCCTGGTCCAGCCCTGTGATAAGCCACCCTGAGATAAAGCCCTACCCCTCCAGGATCATGAGGCTCTTCTCTACCCAGAGGAAGTTCACCGTTCCTGGGGACAGTCCGGGCCCTACCAGGCCCCTCTCCTTCCAGGGCCCTCCATCCAGTGCCGGGGGCCCGCAGGCTTTGCCAGGCCTGTCAGGGCTGGCCGTCATGGGCTCCTTTAAGAAGCTGCGCTCCTCAGTGCTCCAAGGCATCCAGAACCGAGGGACAGCCAATCTGGATGGAGAGTACATCTCAGCAGCCAACCAGGGTGGAGATAATGGAATGGTCACAACCAATCAGAGCCTAAGACTAAGGTGTGGGGAGGGCTATAGAGTGTCCAATGGGGTTGGGATGAGCCCTTATGGTTCTGACAATGAAAAAGAGGAGGAGGAGGTAGTAGATGAGGAAGATGGACTGCAGAGAAACACACGCTTCTCTAGGAGTATTCGGAGAGCGTATGGGGCGGGGCGCATCTCACTGCTGGTCACCGGGCAGAACCAGAACGGGGAACGAGGGGAGGCTCCAGAACAGGGGGTTTCAACCAATCAGAGGCCAGTTTTTGGCTCCGGTTCAGGGTCAGAGGTGAACCTCCATTCGGAGGAGAGTGTGAATGTCAACGTGCTGAGCAGACTGAGCAAGAGCGCAGACAACCTACACCTCTTTAAGACCCCTTTCAGACGCAAAGCCCCTTCTCCCTCTCCCTCTCCGATAAACTCACCAGGTACCGATGGCTCTGTAGGGGCCAATGGGGGCCCCAGCATACAGAGATCAGCCAGTGCCTCGTCCGTGGACCTTAGGGACCGCAGCCAGAGCCCTGGACGCCTTAGGAGTCCCCTAGGGGCCAAGGGCCACATGTTGAAGCTAGTGGGCAGCATGACTGACCTGACCGTGAGACGCAGGCCTAACCCGTCCCCCGTCACTTCCTCAGGCTCCCCCGTGACTCCCCTGTCCCCCCTCAGCCGTCTCCACGACGACTACTCCCGCCGCACGCCCTGCCTTCCCGCCAGCGACCGTCAACGGCGGCCCTCGCCCGCCAGGACCAGGAACGTCACTCCGGTATCACTGGAACACACGCCAACCGTCCACCCCCAGGAAGGACCAGACCATGTCTTCAGTTTCCCAACCTATAGTGAACCTCTCGCTACAACCTCATCTCCCCTGAGGAGCAGCCTGTGTGAGGGGGGCAGGTCTCAGGAGGGACGGGGAGACGGGTGGAGAGCACAGTGTGACTCCGCTCCACTCCCCCAGGGGGAGCCCTATGAGAGCCACAGCAAACACAAGCCGGAGGTCAACGCAGAGGTCAAGACGGAACCAAAGCAGGTAAGAGAATACTTTGATGCTCCAATCTGCTACACTGGCTCAGTCCTACTGTAGTGCTTTGGAATGGTTGGACTACTGATCTGAAAGGCATCAGGTGAAAGCGATATGCTGGTAGTGACACCATCATTTTATCACATATTCCTATTGATCAGCGGGCTCAAAGGGAAGGATATTGGGTAATTTGGGGAGTAGGTTTTAGATAGTGAAAAGTCGTCATGGGGGTGAAGGCAGACAGTCTCATCCTTATCAATTGGAGCCGAATGATCCGTTGTAAGGCCTTTATCCTAATAATTTGATCTTCTGGCAGTGACCTTTGTCTTATGAAATGGAACGTAGCAGTGGAGGTATCTGGTGGTTTATGAAGGGATCTTTCATTGGTCTCTTAAAGTCATTTAGATAAGTGAGTGGAGGCGCGTGTCTCTAGCTTACCAAAGAATCCAAAGCTTGCATGCCCCAGCCTAGTCCAAAGTTCCTGTCCAACATGATTGGTCAAGTCAGTTGTCAATCAGGCTCTACAGCCTAGCTGATTGGCCCCAGCCCCGTGTCACATCTACTGTCACTTTCTCTGTGTGTTATAAGCGTCGGTCTAGTGTATTTGTCCACACTGTGATTGCGTGACTCCCAGCAGCGTCACGTGTAGGCCAGCTGTAGAGGCCATCCACTCTGAAGGAGCAGAACAGGCACAGTTAATCATTAGGTATTGTTTATGATTGGTGGTGGGATTGGTTGCGTAAGCAAGCAGGGCTCCCGTTCCAGTGTGCTATGGCTGGCTGGCTGGTTATCAGTAAGAGCAATGCTGTCCTCTCCCCTCCTTCTCCCAAGCCCTCCCTTCCCCACTCTGCCCTCAACGACAGGCAGGCAGGCAGGCCACAGGGACAAAGTCCACTAGTCACGCTGGGCCTTGGAGAGTTTACAGAGCGAGATCTAGGAAAACGCTACCGACACAACCAGGAATAATACACTGTCTGGGTTGTTAGAGGACTGAAGATTGATCAGAAGAGTGGTTTATTTGATTGAGGACCATGATGGCAGATTTGAGTTGATAAGATGGAGAGAAAGGAGCTGATTTTCATTGCTTGAAGAGAGAGAAGCAGGCAGGGGAACGTGTAGTAGAGGACTAAAGGAGAGGGGGACCCAGGCCTCGGGACAGAGGCCTGTGAGTGTGTTGTTTGACCATGGTGCTGATCCACTGTGTACCTTTCCAGTGCATATGGACCAGACCAGCCCAAGATCAGGAGGAGCAGGAGGTAAGAGAACATCTCTCTCTTCTGACAAACCAATACCAATGACAAACAAACTGAACCAGTTCAGTACACAGTATAGTAGTAAGCTCTATGGTCAGTTACAGACAAACCACATCCTTTCGAATGGGCAGAAATGTGTTCTCTTCTGTCGCTCCTCCTTGTGTTTACACATACAATTTGATAAGACTTTTTACATTTCTTGAGGTGATGTGATATGGGAAAAGAATGTGCAAAGATAAATATTCCATATTAGTGACATTAGTACTGACCTTCCACATTTGACACGTCAGTTAAACAACATGCTCTGTTTTTGATTAACAGACGTTCTTTCCTGAGGATGTGTTAAATGTTAGGAGCAGGCGTTGTGGGACATCTCATTGACCTTTCACCTTTTCTCTTACCCTCAGGGCACGTCAGACGAACAGGGCAGAGAGGCACTATTAAAGGGTGAAGAGAAGCCCTCTCCTTCAGCCACCGGTACCCCTCTCACCCAAACATGTTCCCTAGACTCTCCCACATCACCCATGTCACCTACATCATCCACGGCAACAGGCGCAACGGAAACATCCACGTCCGTCACCCCCAGGCGGAGGACGGGCCGATCGAGGCCTCGGCCAATCTCTGACTACGCTCAGCTGGTTGCCAGGAAGTACGCCATCCCCGAGGAGGAGGTGGAGCTACATCCTGAGGAGAGGACTACAAATGGAACTCCCTGTCAGGACTTCAAAAGTAATGGAGGCTCGCAGGACAGAGACAGCCCAGAGAATTACAATATGAATGGAGATCTCCAGTGCCGGAGGAGACGGCCCATGTCTGTGATTGGAGGAGTGGATCTGTACGCTTCAGCTGGACCTGAGGAGAGAGAGGACCGCCTGCCCTCTGTAAGCACCTCACTGTTAAACAATGGCTAGATATACTGAGATAAAATAAAATAAAATACAATTTTATTGGCCACATGCGCCGAATACAACAGGTGTAGACATTACAGTGAAATGCTTACTTACAGCCCTTAACCAACAGTGCATTTATTTTTTATAAAAAAGTAAAATAAAACAACAAAAAAGTGTTGAGAAAAAAAGAGCAGAAGTAAAATAAAATAACAGAGAGATTTGTAACACCTGTTATATTCCAGAGGAAATGCCCAGTATGTCAAATAATGTCCTGTTTGTGATTGACGTGCAAAACCCCTGGACGTTCCCAAAGGCCCCTAACACTGTCCTCTCCATGTCTCTCTAGCCCCTCTCACGCCCCCCTGTCCCGTCCCACCAGGTGCCCTCCTACAGGGCGGTGTCGGCCAGGTTTCGCCCCTCCACCTTCTCCCAGAGCACCCCCATCGGACTGGACCGCCTCGGACGACGCAAACTACACAGAGTCCTCAGTGGTACGGGAGGGAGTGTGTGTGAAAGGGAGGAGGGAGTGTGTGTGAAAGGGAGGAATAAAGATGGAGAGAGCATGTTTGTGTGTGAAAGGGAGGAATAAAGATGGAGAGAGCATGTTTGTGTGTGAAAGGGAGGAATAAAGATGGAGAGAGCATGTTTGTGTGTGAAAGGGAGGAATAAAGATGGAGAGAGCAGGTCTGTGTGTGAAAGGGAGGAATAAAGATGGAGAGAGCAGGTCTGTGTGTGAAAGGGAGGAATAAAGATGGAGAGAGCAGGTCTGTGTGTGAAAGGGAGGAATAAAGATGGAGAGAGCAGGTCTGTGTGTGAAAGGGAGGAATAAAGATGGAGAGAGCAGGTCTGTGTGTGAAAGGGAGGAATAAAGATGGAGAGAGCAGGTCTGTGTGTGAAATGGAGGAATAAAGATGGAGAGAGCATGTTTGTGTGTGAAAGGGAGGAATAAAGATGGAGAGAGCAGGTCTGTGTGTGAGAGGGAGGAATAAAGATGGAGAGAGCAGGTCTGTGTGTGAAAGGGAGGAATAAAGATGGAGAGAGCAGGTCTGTGTGTGAAAGGGAGGAATAAAGATGGAGAGAGCAGGTCTGTGTGTGAAATGGAGGAATAAAGATGGAGAGAGCATGTTTGTGTGTGAAAGGGAGGAATAAAGATGGAGAGAGCAGGTCTGTGTGTGAGAGGGAGGAATAAAGATGGAGAGAGCAGGTCTGTGTGTGAAAGGGAGGAATAAAGATGGAGAGAGCAGGTCTGTGTGTGAGAGGGAGGAATAAAGATGGAGAGAGCAGGTCTGTGTGTGAAAGGGAGGAATAAAGATGGAGAGAGCAGGTCTGTGTGTGAGAATGAGGAATAAAGATGGAGAGAGCAGGTCTGTGTGTGAAAGGGAGGAATAAAGATGGAGAGAGCAGGTCTGTGTGTGAAAGGGAGGAATAAAGATGGAGAGAGCAGGTCTGTGTGTGAGAGGGAGGAATAAAGATGGAGAGAGCAGGTCTGTGTGTGAAAGGGAGGAATAAAGATGGAGAGAGCAGGTATGTGTGTGAAAGGGAGGAATAAAGATGGAGAGAGCAGGTCTGTGTGTGAAAGGGAGGAATAAAGATGGAGAGAGCAGGTCTGTGTGTGAAAGGGAGGAATAAAGATGGAGAGAGCAGGTATGTGTGTGAAAGGGAGGAATAAAGATGGAGAGAGCAGGTCTGTGTGTGAAAGGGAGGAATAAAGATGGAGAGAGCAGGTCTGTGTGTGAAAGGGAGGAATAAAGATGAGAGAGCAGGTCTGTGTGTGAGAGGGAGGAATAAAGATGGAGAGAGCAGGTCTGTGTGTGAAAGGGAGGAATAAAGATGGAGAGAGCAGGTCTGTGTGTGAGAATGAGGAATAAAGATGGAGAGAGCAGGTCTGTGTGTGAGAGGGAGGAATAAAGATGGAGAGAGCAGGTCTGTGTGTGAAAGGGAGGAATAAAGATGGAGAGAGCAGGTCTGTGTGTGAGAGGGAGGAATAAAGATGGAGAGAGCAGGTCTGTGTGTGAAAGGGAGGAATAAAGATGAGAGAGCAGGTCTGTGTGTGAGAGGGAGGAATAAAGATGGAGAGAGCAGGTCTGTGTGTGAGAGGGAGGAATAAAGATGGAGAGAGCAGGTCTGTGTGTGAGAGGGAGGAATAAAGATGGAGAGAGCAGGTCTGTGTGTGAAAGGGAGGAATAAAGATGGAGAGAGCAGGTCTGTGTGTGAGAGGGAGGAATAAAGATGGAGAGAGCAGGTCTGTGTGTGAGAGGGAGGAATAAAGATGGAGAGAGCAGGTCTGTGTGTGAAAGGGAGGAATAAAGATGGAGAGAGCAGGTCTGTGTGTGAAAGGGAGGAATAAAGATGGAGAGAGCAGGTCTGTGTGTGAGAGGGAGGAATAAAGATGGAGAGAGCAGGTCTGTGTGTGAGAATGAGAGGCAGAGTGGGGTAGGATATCTGTAAAAGAAGAGCAAAGCAGAGGAGAGCTTTGAAAGTTACTGTGTGAAATGAAAGTGTGTTTACCATCTTTCCAGAGTGTAATGTGTAGAGCAGGGTTCCCCAACTGGCGGCCCGTGGGTGGTTTTATTTGTCCCCCCAAGTTTTTCATTTTGTTTTTATTGTTGGACATAAAAGACTAAAACAGCAGGAAATCAGCAAGTGATTTCAATTTAAGAAATCTGTTCCCAAGTATTCCCACGCATAATAGAGTGAAACGTGATCGAATACAAATGTAAGCAATGTTTGAAATGATTATGTTTTAGTCAAACATTATATCTGTTTGGGCTACTTGCGGTCAATTTGCCTTCTACAAATTATTTGTAATCATGTCGCGGCCCCCCGACCATCCTCTCAAGAAAAAATCGGCCCCACGGCTGAATCTAGTTGATGATCCCTGGTGTAGAGAGTGCTGTTATGTGTGTGTGTGTGTGTGTGTGTGTGTGTGTGTGAGTGAGAGAGCATGTCTGATGTGTGTAACTGTACTAACTCTCTCCTCCCCACAGCAGACGGAGGCTCAGAGTGTTGTGCAGCGGTGGATGGTGACAGTGTGAGTGAGGAGGAGGGGAGCTTCGATGAGCTCAGTGATGTCACAACGTACCTGCAGCCTGGGGTGGGGCTGTCTGCTCTCAGCCAGGTGAGCTTTTTATCTACCTGCCTGCCTGTGTGTTAACCTGCAGGATTTGTTCAGCATCGCCAATGTTCTGCAACCGTTCCTGGCAACAGATGGAACCAATGTTCCCTCAAAAAAAGGTCTGCTGAGCGCAAACTTGAATGCTGGGAAAATTCAGTGCAACTTTCAGCGTGCGTTTACTGTGAACACTGAGGCTGTACCCGCTTTAAGTTACTGTTATAACAGTGGCCAAGTAGGCTGGTGTGGCTATTTTATCATAATGTAGGCCTAACAGAGTGGCCTATCATCAAAAACAATGGAGAAAATGCATCCCATAACATTTTAACATGGAAATAGCTGTTCTATCATTCAGCCTACAGTAGCAGCCAATGTGTGGTGTTCAATGTAGGCGTACATTCCATGAGACTTTGGAAAAAACAAAACATGCAGGGCTTGACATTAACCTTCAGATAAGGAGGTGACTGAAAATGTTGTGTTGTTTGATGCAAGAAACCACTTTACAAAATAAAATACATTATTATTCCCATACCATTATTAGAGAATCAGACAAATGATGCTGCCTATTGGCTACTTAGCTTATTCAAGCCTGTCTCAAAATACAAATCAAATTTTATTGGTAACATACACATGTTTAGCAGATGTTATTGCAGTTTTAACGAAATGCTTGTGTTCCTAGCTCCAACAGTGCAGTAGTATCTAACGGCAGGTAGCTTAGAGGTTAAGAGCGTTGTGCCAGTAACCAAAAGGTCGCTGGTTCTAATCCCCGAGCCGACTAGGTGAAAAATCTGGCGATGTGCCCTTGAGCTAGGGACTTAACCCTAAATTGCTCCTGTAAGTCGCTCTGGATAAGAGCGTCTGCTAAATGACTAAAATGTAAATGTAAAATTCACAACAATACACAAATCTAAAAGTAAAAGAATGGAATTAAGAAATATATAACTATTAGGACAAGCAATGTCGGAGTGGCATTGACTAAAATACAGTAGAATAGAATACAGTATATACATATGAGATGAGTAAAGCAGTATGTAAACATTATTAAAGTGACTAGTGTTCCATTATTAAAGAGGCCAGTGATTCCATGTCTGTATACAGGGCAGCAGCCTCTAAGGTGCAGGGTTGAGTAACCTGCTGGTAGCCGGCTAGTGATGGCCTTTTAACAGTCTCATGGCCTTGAAATAGAATATGTTTTTCAGTCTCTCGGTCCCAGCTTTGATGCACCTGTACTGACCTCGTCTGATATTTTTGGCCTTCCTGTGACATCGGGTGCTGTAGGTGTCCTGGAGGGCAGGCAGTGTGCCACAGGTGATGTGTTGGGCAGACCGCAGAACCCTCTGGAGAGCCCTGCGGTTGCGGGCGGTGCAGTTGCCGTACCAGGCGGTGATACAGCCCGACAGGATGCTCTCAATTGTGCATCTGTAAAAGTTTGTGAGGGTTTTAGGTGCTAAGCCGAATTTCTTCAGCCTCCTGAAGTTGAAGAGGCTCTGTTGCGCCTTCTTCACCACACTGTCTACGTGGGTGGACCATTTCAGTTTGTCGGTGATGTGTATGCCAAGGAACTTGAAGCTTTCCACCTTCTCCACTGCGGTCCCGCCGATGTGGATAGGGGGGTACACCCTCTGCTGTTTCCTGATGTCCACAATCATCTCCTTTGTTTTGTTGATGTTGAGTGAGAGGTTCTTTTCCTGGCACCACACTCCCAGAGCCCTCACCTCCTCCCTGTAGGCGGTCTCGTCATTGTTGGTAATCAAGCCTACTACTGTTGTGTCGTCTGCAAACTTGATGATTGAGTTGGAGGCGTGCTTAGCCACACAGTCATGGGTGAACAGGGAGTACAGGAGGGGGCTGAGCACGCACCCTTGTGGAGCCCCTGTGTTGAGGATCAGCGAAGTGGAGGTGTTGTTTCCTACCTTCACCACCTGGGGGCAGCCCGCCAGGAAGTCCATGACCCTGTTGAACAGGGCGCGTCGGTGACACTGTGTTATCCTCAAAGCGGGTGAAGAAGGTGTTTAGCTTGTCCGGCAGCAGGACGTCGGTGTCCGCGATGTGGCTGGTTTTCCCTTTGTAATCCGTGATTGTCTGTAGACCCTGCCACATACAGTCATGGTCAAAAGTTTTGAGAATGAAACAAATATTAATTTTCACAAAGTCTGCTGCCTCGGTTTTTCATGATGGCAATTTGCATATACTCCAGAATGTTATGAAGAGTGATCAGATGAATTGCAATTACTTGCAAAGTCCCTCTTTGCCATGAAAATGAACATAATCCCTAAAAAACATTTCCACTGCATTTCAGCCCTGCCACAAAAGGACCAGCTGACATCATGTCAGTGATTCTCTCGTTAACACAGGTGAGAGTGTTGACGAGGACAAGGCTGGAGATCACTCTGTCATGATGATTGAGTTAGAATAACAGACTGTAAGCTTTAAAAGGAGGGTGGTGCTTGAAATCATTGTTCTTCCTCTGTTAACCATGGTTACCTACAAAGAAACACATGCCGTCATCTTTGCTTTGCACAAAAAGGGCTTCACAGGCAAGGATATTGCTGCTAATAAGATTGCACCTAAATCAACCATTTATCTGATCATCAAGAACTTCAAGGAAAGAGGTTCAATTGTTGTCAAGAAGGCTTCAGGGCGCCCAAGAAAGTCCAGCAAGCGCCAGGACCGTCTCCTAAAGTTGATTCAGCTGTGGGATCGTGGCACCACCAGTACAGAGCTTGCTCAGGAATGGCAGCAGGCAGGTGTGAGTGCATCTGCACGCACAGTGAGGCGAAGACTTTTGGAGGATGGCCTGGTGTCAAGAAGGGCAGCGAGGAAGCCACTTCTCTCCAGGAAAAACATCAGGGACAGACTGATATTCTGCAAAAGGTACAGGGATTGGACTGCTGAGGACTGGGGTAAAGTCATTTTCTCTGATGAATCCCCTTTCCGATTGTTTGGGGCATCCGAAAAAAGGTGAGCGCTACCATCAGTCCTGTGTCATGCCAACAGTAAAGCATCCTGAGACCATTCATGTGTGGGGTTGCTTCTCAGCCAAGGGAGTGGGCTCACTCACAATTTTGCCTAAGAACACAGCCATGAATAAAGAATGGCACCAACACATCCTCCGATAGCAACTTCTCCCAACCATCCAAGAACAGTTTGGTGACGAACAATACCTTTTCCAACATGATGGAGCACCTTGCCAAAAGGCAAAAGTGATAACTAAGTGGCTCTGGGAACAAAACATCGACATTTTCGGTCCATGGCCAGGAAACTCCCCAGACCTTAATCCCATTGAGAACTTGTGGTCAATCCTCAAGAGGCGGGTGGACAAACAAACACCCACAAATTCTGACAAACTCCCATTGATTATGCAAGAATGGGCTGCCATCAGTCAGGATGTGGCCCAGAAGTTAATTGACAGCATGCCAGGACGGATTGCAGAGGTCTTGAAAAAGAAGGGTCAACACTGCAAATATTGACTCTTTGCATAAACTTAATGTAATTGTCAATAAAAGCCTTTGACACTTATGGAATGCTTGTAATTATACTTCAGTAAACCATAGTAACATCTGACAAAAATATCTAAAAACACTGAAGCAATAAACTTTATGAAGACCAATACTTGTGTCATTCTCAAAACTTTTGACCACGACTTTACGTCTCGTGTCTGAGCCGTTGAATTACGACTCCACTTTGTCTCTGTACTGACGTTTTGCCTGTTTGATTGCCTTACGGAGGGAATAACTACACTGTTTGTATTCTGCCATATTCCCAGTAACCTTGCCATGGTTAAATGCGGTGGTTTGCGCTTTCAGTTTTGCGCGAATGCTGCCGTCTATCCACGGTTTCTGGTTTGGGTAGGTTTTAATAGTCACAGTGGGAACAACGTCCCCTATACACTTCCTGATTAACTCAGTCACCGTGTCCGTGTACACGTCAATGTTACAACACTGCCCTTTATGACAAAAAAAGCTATGTACCTGACTCACTTTTCAAAGATTCCTAGAAATGTACATGTTTTGTGCTCTTGTAGGAAGCAATCCTCTATTGCTGACTACAAATGATCTATAACTGGGCTAATAACTCACTAACTAGGAAAGGATATGAACAAAATGTGCACACGTGGCTACATGCAGCTCTCGTTTTGATCTCAAAACAAGCGAATCTACTCATGACCGCTCATGCTGTAAACACAGTCCAGTTCAAAGTAAATGGCACAGATCCATATACGGTAATGGTCTGTTTACATATAGGCCTGCCGCAGCTCTGATTGGTTTTGCCGCACAGGTCTGTGTAGAGTATGGGCTGAGTCATGCCTGTCAATGCAATAGAATCCTACTCCGATGCGTTCTGCCTACAACAAAATCTGTTGCATAGTTTTTGTTTCGGTATGTTGCATTGAAAGTGGCGAACATTGTGTTGATTCGATCACAATTGCCACAGTAAAGGGAAACGTTGGTAGTGTTAACAGGGAAAACTCTAGAACGGTGGTCACTAACCCTTTCTGAGTCGAGATCACTTTCTGAATCTAAATGCAAGCCGAGATCTACCGCTCAGATTTGAAAAAGTAAGACTATACATTAGCCAATTAAAAACAGTCCTGTAGCAATGAGGATTGTGCAGTAAGCTATAGGCCCAATACATTGTCACTGCATATTGGCTTTGCTTGAATTGCCCTGCCAATGCAATTTTTTTGTTTGGGCAAGTATGATCACACCGGTGATAGATCCGTTGTTGTAAAACATGTGAGGCACATCCGAGTGAGCATACATTTAAATAATGAGCTTTTTATTTTACTGGGCTGATGGTGCCTGTATCTGATGGTCAGTCTCAGCGGAGGGAGAGAGCAGCAGACTGACGGTCCGCCTCTCAACATCTCTCCGCTCTCCCTTTCCTCCACTGACACTGACCAAAAAGGGACACCGTCTTCCAGCTGATGGGGAAACTCGAGTCGCACCGCATTATTTCTGCCTCATGCACAAATTCATGTTGTTACTCCTATGAACAGAGAAAGTGAAATATTCCTCGATATTAAAAAATTCCGCTAATAATAACAACAACGCAAGCCTATAAAAATACACTTTCCTACTCATTCATTACTGCTGCACTGCTTGATGTAGCGCTGAGTGGAAATACGAAGAACGTGCATTTTACGGCTTATAAAAGTGTTGAATACAAAGTGTTGACAGTGCTGAGTAAGAACTTAAACATGAACTCACTCATACAAACAGCAGCTCTTTGCTGTATTCGTTGACAGTCTCTCTCATGGTTTTAAACGTTTTGAAATCTCACAGTATCAACTTTGCTGTAGCTTTCTTTTATGCCTGCTACGTTACTGCAGACAAGGTCATCTGAGCCATCTGATTGGCCAGCGGTAGTCCTATAGTGCACTTGATTTGCTCTCTGGGCCCGCCGGGAAGGAAGAGTTTGTACTTTCAGACACATGAAATGGTTCAAAATGGCAACAGTTTGCCTACCCGGCACGCAGGGCAGTTGAATCGGGTGCACCTACTGCCAACAGCCCAAGACTAATAAAAGAAAATAGGAACACAATACTTTATTGTTTTTTTTTTTTACAGAAATGTTTGGCGTTAGGCCTCCCGAGTGGCGCAGCGGTCTAAGGCAATGCATCGCAGTGCTAGAGGCGTCACTACAGATCCGGGTTCGATCCCGGGCTGTGTCGCAGCCGGACGCGACCAGGAGACCCATGAGACGGCGCACAATTGGCCCAGCATCGTCCGGGTTAGGGTAGTGTTTGGCCGTCTGGGATGTCCTTGTCCCATCGCGCTCTAGCGACTCCTTGTGACTTCAGGTCGCCAGCTGTACGGTGTTTCCTCCGACACATTGGTGCTTCTGGGTTAAGCGAGCAGTGTGTCAAGAAGCAGTGCGGCTTGGCGGGTCGTGTTTCGGAGGACGCATGGCCCTCGACCATCGCCTCTCCCGAGTCCGTAGGGGAGTTGCAGCGATGGGACAAGACTGTAATTACCACTAGGATAAAAAAGGAATAATAATGAAGACTAATGTTCCACCAGTCGTTGAGTGATGTTCAGACTCCTACTTCTCTTTGTGGGCTGATATTTCAGTCCCGGGCAGCTGCGAGGCAGTCTTGGGGCTACTGTGCACGCGCGTAGCTTAGAGGGAACATTGGATGTAATGTCTCTCCAAGTCAATATGCCGTTTCTGCCAGGTCATCCCTGATGTGTGTGTGTGTGTGTGTGTGTGTGTGTGTGTGTGTGTGTGATCCGTTTTGGTCTGAGTTTCCCATGTCCAAGCGTAATCTGTGTGTTGGACATGAGTATGCTGTGCATGTAATTCTGTAATTATCTGTGCGCGTCTGTCATTACATAAGCTCGGTAACCCTCCCCGTTCTCTCTTCCCCCTCTCTCTTCCCCCTTGCTCTCTCAGTGGATCAGCCAGGGTCAAGCAGTGTATGCAGAGGCCCTGTGGGACCATGTGACAATGGAGGAGCAGGAGCTGGCGTTCAAGGCAGGGGATGTGATCCGGGTGCTGGAGGCCCCTCACAAGGACTGGTGGTGGGGCATGGGGGCAGACAGGGAGGCCTGGTTCCCTTCCAGCTTCGTCAGGGTAAGACAACACTGAGTCAACACATTTGTGCACTAGCCTTGTTGCATTGAAAAGAAAGAAAAATCAATCAAATTCAATTATTTAAGTTTTTATTGATATTTTTTCACAACAACAAGATACAAACAAGTCAGGTCATGAAGCAAACAGAGGTCACAAACAAAACAACTTCTGCACAAGACACCATAGTTGGGTCATTGAAATGATCAGCTCAGCTCAGGAAATACAAGAAAATACAAGAGGCTTCCATGTTTTGTCTTAAGTAGACATTCTGTGTAATTGATGTTTACGCTAGACCCTGCCAGCCAAAGGCCCTGAAACTGTCTTGGATCCAACCAAGCACCTTAGTAGTGTGTGTTCAAGGGTAGTGTGGGTTCAGAGGTTTCGGTGGTTTCCCTGGTGACTTGCGTTGATTTACAGTTGCATCTTAATTAGGGAAGCTATGGTGAAGCCAGTTGATTGACAGGGGGGGTGACCGCTTGATAATTGCCCCTGTTGGTGATTGTTGATGACGGACAGGGGCTTGTTAACCATACATGGTGTTTTTTTGTTTGTTTATTGTTTATTAAAATTGTATTTATTTATTAAAGGGTAGATCAGCTTTAATATTGCAGATATATTGTAACTTCCATCAATGTAATTGTCTGCATCACTTCCAATCCCCCATATGGTTTTTTTCTCGCAAATATATATCTCTATAGATATCTCTCTATATATCTATATATATATATATATATATATATATCTCTATATATATATATATATATATATATATATACAGTGAGGGAAAAAAAGTATTTGATCCCCTGCTGATTTTGTACGTTTGCCCACTGATATAATATCTATAATTTTAATGGTAGGTTTATTTGAACAGTGAGAGACAGAATAACAACAAAAAAATCCAAAATAACGCATGTCAAAAATGTTATAAATTGATTTGCATTTTAATGAGGGAAATAAGTATTTGACCCCTCTGCAAAACATGACTTAGTACTTGGTGGCAAAACCCTTGTTGGCAATCACAGAGGTCAGACGTTTCTTGTAGTTGGCCACCAGGTTTGCACACATCTCAGGAGGGATTTTGTCCCACTCCTCTTTGCAGATCTTCTCCAAGTCATTAAGGTTTTGAGGCTGACGTTTGGCAACTCGAACCTTCAGCTCCCTCCACAGATTTTCAATGGGATTAAGGTCTGGAGACTGGCTAGGCCACTCCAGGACCTTAATGTGCTTCTTATTGAGCCACTCCTTTGTTGCCTTGGCCGTGTGTTTTGAGTCATTGTCATGCTGGAATACCCATATACGACCCATTTTCAATGCACTGGCTGAGGGAAGGAGGTTCTCACCCAAGATTTGAAGGTACATGGCCCTGTCCATCGTCCCTTTGATGCTGTGAAGTTGTCCTGCCCCCTTAGCAGAAAAACACCCCCAAAGCATAATGTTTCCACCTCCATGTTTGATGGTGTTCTTGGGGACATACGCAGCATTCTTCCTCCTCCAAACACGGCGAGTTGATGCCAAAGAGCTCCATTTTGGTCTCATCTGACCACATCACCCAGTTCTCCTCTGAATCATTCAGATGTTCATTGGCAAACTTCAGACGGGCATGTATATGTGCTTTTTGAGCAGGGGGACCTTGCGGGCGCTGCAGGATTTCAGTCCTTCACGGCGTAGTGTGTTACCAATTGTTTTCTTGGTGACTATGGTCCCAGCTGCCTTGAGATCATTGACAAGATCCTCCCATGTGGTTCTGGGCTGATTCCTCACCGAGGTGAGATCTTGCATGGAGCCCCAGGCCGAGGGAGATTGACAGTTATTTTGTGTTTCTTCCATTTGCGAATAATCGCACCAACTGTTGTCACCTTCTCACCAAGCTGCTTGGCGATGGTCTTGTAGCCCATTCCAGCCTTGTTTAGGTCTACAATCTTGTCCCTGACATCCTTGGAGAGCTCTTTGGTCTTGGCCATGGTGGAGAGTTTGGAATCTGATTGATTGCTTCTGTGGACAGGTGTCTTTTATACAGGTAACAAGCTGAGATTAGGAGCACTCCCTTTAAGAGTGTGCTCATAATCTCAGCTCGTTACCTGTATAAAAGACACCTGGGAGCCAGAAATCTTTCTGATTGAGAGGGGGTCAAATACTTATTTCCCTCATTAAAATGCAAATCAATTTATAACATTTTTTACATGCGTTTTTCTGTTGTTTTTTTTGTTATTCTGTCTCTCACTGTTCAAATTAACCTACAATTAAAATTATAGACTGATCATTTCTTTGTCAGTGGCCAAACGTACAAAATCAGCAGGGGATCAAATACTTTTTTTCCCTCACTGTGTATACATATATATATATATATATATATATATATATATATATATATATATATATATATATATATATATATATATATATATATATATATATATATATACATATCCTTAAAAAAAAAAAAAAATCTTTATTACTTTCCAACCCCACCGCCCCTTCCCCAATTGGAGCAAACTAGTGAACAACAACGCCTAGGCCTCTACTTCCAGCCTATCCACACTACACACATCTTATGGACACAGCCAACATGGTGTTTCTAATGTTACCATAGGAATGTAGGTTGGGTTAACTGCATTTAATTTACAGGTGCTAGTATAGGCGAACTGTGCGTGACTGTGGTTCACCTGGTAATATGTGTGTGTGTGTGTGCGTGCGTGTGTGTGTGTGTGTGTGATTTGACAGGTGCGTGTGAATCAGGAGGAGGACTCTGGAGCGGAGAGTGTAGGGAGTTGTGCTCTGGACCAGGAGGACCCACACACTGCCCCCCGGGACACACACAGCGCCGAGCACCGAGACCAGATGAGGACCAATGTGGTCAAAGAGATCATGAACACGGAACGCATCTACATCAAACACCTCCGGGACATCTGTGAGGTGGGTGGAGGCTCGACCATAAACGTTATCCGACCCTAACCCATGTCTCCCCTCCTCCATCGTCACTGACATTACAACTAGGGTAGAATTTCTATTGGTTTTGCTCTCCTCCTCCTGCTCTCCTCCGTCCTCTCCTTGCCTCTTTTTGAAAAAGGTCAAAGGTAATCGAGGAGCGGAGGAGAGGAAATGTGGAAACTAATGCGCTTGTATGAAATTAAACTCTCCTTCTCCACTCACGCGTCACCCGGCAAATGATCCACTTCGCTGATCCTCAACACTGGGGCTCCACAAGGGTGCACGCTCAGCCCCCTGCTGTACTCCCTGTTCATCCATGACTGCGTGGCCACGCACGCCTCCAACTCAATCATCAAGTTTACAGACGACACAACAGTAGTAGGCTTGATTACCAACAATGACGAGACCGCCTACAGGGAGGAGGTGAGGGCTCTGGGAGTGTGGTGCCAGGAAAATAACCTCTCACTCAACGTCAACAAAACAAAGGAGATGATCGTGGACTTCAGGAAACAGCAGAGGGTGCACCCCCCCTATCCACATCGACGGGACCGCAGAAGGTGGAAAGCTTCAAGTTCCTTGGCGTACACATCACTAGCAAACTTAAATGGTCCACCTACGCAGACAGTGTGGTGAAGAAGGCGCAACAGAGCATCTTCAACCTCAGGAGGCTGAAGAGATTTGTCTTGGCACCTAAAACCCTCACAAACTTTTACAGATGCACAATTGAGAGCATCCTGTCGGGCTGTATCACCGCCTGGTACGGCAACTGCACCGCCCGCAACCGCAGGGCTCTCCAGAGGGTGGTGCGGTCTGCCGAACGCATTACCGGGAACAAACTACCCGCCCTCCAGGACATCTACAGCACCCGATGTCACAGGAAGGCCAAAAAGATAATCAAGGACATCAACCACCCGAGCCACTGCCTGTTCACCCCGCTATCATCCAGAAGGCGAGGTCAGTACAGGTGCATCAAAGCTGGGACCGAGAGAATGAAAAACAGCTTCTATCTCAAGGCCATCAGGCTGTTAAATAGCCATCACTAGCACATTAGAGGTTGCTGCTGCCTATTGAAATCACTGGCCACTTTAAGAAATAGAACACTAGTCACTTTAATAATGTTGACATATCTTGCATTACTCATCTCATATGTATATACTGTATTCTATAATATTCTACAGTATCTTAGTCCATGCCGCTCTGTCATTGCTTGTCCATATATGTATTTTATAGATAAAAGGATAAGTAGCATATAATTTTATATGTATGCATGCTCTTCTCCTCTGAGAACACCTGATTCAAAGGAGGCATGGCACTTCCGCGCTACCTGCCGCAAGGACACTCTTGTGCGTCCTCTGTCGAAGTTGGAAATGGAGGAGAGGAGCAGATGCCTTTGTTTTCACCTACTAACCATTTGACACTCTTCTCGACCACTTATCAGTTTCCGGGTCAAGGAGGAGAGGAGGACAGAGGAGCCAAGGAGAGAAGAGGACTGACTTTTATTCAAATGAGAATCTCCCTAGTGCTCTGGATCTCCACCAGCTTCATTGGCTCTCCCCCTGCTGGTCAAACCTTGCATTGACCACAACTCAATAGTAACGGTTATTCCTTGTTACAACTTAAACATCTGACTATGTCTAATGCTTTTCCCAGGGCTATATCCGTCAGTGTCGTAAAAACCCGGGCATGTTCACTGAGCTGCAGCTGAAGACCATTTTCAGTAACATCGAGGACATCTATAAGTTCCAGAGACAGTTCCTCAAAGACCTGGAGAAGAAGTACAACACAGACCAGCCTCACCTCAGTGAGATAGGAGCCTGTTTCCTCTCACAGGTACTTCTACCTTTCTACACACACAGTCACACACATACACAGATTGTATTACTACATACAGCATTTTTCCAAAACATTTTTCCTGTAAACATTTCACTGTATACATTGCAAAACAGTCACATCCCTATTTGGTAAGGTTTTATTTAACTCTCTTGCCCCCTCTCTCCCTCCTTTTTTCCCTCTCCCCTCTCTGTATCCCCTCTCTCTCTCAGGGGGAGGGTTTCTCCATCTACTCTGAGTACTGTAACACCCACCCTGCAGCGTGTGGGGAGCTGCAGCGCCTCATGAAGCTGGGCAGGTACAAGCACTTCTTTGAGGCCTGCCGGCTGCTGCAGCAGATGATTGACATCTCCATCGCTGGCTTCCTGCTCACGCCCGTCCAGAAGATCTGCAAGTACCCCCTGCAGCTGAGAGAGCTGCTCAAATACACCCCCAAAGACCACAGGTAAGTCACAACACACACACACTTTACAAACTTCACAACATATACTGTACCCACACATGCACCTATACACACACCTATACACACACACACGGATACACACACAAACCTTTTCACACTCTCAAATGCTGTTGATGTTGTGTGCTGTAGTGACTACGGTGGAGTGAGTGATGCGTACGAGGCGATGAAGAACGTGGCGAGCCTCATCAATGAGGGGAAGAGGCGGCTGGAGAGTGTTGACGCCATCGCTCACTGGCAGGTGGCCATCCTACACTGGGAGGTGAGAGAATCTTCTACTTGTGTTATTACTGTAGCAGAAAGATGTTATACCTATGCTATTGCCATCGTAGCAGGAACTCATGTTGTCTACCTGGCTCAAAGTAATGCACTGAGTGGGGTGATTTGAGATGTAGCTAGTGGATCAATCAATGATCTAACAATGACTGCAACTCAACCTAATGAATGTCTCTCTGTCATTGTTCCTTTCAGGGAGCAGACGTGTTGGAGCGCAGCTCGGAGCTGATCCACTCTGGAGAGCTGACCCGGATCATCTGGCAGGGCAACAAGACACAGCAGCGCAGCTTCTTCCTGTTTGACCACCAGCTGGTGTTCTGTAAGAAGGACGTACTGCGCCGCGACCTGCTGCACTACCGCGGCCGCCTGGACATGGACCACACGGAGGTCCTGGAGATGCCCGACGGCAGGGACCCTGAGCTGGGCATCTCGCTGAAGAACGCCCTGCGGCTCCGCAACAGCTCCACCCTGGAGACCCTGTGTTACCTCTGCTGCAGAAAGCCCAAGGACAGACAACGCTGGCTGCAGGCCTTCGCCAGGGAGAGACTGAGAGTACAGGAGGACCAAGAGATGGGTGAGGAGGGGTGGGATGGAGAGATGGAGGGGAAGGGAAGGAGACTAGAAGAGGGGAAAGGTGTTTCACCAGAGGAGAATGTGTAAGTGTTGAATGACATTTGATTGGCTGTTTTTTTCTTTATTTTATTTTTAAGGAATGAAGATCAGTGAAACGCAGCGAAAACAAGCAATCTTCAATGCAAGGAAATCCAAACAAGGGAAAATGAAGAGTAAGCGTTAAATACATCATGCTTTTTTATTCTTACAGTTGCTGTGCATGTGGTATTGGATTCATTTTATGCTCACTATTGTAAAGAATGTTTTAAAAACGTTGGTTGTGTGTTTTGTATTTCCTCCACAGCCATTGGCTACTCTGGCACTGTCCCGCCACACCACCAGCCCCTGCATCCAATTCACCAGCGCCACGTTACCGTGCCAACCAGCGTGCCTCAGCAGCAGGTGTTCACATTGGCCGAGCCCAAGCAAAAGCCCGCCCACCTGTGGTACACCTTCACCCGACACGCCTTCTTCAGGAAATGAGGATCCACCCCCCCCTCCTCTCGCCTGTTCCTGACTCTAAATGTTCTGACCACGCCTAGAATTGTCCTAATGACTCAAAGAAAAACGTACAGTTATGGACCCACATATTTCAGGACAGTATCTGTGCACATACTACTTTGTGTAATGTGTGTTTTATCAATGTGTTTGTGTGCCTCTTAAAGTGGGTCTATATGTCTGTGTGTTTTATCAATGTGTTTGTGTGCCTCTTAAAGTGGGTCTATATGTCTGTGTGTTTTATCAATGTGTTTGTGTGCCTCTTAAAGTGGGTCTATATGTCTGTGTGTTTTGTTTCTGTGTTATATGTGCATTATTTTTATATCTGTGTTTTTATTTGTCTATTAAAATCAGTGCCTGGACTTGTTAATATACATACAGCCCAGAAGTGTTAATATACATACAGACGGACTCCCTCCATGTTGCTGGTGTGGTGAAGATGCTGCTTTGGTAGTCTGAGATTCCTTTATACCCAACCGCCCAGCAGAAACCTGTATTATAGTAATTATGGCAATGATGTACTGCACGTTCAGATTTTAAATTACCAGTCGAATA
Organism: Coregonus lavaretus; assembly: GCF_964263955.1. NCBI lineage: Eukaryota > Metazoa > Chordata > Actinopteri > Salmoniformes > Salmonidae > Coregonus > Coregonus lavaretus. The sequence goes on along the minus strand of NC_139989.1, from coordinate 4,237,913 downwards.
CTTACCTGCTACCTTGGTTTTAGTTTATTTCTCTGAGGCTGGACCCTGTTGGAGTTAGACTGGTAGTGAAAGTACAACACACACACACAGGTCTACACACGCACTAACTCTGTTAACACTGTTGTAAATAAACTCTTGTACCAAATGCAAGTGATGTAACTCTCAGTCATTTTCTTGGTTGGTTGTGAGAAAACGTGCCTTGTTTTGAAAATGATCTCCAAGTGGAATAGAATTCTATCTGATCCCACCAGACAAATGATCAGACTTTATTTTCAAGGTAGGTCCCCCCCAAAAAACTCAGTCCGGCTTTCAACTTAATCTTGAAAGTTGTAATAGTCGAATGCACTAGTAGAATCCGCTTGTCATGTCAGTCATTGCATACCTTAGAGAGCTATTTATAACTTGTCAGAAATGTCCAGATCAACTAGCCCATGTCGGCTAATGTTTTTTAGCTACGAGATGTTCCACAATGCTAGAAGGGGGGCCTGAGTGAAAAAGTTTGATCCTGTTTTGTAATAAACGCCTCTGGTGCTTAGGTTACTGTGGAAATGTAACATACACTTACAGTTGAAGTCGGAAGTTTACATCAACTTAGGTTGGAGTCATTAAAACTTGTTTTTCAACCACTCTATAAATGTCTTGTTAACAAACTGTAGTTTTGGCAAGTCGGTTAGGACATCTACTTTGTGCATGACACAAGTAATTTTTCCAACAATTGTTTACAATTCTAGTGGGTCAGAAGTTTACATACACTAAGTTGACTGTGCCTTTAAACAGCTTGGGAAATTCCAGAAAATTATGCCATGGCTTTAGAAGCTTCTGATAGGCTAATTAACATAATTTGAGTCAATTGGAGGTATACCTGTCGATGTACACTGCTCAAAAAAATAAAGGGAACACTTAAACAACACAATGTAACTCCAAGTCAATCGCACTTCTGTGAAATCAAACTGTCCACTTAGGAAGCAACACTGATTGACAATACATTTCACATGCTGTTGTGCAAATGGAATAGACAACAGGTGGAAATTATAGGCAATTAGCAAGAAACCCCCAATAAAGGACTGGTTTTGCAGGTGGTGACCACGACCACTTCTCAATTCCTATGCTTCCTGGCTAATGTTTTGGTCACTTTTGAATGCTGGCGGTGCTTTCACTCTAGTGGTAGCATGAGACAGAGTCTACAACCCACGCAAGTGGCTCAGGTAGTGCAGCTCATCCAGGATGGCACATCAATGCGAGCTGTGCCAAGAAGGTTTGCTGTGTCTGTCAGCGTAGTGTCCAGAGCATGGAGGCGCTACCAGGAGACAGGCCAGTACATCAGGAGACGTGGAGGAGGCCGTAGGAGGGCAACAACCCAGCAGCAGGACTGCTACCTCCGCCTTTGTTTAAGGAGGAGCAGGAGGAGCACTGCCAGAGCCCTGCAAAATGACCTCCAGCAGGCCACAAATGTGCATGTGTCTGCTCAAACGGTCAGAAACAGACTCCATGAGGGTGGTATAAGGGCCCGACGTCCACAGGTGGGGGTTGTGCTTACAGCCCAACACCGTGCAGGACGTTTGGCATTTGCCAGAGAACACCAAGATTGGCAAATTCGCCACTGGCACCCTGTGCTCTTCACAGATGAAAGCAGGTTCACACTAAGCACATGTGACAGACGTGACAGAGTCTGGAGACGCCGTGGAGAACGTTCTGCTGCCTGCAACATCCTCCAGCATGACCGGTTTGGCGGTGGGTCAGTCATGGTGTGGGGTGGCATTTCTTTGGGGGGCCGCACAGCCCTCCATGTGCTCGCCAGAGGTAGCCTGACTGCCATTAGGTACCGAGATGAGATCCTCAGACCCCTTGTGAGACCATATGCTGGTGCGGTTGGCCCTGGGTTCCTCCTAATGCAAGACAATGCTAGACCTCATGTGGCTGGAGTGTGTCAGCAGTTCCTGCAAGAGGAAGGCATTGATGCTATGGACTGGCCCGCCTGTTCCCCAGACCTGAATCCAATTGAGCACATCTGGGACATCATGTCTCGCTCCATCCACCAACGCCACGTTGCACCACAGACTGTCCAGGAGTTGGCGGATGCTTTAGTCCAGGTCTGGGAGGAGATCCCTCAGGAGACCATCCGCCACCTCATCAGGAGCATGCCCAGGCGTTGTAGGGAGGTCATACAGGCACGTGGAGGCCACACACACTACTGAGCCTCATTTTGACTTGTTTTAAGGACATTGCATCAAAGTTGGATCAGCCTGTAGTGTGGTTTTCCACTTTAATTTTGAGGGTGACTCCAAATCCAGACGTCCATGGGTTGATAAATTTGATTTCCATTGATAATTTTTGTGTGATTTAGTTGTCAGCACATTCAACTATGTAAAGAAAAAAGTATTTAATACGATTATTTCATTCATTCAGATCTAGGATGTGTTATTTTAGTGTTCCCTTAATTTTTTTGAGCAGTGTATTTCAAGGCCTACCTTCAAACTCAGTGCCTCTTTGCTTGACAACATGGGAAAATCAAAAGAAATCAGCCGAGACCTCAGAAAAAAATTGTAGACCTCCTCAAGTCTGGTTCATCCTTGGGAGCAATTTCCAAACGCCTGAAGGTACCACGTTCATCTGTACAAATAATCGTACGCAAGTATAAACACCATGGGACCACGCAGCCGTCATACCGCTCAGGAAGGAGACTCCTAGAGATGAATGTACTTTGGTGCGAAAAGTGCAAATCAATCCCAGAACAACAGCAAAGGACCTTGTGAAGATGCTGGAGGAAACAGGTACAAAAGTATTTGATCCCCTGCTGATTTTGTACGTTTGCCCACTGACAAAGACATGATCAGTGTATAATTTTAATGGTAGGTTTATTTGAACAGTGAGAGACAGAATAACAACAACAAAAATCCAGAAAAACGCATGTCAAAAATGTTATAAATTGATTTGCATTTTAATGAGGGAAATAAGTATTTGACCCCTCTGCAAAACATGACTTAGTACTTGGTGGCAAAACCCTTGTTGGCAATCACAGAGGTCAGACGTTTCTTGTAGTTGGCCACCAGGTTTGCACACATCTCAGGAGGGATTTTGTTCCACTCCTCTTTGCAGATCTTCTCCAAGTCAGTAAGGTTTCGAGGCTGATGTTTGGCAACTCGAACCTTCAGCTCCCTCCACAGATTTTCTATGGGATTAAGGTCTGGAGACTGGCTAGGCCACTCCAGGACCTTAATGTGCTTCTTCTTGAGCCACTCCTTTGTTGCCTTGGCCGTGTGTTTTGGGTCATTGTCATGCTGGAATACCCATCCACGACCCATTTTCAATGCCCTGGCTGAGGGAAGGAGGTTCTCACCCAAGATTTGACGGTACATGGCCCCATCCATCGTCCCTTTGATGCGGTGAAGTTGTCCTGTCCCCTTAGCAGAAAAACACCCCCAAAGCATAATGTTTCCACCTCCATGTTTGACGGTGGGGATGGTGTTCTTGGGGTCATAGGCAGCATTCCTCCTCCTCCAAACATGGCGAGTTGAGTTGATGCCAAAGAGCTCCATTTTGGTCTCATCTGACCACAACACTTTCACCCAGTTCTCCTCTGAATCATTCAGATGTTCATTGGCAAACTTCAGACAGGCATGTATATGTGCTTTCTTGAGCAGGGGGACCTTGCGGGTGCTGCAGGATTTCAGTCCTTCATGGCGTAGTGTGTTACCAATTGTTTTCTTGGTGACTATGGTCCCAGCTGCCTTGAGATCATTGACAAGATCCTCCCGTGTAGTTCTGGGCTGATTCCTCACCGTTCTCATGATCATTGCAACTCCACGAGGTGAGATCTTGCATGGAGCCCCAGGCAGAGGGTGATTGACAGTTATTTTGTGTTTCTTCCATTTGCGAATAATCGCACCAACTGTTGTCACCTTCTCACCAAGCTGCTTGGCGATGGTCTTGTAGCCCATTCCAGTCTTGTTTAGGTCTACAATCTTGTCCCTGACATCCTTGGAGAGCTCTTTGGTCTTGGCCATGGTGGAGAGTTTGGAATCTGATTGATTGATTGCTTCTGTGGACAGGTGTCTTTTATACAGGTAACAAACTGAGATTAGGAGCACTCCCTTTAAGAGTGTGCTCCTAATCTCAGCTCGTTACCTGTATAAAAGACACCTGGGAGCCAGAAATCTTTGTGATTGAGAGGGGGTCAAATACTTATTTCCCTCATTAAAATGCAAATCAATTTATAACTTGTTTGACGTGTTTTTCTGGATTTTTTTGTTGTTATTCTGTCTCTCACTGTTCAAATAAACCTACCATTAAAATTATAGACTGATAATTTCTTTGTCAGTGGGCAAACGTACAAAATCAGCAGGGGATCAAATACTTTTTTCCCTCACTGTATCAGGAAGTGTATAGGTGATGTTGTGCCCACTGTGACTATTGAAACCTACCCTAACCAGAAACCGTGGATAGATGGCAGCATTCGCGCTAATCTGAAAGCGCGAACCACTGCATTCAACCATGGCAAGGTGACTGGGAATATGGCAGAATACAAACAGTGTAGCTACTCACTCCGCAAGGCAATTAAACTGGCAAAACATCAGTATAGAGACAAAGTGGAGTCTCAATTCAATGGCTCAGACATGAGACGTATGCGGCAGGGTCTACAGACAATCACGGACTACAAAAGGAAAACCAGCCACGTCGCCGACACCGACGTCTCGCTTCCAGACAAGCTAAACACCTTCTTCGCCCGCTTTGAGGATAACACAGTGCCACTGACGAGGCCCACTACCAAGGACTGTGGCCTCGCCTTCTCCATGGCCAACGTGATTAAGACATTTAAGCAGGCCCAGACGGCATCCCTAGCCGCGTCCTCAGAGCATGCGCAGACCAGCTGGCTGGTGTGTTTATGGACATATTCAATCTCTCCCTTTCCCAGTCTGCTGTTCCCACATGCTTCAAGATGGCCACCATTGTTCCTGTACCCAAGAAAGCAAAGGTAACTGAACTAAATGACTATTGCCCTGTAGCACTCACCTCTGTCATCATGAAGTGCTTTGAGAGACTAGTCAAGGATCATATCACCTCTACCTTACCTGTCACCCTAGACCCACTTAAATTTGCTTACCGCCCCAATAGATCCACAGACGATGCAATCGCCATCACACTGCACACTGCCCTATCCCATCTGGACAAGAGGAATACCTATGTAAGAATACTGTTCATTGACTATAGCTCAGCATTCAACACCATAGTACCCTCCAAGCTCATCATTAAGCTTGAGGCCCTGGGTCTGAACCCCGTCCTGTGCAACTGGGTCCTGGACTTCCTGACGGGCCGCCCCCAGGTGGTGAAGGTAGGAAACAACATCACCACTTCGCTGATCCTCAACACTGGGGCCCCACAAGGGTGCGTGCTCAGCCCCCTCCTGTACTCCCTGTTCACCCATGACTGCATGACCAAGCACACCTCCAACTCAATCATCAAGTTTGCAGACGACACAACAGTAGTAGTCTTGATTACCAACAATGACGAGACCGCCTACAGGGAGGAGGTGAGGGCTCTGGGAGTGTGGTGCCAGGAAAATAACCTCTCACTCAACATCAACAAAACAAAGGAGATGATCGTGGACTTCAAGAAACAGTAGAGGGTGCACCCCCCTATCCACATCGACGGGACCGCAGTGGAGAAGGTGGAAAGCTTCAAGTTCCTTGGCGTACACATTACCGACAAACCGAAATGGTCCACCCACGCAGACAGTGTGGTGAAGAAGGCGCAACAGAGCCTCTTCAACTTCAGGAGGCTGAAGAAATTCGGCTTAGCACCTAAAACCCTCACAAACTTTTACAGATGCACAATTGAAAGCATCCTGTTGGGCTGTATCACCACCTGGTATGGCAACTGCACCACCCACAACCGCAGGGCTCTCCAGAGGGTGGTGGGTCTGCCGAACGCATTACCGGGGGCAAACTACCCGCCCTCCAAGACACATACAGCACCCGATGTCACAGGAAGGCCAAAAAGATCATCAAGGACATCAACCACCCGAGCCACTGCCTGTTCACCCCGCTATCATCCAGAAGGCGAGGTCCGTACAGGTGCATCAAAGCTGGGACCGAGAGAATGAAAAACAGCTTCTATCTCAAGGCCATCAGGCTGTTAAATAGCCATCACTTGCACATTAGAGGCTGCTGCTGCCTATTGAAATCACTGGCCACTTTAAGAAATGGAACACTAGTCACTTTAAGAATGTTTACATATCTTGCACTACTCATCTCATATGTACAGTGAGGGGAAAAAGTATTTGATCCCCTGCTGATTTTGTACGTTTGCCCACTGACAAAGAAATGATCAGTCTATAATTTTAATGGTAGGTTTATTTGAACAGTGAGAGACAGAATAACAACAAAAAAATCCAGAAAAACGCATGTCAAAAATGTTATGAATTGATGTGCATTTTACTGAGGGAAATAAGCATTTGACCCCCTCTCAATCAGAAAGAGTTCTGGCTCCCAGGTGTCTTTTATACAGGTAATGAGCTGAGATCAGAAGCACACTCTTAAAGGGAGTGCTCCTAATCTCAGTTTGTTACCTGTATAAAAGACACCTGTCCACAGAAGCAATCAATCAATCAGATTCCAAACTCTCCACCATGGCCAAGACCAAAGAGCTCTCCAAGGATGTCAGGGACAAGATTGTAGACCTACACAAGGCTGGAATGGGCTACAAGACCATCGCCAAGCAGCTTGGTGAGAAGGTGACAACAGTTGGTGCGATTATTTGCAAATGGAAGAAATACAAAATAACTGTCAATCTCCCTCGGCCTGGGGCTCCATGCAAGATCTCAACTCGTGGAGTTGCAATGATCATGAGAACGGTGTGGAATCAGCCCAGAACTACACAGAAGGATCTTGTCAATGACCTCAAGGCAGCTGGGACCATAGTCACCAAGAAAACAATTGGTAACACACTACGCCGTGAAGGACTGAAATCCTGCAGCGCCCGCAAGGTCCCCCTGCTCAAGAAAGCACATTTACAGGGCCATCTGAGGTTTGCCAAAGAACATCTGAATGATTCAGAGGAGAACTGGGTGAAAGTGTTGTGGTCAGATGAGACCAAAATGGAGCTCTTTGGCATCAACTCAACTCGCCGTGTTTGGAGGAGGAGGAATGCTGCCTATGACCTCAAGAACACCATCCCCACCGTCAAACATGGAGGTGGAAACATTATGCTTTGGGAGTGTTTTTCTGCTATGGGGACAGGACAACTTCACCGCATCAAAGGGACGATGGATGGGGCCATGTACCGTCAAATCTTGGGTGAGAACCTCCTTCCCTCAGCCAGGGCATTGAAAATGGGCCGTGGATGGGTATTCCAGCATGTCAATGACCCAAAACACACGGCCAATGCAACAAAGGAGTGGCTCAAGAAGAAGCACATTAAGGTCCTGGAGTGGCCTAGCCAGTCTCCAGACCTTAATCCCATAGAAAATCTGTGGAGGGAGCTGAAGGTTCGAGTTGCCAAACGTCAGCCTCGAAACCGTAATGACTTGGAGAAGATCTGCAAAGAGGAGTGGAATAAAATCCCTCCTGAGATGTGTGCAAACCTGGTGGCCAACTACAAGAAATGTCTGACCTCTGTGATTGCCAACAAGGGTTTTGCCACCAAGTACTAAGTAATGTTATGCAGAGGGGTCAAATACTTATTTCCCTCATTAAAATGCAAATCAATTTATACCATTTTTGACATGCGTTTTTCTGGATTTTTTTGTTGTTATTCTGTCTCTCACTGTTCAAATAAACCTACCATAAACATTATAGACTGATCATGTCTTTGTCAGTGGGCAAACGTACAAAATCAGCAGGGGATCAAATACTTTTTTCCCTCACTGTATATACTGCATTCTATTCTATAATATTCTACTGTATCTTAGTCCATGCCGCTCTGTCATTGCTTGTCCATATATGTATATATTCTTAAATCCCATTCCTTACTAGTTTTGTGTGTATTGGGTATATGTTGTGAAATTGTTAGATATTACTTGTTAGATATTACTGCACTGTCGGAGCTAGAAGCACAAGCATTTCGCTACAACCGCTATAACATCTGCTAAACACGTGTATCTGACAAATAACATTTGATTTGATTTACTTTTACTCAAGTATGACTTTTGGGTACTTTTTCCACCACTGATAACCCATAATTTACTAGCTAAATATAAGGCTAATACTTCATTTAATGTATTACCTGAAAGAGGTAGGCTAGGACATCTATATATAGGGCTATATATCAATCTAGAACAGAATTATCTATTTTGGATGCAATTTGAATGGAGTTGATGAGAGAGAGAGAGACTGCCAGAGTGCTCGGGCTTGCACTGATTTAAAGCAACGATATTCGAGTGATAGGCTGTTTTAAAACTCTGCAGCTGCAAAAACAATTTTTTACATCTTTACAATTAAAAAACAAGGTGATCCCCGAAAGCCAGATGGAGATGTGTAAATTAGATGTGCATTCGGTCCTTATATTACTGTAGCAAAGGCTATGCTGTAGCAAATGTAGGCCTACCTGTCACATGGAAAAAGTTACCATGATGAGATGATACTGTAGGTCTACATGCATTGTGAACTGGACTCCATACTGAGATGGGCTGTCTGCCCCCACCCTGAGCGTTGATTCATCATGCAGAGGCCAAAAACAAGCCAGATTTAGACATCCATATAATTTAACAGTTCCATTTCACGCCATGTTGTTCATATAAATAATGTATTATAATTTACAGTTTTCTCGCAGTTATTTATCCCGGGAAAAGGTAGTGGTTTTTGGGCGGTAAATCCCGGTAACCGGGTTCCCGCCATTCAACCCTATGACCGTGCCCTCAATTGTTTTGGCCAAACTGCACAGGGGAGCAAGTTTGCCGCAATTTCTGTTGTACGGATGGTTGTGTGGATTATACCCTTTCATAGTGGTCCCATTGTGCCGTACTGCATTCCGGGGCTTCGTGTGACACCTGCCTGCACAGGTATACCACAGAGTGAGTAAATGCTCCCGCCGCATCCGACCCGCTCAGGTCGGGTTTCTGTGCTTTTTCAAAGGAGCTTTAGGCTCGCAAAAAGGGTCTCCTCTCTCCGTCATTTCTATGCCTAGGGTATCATTGCATATCGCCTTCACGCAGACAAACGGGACAGTGCCATGAGGGTTCTCCCTAAAAGCAGAACTTGTGAGGTTTACAGCGCCTCGGGATATGGGCATTGTTCTGCTGTCGGTTCACCTGCACAGGTAAGAGAGATGGCTTCAGCGCTCACCGCACTTTTTACCCTGCCCGAGCACAAAGGGTAGATAAAAGGATGCTGTTCAGGCTGCACAATCAAAGCAACGGTCTTTGCAGGTATAGATTTTTATCAATGTACTTTTCATCATATTAGGCCTACTTTAAACTGTTAGAACTCGTTTCTCGTTATATCATTGGATGTGCTGTATTTCACCGGTAATGGATGTGAGTCAGTGACCAGGTTTCCCCTCATAGAACTTATGGTTTATCCTAATTGTAAAGTTGGTTTCTAGGGGTGTTGGGTTCTCACTCTCATGAATGTCTGTTCAGAGTGCGCGGCTTGGTTGAGTGCTGACACTGCTGCGCAAGGCCATGGGAAAGCAGACCCCTCAAGCCACGCTTTGTGTGCTCCCTCGGGGAATCCTGCCAAGACGCCAAATGTTTTACTGGTACTTCAATTTCTTCAGAAACAAAGGACGGTTCGCTGCTGTTGTCGCTCTCTGTAACGGGATTTAGTCGTCTGTTTATCCTACTGCACTTAGTAAACAGTACATGGTGGAATGGAAAGGTGTGTACTGGGTAGTCTACATTTAGGATAAAGTACCTTTTGAATTTGAACTTGAAACATACTTTTTTAAAGTTACTGTTAGGCGTCTGGTTAAACCTTTGTAATGCTGACCCCTCACCTGAATATACTAAGACAGAGAGCGAGAGGGGGGGGGGGGAGATGGAGGGAGGGAGAGAGAGAGAGAGGGGGGGGGGGGGGGGAGAGAGACCATACAGACATAGCCTACACACGGGGGGCCAGTATTAAAAATGTATGCACTCACTAACTGTAAGTCGCTGCTAAATGACTAAAATGTCAATGTAAAGAGGAGTGTGTTGTGATGTAAAGAGGAGTGTGTTGTGATGTAAAGAGGAGTGTGTTGTGATGTAAAGAGGAGTGTGTTGTGATGTAAAGAGGAGTGTGTTGTGATGTAAAGAGGAGTGTGTTGTGATGTAAAGAGGAGTGTGTTGTGATGTAAAGAGGAGTGTGTTGTGATGTAAAGAGGAGTGTGTTGTGATGTGCTGCAACATGCTCTCACAGTCTCACATCAGAATTAGATGTTCATCCATGTTTCTCAAACATCACATTTCAAAGTTGTTCCAAACGTCACATTTCAAAGTGTTTGGTTACTTCTCTGTATCGCTCCAAAGTTAAGTTTAGGCATTAACTCAGAATTCTAAATGTTAGGCATTAACTCAGAATGGTTAAGGTAAGGGTTAAGGTTTAGGATAGGCTTAAAACAAAATTACCAAAACCAGAGGCAGATGCTTACGCCCATCCGCCATCCCTGTCCACAACGCCCTAGCAAAACCAAAGTCTACTTGAGGTAACAGCGCTCACTGTTTCCCCTAGTGGCTGGTTTCTACGTCATGTCCCGACATCCTCAGACATGGATGGACGTCGAATACTGACTTGTATCATGGGTGACCTGCCTGGATGTGAGTAAGTGAAGCACATGCACACATACACAAAAACACATGTACACACACACATACACACATGCACACAGACATGCACATGGGCGTACACACACACACACACATATACACACACACACGAGAAAGAACAGGGCTTTTGTGTTCAGGTTGCAGGTTCCACTAGGTGCTCTGGTGTTGTGATGTCACTGTGACGTCACATCACTGTCACGTTCAGAAGGAAAATTGAATAAATAATTTCCTCAATTAAAGGCTTGTCATATTGTTTGTTTTGTTTCTCTCTCTTTTCCACTTGGTGTTTGTCTCAACATTGGGATACCGTTATAACAACGTTGAGATCAGTTCTCAGAGCTGTATGAGTCCTCGCCCTGGAGGTCCTACTACCTGCGTTCAGGAATTACTGTCTTCATGTGAGCCCTTGAATGTGGAACACCACACATGAAACACTTCCTGAATCACTTTTTGAAAAATCACTCTTAATGTAGTACCTTTGTAAATGTGTTTGCTTCCGTGTGTGTGTGTTTAATTGACTGTGTGTGTGTGTGTGTGTGTGTTTGTTTGACTGTGTGTGTTTGACTGTGTGTGTGTGTGTGTTGACAGGGAAGGAGCAGAAGGACTGAACTTGTTCTACTGGAGTAAGTTCTCGGGCCCGGACGGCGTTGCCATGGAGATCCAGCGGTGGAGTCCTGAGCTTGTGCAGTGGCGTCTCCCTGCCAACAACAAGCTGCTGTACAGCCGCAACGAGGACCAATACTACTGGAGAGAGATGACAACACACTCCACCTGCTGGGTACTGTAGTGACTGTTCACTCCCTCTGGACTACAGCTCCCAGAATCCTTTAGTAGTGTTTATTCTTGATTCTCAGGCCCTTTAAAACTCCATTCTGTATCTCTGTTCAGGTTTAGTCTCTGATGACTATGATTCTGAAGACAAGGCAGATTAAATCAAGAACCCCAACTCCCTGCAGAAATCTCTACAGAGTGGTAAGTGGCAGCTGCGGTTCCAACGTGAGGGAGTCAGAACCGTTCTTAAAACATCATTATACAGGCATGATCATTTATCAGACACTTCACCCAAAGACACTTCCAGATAACATAATGTGTTAATAACATACATGGTATAACGTAACATATTGTGACCTATACATGTGAGAACCCACAACCTTGGTGGTGCCAACCCCACACCGATCTTTCCCTCTCCATAGTGATGTCCTTTGATCTCTATGCAAAGTACGATAACAACCGTACCCTGAGCCTGGTGAGTCCCAAGAAGCCGTACTACCAGTGGTGCCTGCGGGTCCCGTCGGGTCAGGTGGTGCGTCTGGTGGTCCTCACCCTGCACGGAGCCACGCCCGGAAGCTGCTCCACCCACAAACTGCCTGCTTACGACTTCCTGTTGCCACTACAACATGTCTGTTCCCGGTGGCGTGGTCTGCCTCGTCTACTGTAATGAAGCTGACGTCTTCTGGTAACATGATGCTGGTCACCTTCTCCTTCAGCAGACAGAGTGATGGAGACATCTTCAAGGCCTACTTCAGACACACTATTACTGCGCATTAGACCTCTGTAACATGGTGCTATTGTTACTGGCCAGGTACAGAACTACAGTCATCTGTGCTCAATACCATGTTAGCCCACTGAGCTAAAGCTTTGGCTTAGGGAGCTAACACAAGTCACCAAGGTTATCTGTGTTATCCTATTCAATATTTACAATAGGTCTTATTACATGTCTTATGTAATAACTTGTCTATTAAAGCAGTAGTAGAGCTCCCTGTTGATGTCTGTGTCACCGTCGCCCCCTGTAGATTGTGGAGGGTCTCTGTCCTCCTGGAATGACTCCCTGTCCTCACCCTACTACCCTGCCCAACCTGGACTGCAGCTGGACCATACGGGTGAGTACACACCCCAGCATCTGAACCACTGCTTCTCTCTCAGGTGTTTCTTTCAGACGCCGTTGCCTGGATACCTGATCTCCATGACGATCGTTGGAATACGTGGTAGCATTTACCTGATGGGGGGACAGCAGAGTGAACACCTGGCCTTGAGCACACACACCCTGACCCAGAAATGGGGAGAGGGGCCGTCCTTACCACAGACTAGTCTTCCATGCAGCTGGCATAAGGAATACAACAAAGCTACAAACAACAACCCTTACACAATCTTGAACAAGCAATGAAATTATGTTTATAAGCAGTTTATAAGCACTTTATAAGCAGTTTATAACCAGATTATAACCAGTTTTTAAGCAGTTTATAAACAGATTATAAGCAGTTTATAAGCAGATATTTGAATAAAGGGTTAGTGTGTGGTCCAGATGTGTGTGTATGGTACTCACCACAGTTGGCCTCCTCGCTGCTGTCACCACATTTACTCTGGCTGTTACACTGGCTGCTGTGAGGCCGGCACTGACCGTTCGTTCCCACAATACACCTCACCTGCACACAGGCTACGTTTGAATAGTCTGAAACATCTTCCCACTGTACATAGTTATTTCTGTAGATGACATGACATGAGGTATAGAGAGGTGAAGTGTACAGTACTGTATGTCTAGGAGGTTTAACAGGTAAGATACACTATATGACCAAAAGTATGTGGACACCTGTTCGTCGAACATCTCAATCCAAAATCATGGGCATTATTATGGAGTTAGTCCCCCCTTTGCTGCTATAACAGCCTCCACTCTTCTGGGAAGGCTTTCCACTAGATGTTGGAACATTGCTGAGGGGACTTGCTTCCATTGAGCCACAAGAGCATTAGTGAGGTCAGACACTGATGTTGGGCGATTAGGCCTGGCTTGCAGTCGGCGTTCCAATTCATCCCAAAGGAGTTTGATGAGGTTGAGGTCAAGGCTCTGTGCAGGCCAGTCAAGTTCTTCCACACCGATCTCGACAAACCATTTCTGTATGGACCTCGCTTTGTGCGTGGGGGCATTGTCACGCTGAAACAGGAAAGAGCCTTCCCTAAACTGTTTTCAAAAAGTTGGAAGCACAGAATCGTCTAGAATGTCATTGTACAGTCGTGGTCAAAGGTTTTGAGAATGACACAAATATTAATTTTCACAAAGTCTGCTGCCTCAGTTTTTATGATGGCAATTTGCATATACTCCAGAATGTTATGAAAAGTGATCAGATGAATTGCAATTAATTGCAAAGTCCCTCTTTGCCATGAAAATGAACTTAATCCCAAATAAACATTTCCACTGCATTTCAGCCCTGCCACAAAAGGACCAGCTGCCATCATGTTAGTGATTCTCTCGTTAACACATGTGAGAGTGTTGACGAGGACAAGGCTGGAGATCAATCTGTCATGCTGATTGAGTTAGAATAATAGACTGTAAGCTTTAAAAGGAGGGTGGTGCTTGAAATCATTGTTCTTCCTCTGTTAACCATGGTTACCTGCAAGGAAACACGTGCCGTCATCATTGCTTTGCACAAAAAGGGCTTCACAGGCAAGGATATTGCTGCTAGTAAGATTGCACCTAAATCAACCATTTATCAGATCATTAAGAACTTCAAGGAGAGAGGTTCAATTGTTGTGAAGAAACTTCAGGGCGCCCAAGAAAGTCCATCAAGCGCCAGGACCGTCTCCTAAAGTTGATTTAGATGCGGGATCGGGGCACCACCAGTGCAGAGCTTGCTCAGGAATGGCAGCAGGCAGGTGTGAGTGCATCTGCACTCACAATGAGGCAAAGATTTTGGAGGATGGCCTGGTGTCAAGAAGGGCAGCGAGGAAGCCACTTCTCTCCAGGAAAAACATCAGGGACAGACTGATATTCTGCAAAAGGTACAGGGATTAGACTGCTGAGGACTGGGGTAAAGTAATTTTCTCTGATGAATCCCCTTTCCGATTGTTTGGGGCATCTGGAAAACACCTTCTCCGGAGAAGACAAGGTGAGCGCTACCATCAGTCCTGTGTCATGCCAACAGTAAAGCATCCTGAGACCATTCATGTGTGGGGTTGCTTCTCAGCCAAGGGAGTGGGCTCACTCACAATTTTGCCTAATAACACAGCCATGAATAAAGAATGGCACCAACACATCCTCCGAGAGCAACTTCTCCCAACCATCCAAGAACAGTTTGGTGACGAACAATACCTTTTCCAGCATAATGGAGCACATTGCCATAATGCAAAAATGATAAGTGGCTCGGGAACAAAACATCGAAATGTTTGGTCCATGGCCAGGAAACTCCCCTGACCTTAATCCCATTGAGAACTTGTGGTCAATCCTCAAGAGGCGGGTGGACAAACAAAAACCCACAAATTCTGACAAACTCCAAGCATTGATTATGCAAGAATGGGCTGCCATCAGTCAGGATGTGGCCTAGAAGTTAATTGACAGCATGCAAGGGCGGACTGCAGAGGTCTTGAAAAAGAAGGGTCAACACTGCAAATATTGACTCTTTGCATAAACTTAATGTAATTGTCAATAAAAGCCTTTGACACTTATGGAATGCTTGTAATTATACTTCAGTATACCATAGTAACATCTGACAAAAATATCTAAAAACACTGAAGCAGCAAACTTTGTGAAGACCAATACTTGTGTCATTCTCAAAACATTTGACCACGACTGTATGCTGTAGCATTAAGATTTCCCTTCACTGGAAGTAAGGGGCCTAGCCCGAACCATGAAAAACAGCCCCAGACCATTATTCTTCTTCCACCAAACTTTACAGTTGGCAGTATGCATTGAGGTGGGTAGCGTTCTCCTGGCATCCGCCAAACACAGATTCGTCCGTCGGACTGCCAGATGGTGAAGCGTGATTCGTCACTCCAGAGAGTGCGTTTCCACTGCCACGGAGTCAAACGGCGGCGAGCTTTACACCACTCCAGCCGACGCTTGGCATTGCGCATGGTGATCTTAGGCTTGTGTGCAGCTGCTCGGCCATGGAAACCCATTTCATGAAGCTCCCGACAAACAGTTATTGTGCTGAGGTTGCTTCCAGAGGCAGTTTGGAACTCGGTAGTGAGTGTTGCAACCGAGGACAGTTGATTTTTACGCGTTACGCGCTTCAGCACTCGGTGGTCCTATTCTGTGAGCTTGTGTGGGCCTACCACTTCGCGGCTGAGTCGTCAGTAAGGCCATTCTACTACCAATGTTGGTCTGTGGAGATGGCTGTGTGCTCAATTTTATACACCTTTCAGCAATGGGTGTGGCTGAAATAGCCAAATCCACTAATTTGAAGGGGTGTCCACATACTTTTGTAAATATAGTGTATCTGTGTGTATTTATGTCTGCTTACATGTGTTTGTCCCTGCTAACGTGTGTGTGTGTGTGTGTGTGTGTAGGTATTCAGACGTGCGGTCGTGGCGGGACTACATGGGCATGCGTGTGATGAACACGGCCAGTAACTCTGCAGCCACCAGACAGATTCATCATATCATCCTCCACTCCCAGTATGACCAGTTCAGCTCTGACTACGACATCGCCCTGCTGGAGCTCAGCACCCCCTGTCTACATCAACGACTTGTTACAGCCCATCTGTGTCCACGCACCCTCCCACGCCTTCACCATCAGGACCATCTGCTACGTCACAGGCTGGGTGGTCATGATACAAGCATTTCGCTACACCCGCAATAACATCTGCTAAATATGTGTATGTGACCAATCAAATTTGATTTGATTTGATGGAGGATGGTAAGGGCTGCCCAGGGATAATGGCTGATGTTGGATACCTGGCAGTAAACAAACAACTACTGAACTTTGGTCTCTTTGGAATACGGGTATGATCTGCCAGCTAGATACAATTAATGCAACATTCTTTGAATAATTTTCTGTTGAATTCCAGGTGCTGACATCATTCTTAACTGTTACCCCCCCCCCCCCCCCCCCATCATACCAGTCCCCCTGACACTAACATCATTATTAACCCCCCATCATACCAGTCCCCTGTCACTGACATCATTATTAACCCCCCATCATTCCAGTCCCCTGTCACTGACATCATTATTAACCCCCCATCATTCAAGTCCCCCTGTCACTGACATCATTATTACCCCCCCCCCATCATACCAGTCCCCCTGTCACTAATATCATTATTAACTGTTACCCCCCCCCCCATCATACCAGTCCCCCTGTTACTGACATCATTATTAACTGTTACCCCCCCCCCCCCCCCATCATACCAGTCTCCCTGTTACTGACATCATTATTACCCCCCCCCATCATACCAGTCCCCCTGTCACTGACGTCATTATTAACTGTTACCCCCCCCATCATACCAGTCCCCCTGTAACTGACATCATTATTAGCCCCCCCCCCCATCATACCAGTCCCCCTGTCACTAACATCGTTATTAACTGTTACCCCCCCTTCATCATACCAGTCCCCCTGTAACTGACATAATTATTAACTGTTACCCCCCCCCATCATACCAGTCCCCCTGTCACTGACATCATTATTAACTGTTACACCCCCCATCATGCCAGTCCCCCTGTCACTGACATCATTATTAACACCCCATCATACCAGTCCCCCCTGTCACTGACATCATTATTAACCCCCATCATACCAGTCCTCCCTGTCACAGACATCATTATTAACCCCCATCATACCAGTCCCCCCTGTCACTGACATCATTATTAACCCCCATCATACCAGTCCCCCCTGTCACTGACATCATTATTAACCCCCCCATCATACCAGTCCCCCTGACACTAACATCATTATTAACCCCCCATCATACCAGTCCCCTGTCACTGACATCATTATTAACCCCCCATCATTCCAGTCCCCTGTCACTGACATCATTATTAACCCCCCATCATTCCAGTCCCCCTGTCACTGACATCATTATTAACTGTTACCCCCCCATCTTACCAGTCCCCCTGTCACTGACATCATTATTAACTGTTACCCCCCCCCCCCATCATACCAGTCCCCCTGTTACTGACATCATTATTAACTGTTATCCCCCCCCATCATACCAGTCCCCCTGTTACTAACATCATTATTAACTGTTACCCCCCCCATCATACCAGTCCCCCTGTCACTGACATCATTATTAACCCCCCCATCATACCAGTCCCCCTGTCACTGACATCATTATTAACTGTTACCCCCCCATCATACCAGTCCCCCTGTAACTGACATCATTATTACCCCCCCCCCCCCATCATACCAGTCCCCCTGTCACTGACATCATTATTAACTGTTACCCCCCCCCCCCATCATACCAGTCCCCCTGTTACTGACATCATTATTAACTGTTATCCCCCCATCATACCAGTCCCCCTGTCACTGACATCATTATTAACTGTTACCCCCCCCCCCCATCTTACCAGTCCCCCTGTCACTGACATCATTATTAACTGTTACCCCCCCCCCCCCTATCATACCAGTCTCCCTGTTACTGACATCATTATTACCCCCCCCATCATACCAGTCCCCCTGTCACTAATATCATTATTAACTGTTAACCCCCCCCCCCATCAAACCAGTCCCCCTGTCACTGACATCATTATTAACCCCCCCCCCCCCCCCCCCCATCATACCAGTCTCCCTGTTACTGACATCATTATTACCCCCCGCCCCATCATACCAGTCCCCCTGACACTAACATCATTATTAACCCCCCCATCATACCAGTCCCCCTGTTACTGACATCATTATTACCCCCCCCCCCCATCATACCAGTCCCCCTGTCACTGACATCATTATTAATTGTTACCCCCCCATCTTACCAGTCCCCCTGTCACTGACATCATTATTAACTGTTACCCCCCCCCATCATACCAGTCCCCATGTCACTAACATCATTATTAACTGTTACCCCCCCCCCCCCATCATACCAGTCCCCCTGTTACTGACATCATTATTACCCCCCCCCCATCATACCAGTCCCCCTGTCACTGACATCATTATTAATTGTTACCCCCCCCATCTTACCAGTCCCCCTGTTACTGACATCATTATTAACTGTTATCCCCCCATCATACCAGTCCCCCTGTCACTGACATCATTATTAACTGTTACCCCCCCCCCCCATCTTACCAGTCCCCCTGTCACTGACATCATCATTAACTGTTACCCCCCCCCCCCCCCCCATCATACCAGTCCCCCTGTCACTGTCATCATTATTAACTGTTACCCCCCCCCACCCCATCATACCAGTCCCCCTGTCACTGTCATCATTATTAACTGTTACCCCCCCCCCCCCATCATACCAGTCCCCCTGTAACTGACATCATTATTGACCCCCCCCCCCAATCATACCAGTCCCCCTGTTACTGACATAATTATTAACTGTTACCTCCCCCCCATCATACCAGTCTCCCTGTCACTGACATCATTATTAACCCCCCATCATACCAGCCCCCCTGTCACTGACATCATTATTAACCCCCCATCATACCAGTCCCCCAGTCACTGACATAATTATTAACCCCCCATCATACCAGTCCCCCCTGTTACTGACATCATTATTAACCCCCCCATCATAACAGTCCCCCTGTTACTGACATCATTATTAACCCCCCATCATACCAGTCCCCCTGTCACTGACAACATTATTAACCCCCCATCATACCAGTCCCCCCATCACTGACATCATTATTAAACCCTCATCATACCAGTCCCCCCTGTCACTGACATCATTATTAACCCCCCCCCATCATAACAGTCCCCCTGTTACTGACATCATTATTAACCCCCATCATACCAGTCCTCCCTGTCACTGACATCATTATTAACCCCTCATCATACCAGTCCCCCCTGTCACTGACATCATTATTAACCCCCCCCATCATAACAGTCCCCCTGTTACTGACATCATTATTAACCCCCATCATACCAGTCCTCCCTGTCACTGACATCATTATTAACCCCCCCATCATACCAGTCCCCCTGTCACTGAATCATTATTAACCCCCCCATCATACCAGTCTTCCTGTCACTGAATCATTATTAACTGTTACCCCCCCCCCCCCCCATCATACCAGTCCCCCTGTCACTGACATCATTATTAACCCCCCATCATACCAGTCCCCCCTGTCACTGACATCATTATTACCCCCCCCATCATACCAGTCCCCCTGTCACTGACATCATTATTAACTGTTATCCCCCCCCATCATACCAGTCCCCCTGGTACTAACATCATTATTAACTGTTACCCCCCCCCCCCCCCCCATCATACCAGTCCCCCTGTCACTGACATCATTATTAACTGTTACCCCCCCCATCATACCAGTCCCCCTGTCACTGACATCATTATTAACCCCCCATCATACCAGTCCCCCCTGTCACTGACATCATTATTAACCCCCCCCCCCATCATACCAGTCCCCCTGTCACTGACATCATTATTAACTGTTATCCCCCCCATCATACCAGTCCCCCTGTCACTGACATCATTATTAACTGTCACCCCCCCCCCCATCATACCAGTCCCCCTATCAATGACATCATTATTAACCCCCCATCATACCAGTCCCCCCGTCACTGACATCATTATTAACCCCCCATCATAACAGTCCCCCCTGTCACTGACATCATTATTAACCCCCTCCATCATAACAGTCCCCCTGTTACTGACATCATTATTAACCCCCCATCATACCAGTCCCCCTGGCACTGACATCATTATTAACCCCCCATCATACCAGTCCCCCCGTCACTGACATCATTATTAACCTCTCATCATACCAGTCCCCCCTGTCACTGACATCAATATTACCCCCCCCATCATAACAGTCCCCCTGTTAATGACATCATTATTAACCCCCATCATACCAGTTCTCCCTTTCACTGACATCATTATTAACCCCCCCATCATACCAGTCCCCCCTGTCACTGACATCATTATTAACCCCCCATCATACCAGTCCCCCTGTCACTAACATCATTATTAACCCCCCCCATCATACCAGTCCCCCTGTCACTGAATCATTATTAACCCCCCCCATCATACCAGTCTTCCTGTCACTGATATCATTATTAACTGTTACCCCCCCCCCCCCATCATACCAGTCCCCCTGTCACTGACATCATTATTAACCCCCCATCATACCAGTCCCCCCTGTCACTGACATCATTATTACCCTCCCTCCACCATACCAGTCCCCCTGACACTAACATCATTATTACCCCCCCCATCATACCAGTCCCCCTGTCACTGACTTAATTATTACCCCCCCCCCCCCATCATACCAGTCCCCCTGTCACTGACATCATTATTAACTGTTATCCCCCCCCCCCCATCATACCAGTCCCCCTGTTACTGACATCATTATAAACTGTTACCCCCCCCATCTTACCAGTCCCCCTGTCACTGACATCATTATTAACTGTTACCCCCCCCATCATACCAGTCCCCCTGTCACTAACATCATTATTAACTGTTACCCCCCCCCCCATCATACCAGTCCCCCTGTAACTGACATCATTATTACCCCCCCCCCCCCATCATACCAGTCCCCCTGTCACTGACATCATTATTAACTGTTACCCCCCCCCCCCCCCCCATCATACCAGTCCCGCTGTCACTGACATCATTATTAACTGTTATCCCCCCCATCATACCAGTCCCCCTGTCACTGACATCATTATTAACTGTCACCCCCCCCCATCGTACCAGTCCCCCTATCACTGACATCATTATTAAACCCCCATCATACCAGTCCCCCCGTCACTGACATCATTATTAACCCCCCATCATACCAGTCCCCCCTGTCACTGACATCATTATTAACCCCCCCATCATAACAGTCCCCCTGTTACTGACATCATTATTAACCCCCCATCATACCAGTCCCCCTGGCACTGACATCATTATTAACCCCCCATCATACCAGTCCCCCCGTCACTGACATCATTATTAACCTCTCATCATACCAGTCCCCCCTGTCACTGACATCATTATTACCCCCCCCATCATAACAGTCCCCCTGTTAATGACATCATTATTAACCCCCATCATACCAGTTCTCCCTGTCACTGACATCATTATTAACCCCCCCATCATACCAGTCCCCCCTGTCACTGACATCATTATTAACCCCCCATCATACCAGTCCCCCTGTCACTAACATCATTATTTACCCCCCCCATCATACCAGTCCCCCTGTCACTGAATCATTATTAACCCCCCCATCATACCAGTCTTCCTGTCACTGATATCATTATTAACTGTTACCCCCCCCCCCCCCCCCATCATACCAGTCCCCCTGTCACTGACATCATTATTAACCCCCCATCATACCAGTCCCCCCTGTCACTGACATCATTATTACCCCCCCCCCATCATACCAGTCCCCCTGTCACTGACATCATTATTAACTGTTACCCCCCCAAACATACCAGTCCCCCTGTAACTGACATCATTATTAACTGTTACCCCCCCCCCCCATCATACCAGTCCCCCTGTCACTGATATCATTATTAACTGTTACCCCCCCCCCCATCATACCAGTCCCCCTGTCACTGACATCATTATTAACCCCCCATCATACCAGTCCCCCCTGTCACTGACATCATTATTAACCCCCCCCCCCATCATAACAGTTCCCCTGTTACTGACATCATTATTAACTGTTATCCCCCCCCCCCCATCATACCTGTCCCCCTGTCACTGACATCATTATTAACTGTTATCCCCCCCCCCCCCCATCATACCTGTCCCCCTGTCACTGACATCATTATTAACTGTTATCCCCCCCACCACCCCATCATACCTGTCCCCCTGTCACTGACATCATTATTAACTGTTATCCCCCCCCCCCCCCATCATACCTGTCCCCCTGTCACTGACATCATTATTAACTGTTATCCCCCCCCCCCCCCATCATACCTGTCCCCCTGTCACTGACATCATTATTAACCCCCCCCATCATACCAGTCTTCCTGTCACTGATATCATTATTAACTGTAACCCCCCCCCCCCCCCCATCATACCAGTCCCCCTGTCACTGACATTATTATTAACCCCCCATCATACCAGTCCCCCCTGTCACTGACATCATTATTACCCCCCCCCATCATACCAGTCCCCCTGTCACTGACATCATTATTAACTGTAACCCCCCCATCATACCAGTCCCCCTGTTACTGACATCATTATTAACTGTTATTTCCCCCCCATCATACCAGTCCCCCTGTAACTGACATCATTATTAACCCCCCATCATACTAGTCCCCCCTGTCACTAACATCATTATTAACCCCCCCCCCCCCATCATAACAGTCCCCCTGTCACTGACATCATTATTAACTGTTACCCCCCCATCATACCAGTCCCCCTGTTACTGACATCATGATTAACTGTTACCCCCCCATCATACCAGTCCCCCTGTCACTGACATCATTATTAACTGTTATCCCCCCCCCCCCCCCCCCCCCATCATACCAGTCCCCCTGTCACTGACATCATTATTAACTGTTACCCCCCCATCATACCAGTCCCCCTCTCACTAACATCATTATGAACTGTTAGCCCCCCCCCATCATACCAGTCCCCCCGTCACTAACATCATTATTAACTGTTACCCCCCCCATCATACCAGTCCCCGTGTCACTGACATCATTATTAACTGTTACCCCCCCATAATACCAGTCCCCCTGTAACTGACATCATTATTACCCCCCCACCCCCATCATACCAGTCCCCCTGTTATTGACATCATTAGTAAATGTTATCCCCCCATCATACCAGTCCCCCTGTCACTGACATCATTATTAACTGTTACCCCCCCCATCTTACCAGTCCCCCTGTCACTGACATCATTATTAACTGTTAACCCCCCCCCATCATACCAGTCCCCCTGTAACTGACATCATTATTAACTGTTACCCCCCCCCCCATCATACCAGTCCCACTGTCACTGACATCATTATTAACTGTTACCCCCCCCCATCTTACCAGTCCCCCTGTCACTGACATCATTATTAACTGTTACCCCCCCCCATCATACCAGTCCCCCTGTAACTGACATCATTATTAACCCCCCCCATCATACCAGTCCCCCTGTTACTGACATCATTATTAACTGTTACCCCCCCCCCCCCATCATACCAGTCCCCCTGTTACTGACATCATTATTTACCCCGCATCATACCAGCCCCCCTGTCACTGACATGATTATTAACCCCCCATCATAACAGTCCCCCCGTTACTGACATCATTATTAACCCCCCATCATACCAGTCCCCCCTGTCACTGACATCATTATTAACCCCCCCATCATAACAGTCCCCATGTTACTGACATCATTATTAACCCCCATCATACCAGTCCCCCTGTCACTGACATCATTATTAACTGTTACCCCCCCATCATACCAGTCCCCCTGTCACTGAATCATTATCAACCCCCCCCATCATACCAGTCTTCCTGTCACTGACATCATTATTAACTGTTACCCCCCCCCCCCCATCATACCAGTCCCCTTGTTACTGACATCATTATTAACTGTTATCCCCCCCATCATAACAGTCCCCTTGTCACTAACATCATTATTAACTGTTACCCCCCCATCATAACAGTCCCCTTGTCACTAACATCATTATTAACTGTTACCCCCCCATCATACCAGTCCCCCTGTCACTGACATCTATATTAACTGTTACCCCCCCCTCATCATACCAGTCCCCCTGTCACTGACATCATTATTAACTGTTACTTCCCCCCCATCATACCAGTCCCCCTGTCACTGACATCATTATTAACCCCCCATCATACCAGTCCCCCCTGTCACTGACATCATTATTAACCCCCCCCCCCATCATAACAGTCCCCCTGTCACTGACATCATTATTAACTGTTATTCCCCCATCATACCAGTCCCCCTGTCACTAACATCATTATTAACTGTTACCCCCCCATCATACCAGTCCCCCTGTTACTGACATCATTATTAACTGTTACCCCCCCATCATACCAGTCCCCCTGTAACTGACATCATTATTACCCCCCCCCCCCCCCCCCCCATCATTCCAGTCCCCCTGTTACTGATATCATTATTAACTGTTATCCCCCCATCATACCAGTCCCCCTGTCACTGACATCATTATTAACTGTAACCCCCCCCATCATACCAGTCCCCCTGTCACTGACATCATTATTAATCCCCCATCATAACAGTCCCCCCGCCACTGACATCATTATTAACCCCCCATCATACCAGTCCCCCCTGTCACTGACATCATTATTAACCCCCCCATCATAACAGTACCCCTGTTACTGACATCATTATTAACCCCCCATCATACCAGTCCCCCTGTCACTGACATCATTATTAACCCCCCATCATACCAGTCCCCCCGTCACTGAATCATTATTAACTGTTACCCCCACCCATCATACCAGTCCTCCTGTTACAGACATCATTATTAACTGTTACCCCCCCCCCATCATACCAGTCCCCCTGTCACTAACATCATAATTAACTGTTACCCCCCCCCATCATACCAGTCCCCCTGTCACTAACATCATAATTAACTGTTACCCCCCCCCCCCCATCATACCAGTCCCCCTGTCACTAACATCATAATTAACTGTTACCCCCCCCCCATCATACCAGTCCCACTGTCACTAACATCATAATTAACTGTTACCCCCACCCCATCATACCAGTCCCCCTGTTACTGACATCATTATTAACTGTTACCCCCCCATCATACCAGTCCCCCTGTAACTGACATCATTATTAGCCCCCCCCCATCATACCAGTCCCCCTGTCACTAACATCGTTATTAACTGTTACCCCCCCTTCATCATACCAGTCCCCCTGTCACTGACATAATTATTAACTGTTACCCCCCCTTCATCATACCAGTCCCCCTGTCACTGACATCATTATTAACTGTTACCCCCCCCCATCATGCCAGTCCCCCTGTCACTGACATCATTATTAACACCCCATCATACCAGTCCCCCCTGTCACTTACATCATTATTAACCCCCATCATACCAGTCCTCCCTGTTACTGAATCATTATTAACCCCCCCCCCATCATACCAGTCTTCCTGTCACTGATATCATTATTAACTGTTACCCCCCCCCCCATCATACCAGTCCCCCTGTCACTGACATCATTATTAACCCCCATCATACCAGTCCCCCCTGTCACTGACATCATTATTAACCCCCCCATCATACCAGTCCCCCCTGTCACTGACATCATTATTAACCCCCCCCATCATACCAGTCCCCCCTGTCACTGACATCATTATTAACCCCCCATCATACCAGTCCCCCCTGTCACTGACATCATTATTAACCCCCCCATCATACCAGTCCCCCTGTTACTGACATAATTATTAACTTTATCCCCCCCATCATACCAGTCCCCCTGTCACTGACATCATTATTAACCCCCCCGTCATACCAGTTCCCCTGTCACTGACGTCATTATTAACCCCCCATCATACCAGTCCCCCTGTCACTGACATCATTATTAACCCCCCATCATACCAGTCCCCCCGTCACTGACATTTTTTTTAACCCTCATCATACCAGTCCCCCCTGTCACTGACATCATTATTAACCCCCATCATACCAGTCCTCCCTGTCACTGACATCATTATTAACTGTTACCCCCCCCCCATCTTACCAGTGCCCCTGTCACTGACATCATTATTAACTGTTACCCCCCCCCCCCCATCATGCCAGTCCCCCTGTCACTGACATCATTATTAAGCCCCCCATCATACCAGTCCCCCCTGTCACTGACATCATTATTAACCCCCCCCCATCATACCAGTCCCCCCTGTCACTGACATCATTATTAACCCCCCCATCATACCAGTCCCCCCTGTCACTGACATCATTATTAACCCCCCCATCATACCAGTCCCCCTGTTACTGACATAATTATTAACTTTATCCCCCCCCCCCCATCATACCAGTCCCCCTGTCACTGACATCATTATTAACCCCCCCGTCATACCAGTTCCCCTGTCACTGACGTCATTATTAACCCCCCATCATACCAGTCCCCCTGTCACTGACATCATTATTAACCCCCCATCATACCAGTCCCCCCGTCACTGACATTTTTATTAACCCTCATCATACCAGTCCCCCCTGTCACTGACATCATTATTAACCCCCCCCATCATACCTGTCCCCCCTGTTGCTGACATCATTATTAACTGTTTCCCCCCCCCCCATCATACCATTCCCCCTGTCACTGACATCATTATTAACTGTTACCCCCCATCATACCAGTCCCCCTGTAACTGACATCATTATTAGCCCCCCCCCCATCATACCAGTCCCCCTGTCACTAACATCGTTATTAACTGTTACCCCCCCTTCATCATACCAGTCCCCCAGTCACTGACATAATTATTAACTGTTACCCCCCCCCCCCCCCATCATACCAGTCCCCCTGTCACTGACATCATTATTAACTGTTACCCCCCCCCCATCATGCCAGTCCCCCTGTCACTGACATCATTATTAACACCCCATCATACCAGTCCTCCCTGTCACTGACATCATTATTAACCCCCCCATCATACCAGTCCCCCTGTTACTGAATCATTATTAAACCCCCCCCCCCCCCCCATTATACCAGTCTTCCTGTCACTGATATCATTATTAAACCCCCCCCCCCCCGTCATACCAGTCCCCCTGTCACTGACATCATTATTAACCCCCATCATACCAGTCCCCCCTGTCACTGACATCATTATTAACCCCCCCATCATACCAGTCCCCCCTGTCACTGACATCATTATTAACCCCCCCCATCACACCAGTCCCCCCTGTCACTGACATCATTATTAACCCCCCATCATACCAGTCCCCCTGTCACTGACATCATTATTAACCCCCCATCATACCAGTCCCCCCTGTCACTGATAAGAAACTAGCTCCCTGGTATACAGAAAATACCCGAGCTTTGAAGCAAGCTTCCAGGAAATTGGAACGGAAATGGCGCCACACCAAACTGGAAGTCTTCCGACTAGCTTGGAAAGACAGTACCGTGCAGTACCGAAGAGCCCTCACTGCTGCTCGATCATCCTACTTTTCCAACTTAATCGAGGAAAATAAGAACAATCCAAAATTTCTTTTTGATACTGTTGCAAAGCTAACTAAAAAGCAGCATTCCCCAAGAGAGGATGGCTTTCACTTCAGCAGTGATAAATTCATGAACTTCTTTGAGGAAAAGATCATGACCATTAGAAAGCAAATTACGGACTCCTCTTTGAATCTGCGTATTCCTCCAGGGCTTAGCTGTCCTGGATCTGCACAGCTCTGCGAGGGCCTGGGATCAGGAGAGACACTTAAGTGTTTTAGTACTATATCTCTTGACACAATGATGAAAATAATCATGGCCTCTAAACCTTCAAGCTGCATACTGGATCCTATTCCTACTAAACTGCTGAAGGAGCTGCTTCCTGTGCTTGGCCCTCCTATGTTGAACATAATAAACAGCTCTCTATCCACCGGATGTGTACCAAACTCACTAAAAGTGGCAGTGATAAAGCCTCTCTTGAAAAAGCCAAACCTTGACCCGGAAAATATAAAAAACTATCGGCCTATATCGAATCTTCCATTCCTCTCAAAAATTTTAGAAAAAGCTGTTGCGCAGCAACTCACTGCCTTTCTGAAGACAAACAATGTATACGAAATGCTTCAGTCTGGTTTTAGACCCCATCATAGCACTGAGACTGCACTTGTGAAGGTGGTAAATGACCTTTTAATGGCGTCAGACCGAGGCTCTGCATCTGTCCTCGTGCTACTAGACCTTAGTGCTGCCTTTGACACCATCGATCACCACATTCTTTTGGAGAGACTGGAAACCCAAATTGGTCTACACGGACAAGTTCTGGCCTGGTTTAGATCCTACCTGTCGGAAAGATATCAGTTTGTCTCTGTGAATGGTCTGTCCTCCGACAAATCAACTGTACATTTCGGTGTTCCTCAAGGTTCCGTTTTAGGACCACTATTGTTTTCACTATATATTTTACCTCTTGGGGATGTTATTCGAAAACATAATGTTAACTTTCACTGCTATGCGGATGACACACAGCTGTACATTTCAATGAAGCATGGTGAAGCCCCAAAATTGCCCTCGCTAGAAGCCTGTGTTTCAGACATAAGGAAGTGGATGGCTGAAAACTTTTTACTTTTAAACTCGGACAAAACAGAGATGCTTGTTCTAGGTCCCAAGAAACAAAGAGATCTTCTGTTAAATCTGACAATTAATCTTGATGGTTGTAAAGTCGTCTCAAATAAAACTGTGAAGGACCTAGGCGTTACTCTTGACCCTGATCTCTCTTTTGACGAACATATCAAGACTGTTTCAAGGACAGCTTTTTTCCATCTACGTAACATTGCAAAAATCAGAAATTTTCTGTCCAAAAATGATGCAGAAAAATTAATCCATGCATTTGTTACTTCTAGGTTAGACTACTGCAATGCTCTATTTTCCGGCTACCCGGATAAAGCACTAAATAAACTTCAGTTAGTGCTAAATACGGCTGCTAGAATCCTGACTAGAACCAAGAAATTTGATCATATTACTCCAGTGCTAGCTTCCCTACACTGGCTTCCTGTTAAGGCAAGGGCTGATTTCAAGGTTTTACTGTTAACCTATAAAGCGTTACATGGGCTTGCTCCTACCTATCTTTCCGAGTTGGTCCTGCCGTACATACCAATACGTACGCTACGGTCACAAGACGCAGGCCTCCTAATTGTCCCTAGAATTTCTAAGCAAACAGCGGGAGGCAGGGCTTTCTCCTATAGATCTCCATTTTTATGGAACAGTCTGCCTACCCATGTGAGAGACGCAGACTCGGTCTCAACCTTTAAGTCTTTACTGAAGACTTATCTCTTCAGTAGGTCATATGATTGAGTGTAGTCTGGCCCAGGAGTGTGAAGGTGAACGGAAAGGCTGGAGCAACGAACAGCCCTTGCTGTCTCTGCCGGGCCGGTTCCCCTCTCCACTGGGGTTCTCTGCCTCTAACCCTGTTGCAGGGGCTGAGTCACTGGCTTGCTGGTGCTCTTTCATGCCGTCCCTGGGAGGGGTGCGTCACTTGAGTGGGTTGAGTTACTGACGTGATCTTCCTGTCTGGGTTGGCGCCCCCCCCCTTGGTTTGTGCTGTGGTGGAGACCTCTGTGGGCTATACTCGGCCTTGTCTCAGGATTGTAAGTTGGTGGTTGGGGATATCCCTCTAGTGGTGCGGGGGCTGTGCTTTGGCGGAGTGGGTGGGGTTATATCCTTCCTGTTTGGCCCTGTCCGGGGGTTTCTTCGGATGGGGCCACAGTGTCTCCGGACCGCTCCTGTCTCAGCCTCCAGTATTTATGCTGCAGTAGTTTATGTGTCGGGGGGCTGGGGTTAGTTGGTTATACCTGGAGTACTTCTCCTGTCTTATCCAGTGTCCTGTGTGAATTTAAGTATGCTCTCTCTAATTCTCTCGTTCTCTCTTTCTCTCTGAGAACCTGAGCCCTAGGACCATACGTCAGGACTACCGGGCATGATGACACCTTGCTGTCCCCAGTCCGCCTGGCCTTGCTGCTATTCCAGTTTCAACTGTTCTGCCTGCGGCTACGAAACCCCTACCTGTCCCAGACCTGCTGTTTTCAACTCTTAATGATCGGCTATGAAAAGCCAACTGAGAGACCTGAGCCCTAGGACCATACGTCGGGACTACCGGCCGTGGTGACTCCTTGCTGTCCCCAGTCCGCCTGGCCTTGCTGCTATTCCAGTTTCAACTGTTCTGCCTGCGGTTATGGAACCCCTACCTGTCCCAGACCTGCTGTTTTCAACTCTTAATGATCGGCTATGAAAAGCCAACTGAGATTTATTCCTGATTATTATTTGACCATGCTTGTCACTTATGAACATTTTTGAACATCTTGGCATGG
This sequence comes from Coregonus lavaretus, assembly GCF_964263955.1. Taxonomy (NCBI): domain Eukaryota; kingdom Metazoa; phylum Chordata; class Actinopteri; order Salmoniformes; family Salmonidae; genus Coregonus; species Coregonus lavaretus. Next base: position 4,207,370 of record NC_139989.1, on the reverse strand, counting down.
TTCTGTTATAATCTCCACCCGGCACAGCCAGAAGAGGACTGGCCACCCCTCATAGCCTGGTTCCTCTCTAGGTTTCTTCCTAGGTTTTGCCTTTCTAGGGAGTTTTTCCTAGCCACCGTGCTTCTACACCTGCATTACTAGCTGTTTGGGGTTTTAGGCTGGGTTTCTGTACAGCACTTCGAGATATTAGCTGATGTAAGAAGGGCTATATAAAATAAAATTGATTGATTGATTGATCATTATTAACCCCCCCATCATACCAGTCCCCCCTGTCACTGACATCATTATTAACCCCCCCCATCATACCAGTCCCCCCTGTCACTGACATCATTATTAACCCCCCATCATACCAGTCCCCCCTGTCACTGACATCATTATTACCCCCCCCCATCATACCAGTCCCCCTGTTACTGACATAATTATTAACTTTATCCCCCCCATCATACCAGTCCCCCTGTCACTGACATCATTATTAACCCCCCCCATCATGCCAGTCCCCCTGTCACTGACATCATTATTAACCCCCCCATCATACCAGTCCCCCTGTCACTGACATCATTATTAACCCCCCCATCATACCAGTCCCCCCTGTCACTGACATCATTATTAACCCCCCCATCATACCAGTCCCCCCTGTCACTGACATCATTATTAACCCCCCCATCATACCAGTCCCCCTGTTACTGACATAATTATTAACTTTTCCCCCCCCCATCATACCAGTCCCCCTGTCACTGACATCATTATTAACCCCCCCGTCATACCAGTTCCCCTGTCACTGACGTCATTATTAACCCCCCATCATACCAGTCCCCCCGTCACTGACATTTTTATTAACCCTCATCATACCAGTCCCCCCTGTCACTGACATCATTATTAACCCCCCCCCATCATACCAGTCCCCCTGTCACTGACATCATTATTACCCCCCCCCCCCCCGTCATACCAGTTCCCCTGTCACTGACGTCATTATTAACCCCCCATCATACCAGTCCCCCTGTCACTGACATCATTATTAACCCCCCATCATACCAGTCCCCCCGTCACTGACATTTTTATTAACCCTCATCATACCAGTCCCCCCTGTCACTGACATCATTATTAACCCCCCCATCATACCAGTCCCCCCTGTCACTGACATCATTATTAACCCCCCCCCATCATACCAGTCCCCCCTGTCACTGACATCATTATTAACCCCCCATCATACCAGTCCCCCCTGTCACTGACATCATTATTACCCCCCCCCCCCATCATACCAGTCCCCCTGTTACTGACATAATTATTAACTTTATCCCCCCCATCATACCAGTCCCCCTGTCACTGACATCATTATTAACCCCCCCGTCATACCAGTTCCCCTGTCACTGACGTCATTATTAACCCCCCATCATACCAGTCCCCCTGTCACTGACATCATTATTAACCCCCCATCATACCAGTCCCCCCGTCACTGACATTTTTATTAACCCTCATCATACCAGTCCCCCCTGTCACTGACATCATTATTAACCCCCATCATACCAGTCCTCCCTGTCACTGACATCATTATTAACTGTTACCCCCCCCCCATCTTACCAGTGCCCCTGTCACTGACATCATTATTAACTGTTACCCCCCCCCCCCCATCATGCCAGTCCCCCTGTCACTGAAATCATTATTAACCCCCCCATCATACCAGTCCCCCCTGTCACTGACATCATTATTAACCCCCCCCATCATACCAGTCCCCTCTGTCACTGACATCATTATTAACCCCCCCATCATACCAGTCCCCCCTGTCACTGACATCATTATTAACCCCCCCATCATACCAGTCCCCCTGTTACTGACATAATTATTAACTTTATCCCCCCCCCCCATCATACCAGTCCCCCTGTCACTGACATCATTATTAACCCCCCCGTCATACCAGTTCCCCTGTCACTGACGTCATTATTAACCCCCCATCATACCAGTCCCCCTGTCACTGACATCATTATTAACCCCCCATCATACCAGTCCCCCCGTCACTGACATTTTTATTAATCCTCATCATACCAGTCCCCCCTGTCACTGACATCATTATTAACCCCCCCCATCATACCAGTCCCCCCTGTCACTGACATCATTATTAACCCCCCCCATCATACCAGTCCCCCCTGTTGCTGACATCATTATTAACTTTCCCCCCCCCCCATCATACCAGTCCCCCTCTCACCAACATCATTATGAACTGTTACCCCCCCCCCATCATACCAGTCCCCCTGTCACTGACATCATTATTAACTGTTACAGCCCATCATACCAGTCCCCCTGTAACTGACATCATTATTAGCCCCCCCCCCCCATCATACCAGTCCCCCTGTCACTAACATCGTTATTAACTGTTACCCCCCCTTCATCATACCAGTCCCCCTGTCACTGACATAATTATTAACTGTTACCCCCCCCCCATCATACCAGTCCCCCTGTCACTGACATCATTATTAACTGTTACCCCCCCCCATCATGCCAGTCCCCCTGTCACTGACATCATTATTAACACCCCATCATACCAGTCCCCCCTGTCACTGACATCATTATTAACTGTTATCCCCCCCATCATACCAGTCCCCCTCTCACTAACATCATTATGAACTGTTACCCCCCCCATCATACCAGTCCCCCTGTCACTGACATAATTATTAACTGTTACCCCCCCCCATCATACCAGTCCCCCTGTAACTGACATCATTATTAGCCCCCCCCCCATCATACCTGTCCCCCTGTTACTGACATCATTATTAACTGTTATCCCCCCCATCATACCAGTCCCCCTGTCACTAACATCGTTATTAACTGTTACCCCCCCCTCATTCATACCAGTCCCCCTGTCACTGACATCATTATTAACACCCCATCATACCAGTCCCCCCTGTCACTGACATCATTATTAACCCCCATCATACCAGTCCTCCCTGTCACTGACATCATTATTAACCCCCCATCATACCAGTCCCCCTGTTACTGAATCATTATTAACCCCCCCCCCCCCCATCATACCAGTCTTCCTGTCACTGATATCATTATTAACTGTTACCCCCCCCCATCATACCAGTCAACCTGTCACTGACATCATTATTAACCCCCATCATACCAGTCCCCCCTGTCACTGACATCATTATTAACCCCCCCATCATACCAGTCCCCCCTGTCAATGACATCATTAATAACCCCCCCATCATACCAGTCCCCCCTGTCACTGACATCATTATTAACCCCCCCCCATCATACCAGTCCCCCTGTTACTGACATAATTATTAACTTTATCCCCCCCCCATCATACCAGTCCCCCTGTCACTGACATCATTATTAACCCCCCCGTCATACCAGTTCCCCTGTCACTGACGTCATTATTAACCCCCCATCATACCAGTCCCCCTGTCACTGACATCATTATTAACCCCCCATCATACCAGTCCCCCCGTCACTGACATTTTTATTAACCCTCATCATACCAGTCCCCCCTGTCACTGACATCATTATTAACCCCCATCATACCAGTCCCCCCTGTCACTGACAGCATTATTAACTGTTACCCCCCCCCCCCCCCCCCCCATCTTACCAGTGCCCCTGTCACTGACATCATTATTAACCCCCATCATGCCAGTCCCCCTGTCACTGACATCATTATTAACCCCCCCGTCATACCAGTTCCCCTGTAACTGACATCATTATTAACCCCCCCCCCCCCATCATACCAGTCCCCCTGTCACTGACATCATTATTAACCCCCCCATCATTCCAGTCCCCCTGTTACTGACATCATTATTAACTATTACCTCCCCCCCATCATACCAGTCCCCCTGTTACTGAATCATTATTAACCCCCCCCCCCTTCATACCAGTCTTCCTGTCACTGATATCATTATTAACTGTTACCCCCCCCCATCATACCAGTCCCCCTGTCACTGAATCATTATTAACCCCCCCCCCTTCATACCAGTCTTCCTGTCACTGATATCATTATTAACCCCCCATCAAACCAGTCCCCCCTGTCACTGACATCATTATTAACTGTTACCCCCCCCCCATCATACCAGTCCCCCTGTCACTGACATCATTATTAATCCCCCATCATACCAGTCCCCCCTGTCACTGACATCATTATTAACCCCCCCCCATCATACCAGTCCCCCTGTCACTGACATCATTATTAACTGTTACCCCCCCCCCCCCCCATCATACCAGTCCCCCTGTCACTAACATCATAATTAACTGTTACCCCCCCATCATAACAGTCCCCCTGTTACTGACATCATTATTAACTGTTACCCCCCCCCCATCATACCAGTCCCCCTGTTACTGACATCATTATTAACTGTTACCCCCCCCCATCATACCAGTCCCCCTGTCACTGACATAATTATTAACTGTTACCCCCCCCCCCCATCATACCAGTCCCCCTGTAACTGACATCATTATCAGCCCCCCCCCCCCATCATACCTGTCCCCCTGTCACTGACATAATTATTAACTCTTACCCCCCCCATCATACCAGTTCCCCTGTCACTGACATCGTTATTAACTGTTACCCCCCCTTCATCATACCAGTCCCCCTGTCACTGACATAATTATTAACTCTTACCCCCCCCCATCATACCAGTTCCCCTGTCACTGACATCATTATTAACTGTTACCCCCCCCCCATCATGCCAGTCCCCCTGTCACTGACATCATTATTAACACCCCATCATACCAGTCCCCCCCTGTCACTGACATCATTAATAACCCCCATCATACCAGTCCTCCCTGTCACTGACATCATTATTAACCCCCCCATCATACCAGTCCCCCTTTACTGAATCATTATTAACCCCCCCCCCATCATACCAGTCTTCCTGTCACTGATATCATTATTAACTGTTACCCCCCCCCCCATCATACCAGTCCCCCTGTCACTGACATCATTATTAACCCCCATCATACCAGTCCCCCCTGTCACTGACATCATTATTAACCCCCCCATCATACCATTCCCCCCTGTCACTGACATCATTATTAACCCCCCCCATCATACCAGTCCCCCCTGTCAATGACATCATTAATAACCCCCCCATCATACCAGTCCCCCTTGTCACTGACATCATTATTAACCCCCCCCCATCATACCAGTCCCCCTGTTACTGACATAATTATTAACTTTACCCCCCCCCCCATCATACCAGTCCCCCTGTCACTGACATCATTATTAACCCCCCCGTCATACCAGTTCCCCTGTCACTGACGTCATTATTAACCCCCCATCATACCAGTCCCCCTGTCACTGATATCATTATTAACCCCCCCATCATTCCAGTCCCCCTGTTACTGACATCATTATTAACTGTTACCTCCCCCCCATCATACCAGTCCCCCTGTCACTGAATCATTATTAACCCCCCCCGTTCATACCAGTCTTCCTGTCACTGATATCATTATTAACTGCTACCCCCCCCCCCCCATCATACCAGTCCCCCTATCACTTACATCATTATTAACCCCCCCCATCATACCAGTCCCCCTGTCACTGACATCATTATTAACTGTTACCCCCCCTTCATCATACCAGTCCCCCTGTCACTGACATCGTTATTAACTGTTATCCCCCCCATCATACCAGTCCCCCTGTCACTAACATCGTTATTAACTGTTACCCCCCCTTCATCATACCAGTCCCCCTGTCACTGACATAATTATTAACTGTTACCCCCCCCCCCCCCATCATACCAGTCCCCCTGTCACTGACATCATTATTAACTGTTACCCCCCCCATCATGCCAGTCCCCCTGTCACTGACATCATTATTAACACCCCATCATACCAGTCCCCCCTGTCACTGACATCATTATTAACCCCCATCATACCAGTCCTCCCTGTCACTGACATCATTATTAACCCCCCCATCATACCAGTCCCCCTGTTACTGAATCATTATTAACCCCCCCCCCCATCAAACCAGTCTTCCTGTCACTGATATCATTATTAACTGTTACCCCCCCCCCCATCATACCAGTCCCCCTGTCACTGACATCATTATTAACCCCCATCATACCAGTCCCCCCTGTCACTGACATCATTATTAACCCCCCCATCATACCAGTCCCCCCTGTCACTGACATCATTATTAACACCCCCCCCATCATACCAGTCCCCCCTGTCACTGACATCATTATTAACCCCCCCATCATACCAGTCCCCCCTGTCACTGACATCATTTTTAACCCCCCCATCATAACAGTCCCCCTGTTACTGACATAATTATTAACTTTATCCCCCCCATCATACCAGTCCCCCTGTCACTGACATCATTATTAACCCCCCCGTCATACCAGTTCCCCTGTCACTGACGTCATTATTAACCCCCCATCATACCAGTCCCCCTGTCACTGACATCATTATTAACCCCCCATCATACCAGTCCCCCCTGTCACTGACATTTTTATTAACCCTCATCATACCAGTCCCCCCTGTCACTGACATCATTATTAACCCCCATCATACCAGTCCTCCCTGTCACTGACATCATTATTAACTGTTACCCCCCCCCCCCCATCTTACCAGTCCCGCTGTCACTGACATCATTATTACCCCCCCCCCCCCCCCCCCGTCATACCAGTTCCCCTGTAACTGACATCATTATTAACCCCCCCCCATCATTCCAGTCCCCCTGTTACTGAATCGTTATTAACTGTTACCCCTCCCCCCCCCATCATACCAGTCCCCCTGTCACTAACATCATTATGAACTGTTACCCCCCCCCATCATACCAGTCCCCCTGTAACTGACATCATTATTAGCCCCCCCCCCATCATACCTGTCCCCCTGTCACTGACATAATTATTAACTGTTAACCCCCCCCCATCATACCAGTCCCCCTCTCACTAACATCATTATGAACTGTTACCCCCCCCCATCATACCAGTCCCCCTGTAACTGACATCATTATTAGTCCCCCCCCCCATCATACCTGTCCCCCTGTCACTGACATCATTATTAACTGTTATCCCCCCCCATCATACCAGTCCCCCTGTCACTAACATCGTTATTAACTGTTACCCCCCCTTCATCATACCAGTCCCCCTGTCACTGACATAATTATTAACTGTTACCCCCCCCCCATCATACCAGTCCCCCTGTCACTGACATCATTATTAACTGTTACCCCCCCCCCCCATCATGCCAGTCCCCCTGTCACTGACATCATTATTAACACCCCATCATACCAGTCCCCCCTGTCACTGACATCATTATTAACCCCCATCATACCAGTCCTCCCTGTCACTGACATCATTATTAACCCCCCCATCATACAAGTCCCCCTGTTACTGAATCATTATTAACCCCCCCCCCCCCATCATACCAGTCTTCCTGTCACTGATATCATTATTAACTGTTACCCCCCCCCATCATACCAGTCCCCCTGTCACTGACATCATTATTAACCCCCATCATACCAGTCCCCCCTGTCACTGACTTCATTATTAACCCCCCCATCATACCAGTCCCCCCTGTCACTGACATCATTATTACCCCCCCCCCCCCCCCCCATCATACCAGTCCCCCCTGTCACTGACATCATTATTAACCCCCCCGTCATACCAGTTCCCCTGTCACTGACGTCATTATTAACCCGCCATCATACCAGTCCCCCTGTCACTGACATCATTATTAACCCCCCATCATACCAGTCCCCCCGTCACTGACATTTTTATTAACCCTCATCATACCAGTCCCCCCTGTCACTGACATCATTATTAACCCCCATCTTACCAGTCCTCCCTGTCACTGACAGCATTATTAACTGTTACCCCCCCCCATCTTAACAGTGCCCCTGTCACTGACATCATTATTAACTGTTACCCCCCCCCCCCCATCATGCCAGTCCCCCTGTCACTGACATCATTATTAACCCCCCCGTCATACCAGTTCCCCTGTAACTGACATCATTATTAACCCCCCCCCCCCCCCCCCATCATACCAGTCCCCCTGTCACTGACATCATTATTAACCCCCCATCATACCAGTCCCCCCTGTCACTGACATCATTATTAACCCCCCCATCATACCAGTCCCCCCTGTCACTGACATCATTATTAACACCCCCCCCCATCATACCAGTCCCCCCTGTCACTGACATCATTATTAACCCCCCCATCATACCAGTCCCCCCTGTCACTGACATCATTATTAACCCCCCCATCATAACAGTCCCCCTGTTACTGACATAATTATTAACTTTATCCCCCCCATCATACCAGTCCCCCTGTAACTGACATCATTATTAACCCCCCCGTCATACCAGTTCCCCTGTCATTGACGTCATTATTAACCCCCCATCATACCAGTCCCCCTGTCACTGACATCATTATTAACCCCCATCATACCAGTCCCCCCTGTCACTGACATCATTATTAACCCCCCCATCATACCAGTCCCCCCTGTCACTGACATCATTATTAACCCCCCCCCCCCATCATACCAGTCCCCCCTGTCACTGACATCATTAATAACCCCCCCATCATACCAGTCCCCCCTGTCACTGACATCATTATTAACCCCCCCCCCATCATACCAGTCCCCCTGTTACTGACATAATTATTAACTTTATCCCCCCCATCACACCAGTCCTCCTGTCACTGACATCATTATTAACCCCCATCATACCAGTCCCCCCTGTCACTGACATCATTATTAACCCCCCCCCCCTTTCATACCAGTCTTCCTGTCACTGACATCATTATTAACCCCCATCATACCAGTCCCCCCTGTCACTGACATCATTATTAACCCCCCCCATCATACCAGTCCCCCTGTCACTAACATCATTATTAACTGTTACCCCCCCTTCATCATACCAGTCCCCCTGTCACTGACATCATTATTAACTGTTACCCCCCCTTCATCATACCAGTCCCCCTGTCACTGACATCATTATTAACTGTTACCCCCCCCCCCCCATCACACCAGTCCCCCTGTCACTGACATCATTATTAACCCCCATCATACCAGTCCCCCCTGTCACTGACATCATTATTAACCCCCCCCATCATACCAGTCCCCCTGTCACTAACATCATTATTAACTGTTACCCCCCCTTCATCATACCAGTCCCCCTGTCACTGACATCATTATTAACTGTTACCCCCCCTTCATCATACCAGTCCCCCTGTCACTGACATCATTATTAACTGTTACCCCCCCTTCATCATACCAGTCCCCCTGTCACTGACATAATTATTAACTGTTACCCCCCCCCCCCCATCATACCAGTCCCCCTGTCACTGACATCATTATTAACTGTTACCCCCCCCCATCATACCAGTCCCCCTGTTACTGAATCATTATTAACCCCCCCCCCCCCCCCATCATACCAGTCTTCCTGTCACTGATATCATTATTAACTGTTACCCCCCCCCATCATACCAGTCAACCTGTCACTGACATCATTATTAACCCCCATCATACCAGTCCCCCCTGTCACTGACATCATTATTAACCCCCCCATCATACCAGTCCCCCCTGTCAATGACATCATTAATAACCCCCCCATCATACCAGTCCCCCCTGTCACTGACATCATTATTAACCCCCCCCCATCATACCAGTCCCCCTGTTACTGACATAATTATTAACTTTATCCCCCCCCCATCATACCAGTCCCCCTGTCACTGACATCATTATTAACCCCCCCGTCATACCAGTTCCCCTGTCACTGACGTCATTATTAACCCCCCATCATACCAGTCCCCCTGTCACTGACATCATTATTAACCCCCCATCATACCAGTCCCCCCGTCACTGACATTTTTATTAACCCTCATCATACCAGTCCCCCCTGTCACTGACATCATTATTAACCCCCATCATACCAGTCCTCCCTGTCACTGACAGCATTATTAACTGTTACCCCCCCCCCCCCCCCCCCCATCTTACCAGTGCCCCTGTCACTGACATCATTATTAACCCCCATCATGCCAGTCCCCCTGTCACTGACATCATTATTAACCCCCCCGTCATACCAGTTCCCCTGTAACTGACATCATTATTAACCCCCCCCCCCCCATCATACCAGTCCCCCTGTCACTGACATCATTATTAACCCCCCCATCATTCCAGTCCCCCTGTTACTGACATCATTATTAACTATTACCTCCCCCCCATCATACCAGTCCCCCTGTCACTGAATCATTATTAACCCCCCCCCCTTCATACCAGTCTTCCTGTCACTGATATCATTATTAACTGTTACCCCCCCCCATCATACCAGTCCCCCTGTCACTGAATCATTATTAACCCCCCCCCCTTCATACCAGTCTTCCTGTCACTGATATCATTATTAACCCCCCATCAAACCAGTCCCCCCTGTCACTGACATCATTATTAACTGTTACCCCCCCCCCATCATACCAGTCCCCCTGTCACTGACATCATTATTAATCCCCCATCATACCAGTCCCCCCTGTCACTGACATCATTATTAACCCCCCCCCATCATACCAGTCCCCCTGTCACTGACATCATTATTAACTGTTACCCCCCCCCCCCCCCCATCATACCAGTCCCCCTGTCACTAACATCATAATTAACTGTTACCCCCCCATCATAACAGTCCCCCTGTTACTGACATCATTATTAACTGTTACCCCCCCCCCATCATACCAGTCCCCCTGTTACTGACATCATTATTAACTGTTACCCCCCCCCATCATACCAGTCCCCCTGTCACTGACATAATTATTAACTGTTACCCCCCCCCCCATCATACCAGTCCCCCTGTAACTGACATCATTATCAGCCCCCCCCCCCCCATCATACCTGTCCCCCTGTCACTGACATAATTATTAACTCTTACCCCCCCCATCATACCAGTTCCCCTGTCACTGACATCGTTATTAACTGTTACCCCCCCTTCATCATACCAGTCCCCCTGTCACTGACATAATTATTAACTCTTACCCCCCCCCATCATACCAGTTCCCCTGTCACTGACATCATTATTAACTGTTACCCCCCCCCCATCATACCAGTCCCCCTGTCACTGACATCATTATTAACACCCCATCATACCAGTCCCCCCCTGTCACTGACATCATTAATAACCCCCATCATACCAGTCCTCCCTGTCACTGACATCATTATTAACCCCCCCATCATACCAGTCCCCCTTTACTGAATCATTATTAACCCCCCCCCCATCATACCAGTCTTCCTGTCACTGATATCATTATTAACTGTTACCCCCCCCCCATCATACCAGTCCCCCTGTCACTGACATCATTATTAACCCCCATCATACCAGTCCCCCCTGTCACTGACATCATTATTAACCCCCCCATCATACCATTCCCCCCTGTCACTGACATCATTATTAACCCCCCCCATCATACCAGTCCCCCCTGTCAATGACATCATTAATAACCCCCCCATCATACCAGTCCCCCTTGTCACTGACATCATTATTAACCCCCCCCCATCATACCAGTCCCCCTGTTACTGACATAATTATTAACTTTACCCCCCCCCCCATCATACCAGTCCCCCTGTCACTGACATCATTATTAACCCCCCCGTCATACCAGTTCCCCTGTCACTGACGTCATTATTAACCCCCCATCATACCAGTCCCCCTGTCACTGATATCATTATTAACCCCCCCATCATTCCAGTCCCCCTGTTACTGACATCATTATTAACTGTTACCTCCCCCCCATCATACCAGTCCCCCTGTCACTGAATCATTATTAACCCCCCCCGTTCATACCAGTCTTCCTGTCACTGATATCATTATTAACTGCTACCCCCCCCCCCCCCATCATACCAGTCCCCCTATCACTTACATCATTATTAACCCCCCCCATCATACCAGTCCCCCTGTTACTGACATCATTATTAACTGTTACCCCCCCTTCATCATACCAGTCCCCCTGTCACTGACATCGTTATTAACTGTTATCCCCCCCATCATACCAGTCCCCCTGTCACTAACATCGTTATTAACTGTTACCCCCCCTTCATCATACCAGTCCCCCTGTCACTGACATAATTATTAACTGTTACCCCCCCCCCCCCATCATACCAGTCCCCCTGTCACTGACATCATTATTAACTGTTACCCCCCCCATCATGCCAGTCCCCCTGTCACTGACATCATTATTAACACCCCATCATACCAGTCCCCCCTGTCACTGACATCATTATTAACCCCCATCATACCAGTCCTCCCTGTCACTGACATCATTATTAACCCCCCCATCATACCAGTCCCCCTGTTACTGAATCATTATTAACCCCCCCCCCCATCAAACCAGTCTTCCTGTCACTGATATCATTATTAACTGTTACCCCCCCCCCCATCATACCAGTCCCCCTGTCACTGACATCATTATTAACCCCCATCATACCAGTCCCCCCTGTCACTGACATCATTATTAACCCCCCCATCATACCAGTCCCCCCTGTCACTGACATCATTATTAACACCCCCCCCATCATACCAGTCCCCCCTGTCACTGACATCATTATTAACCCCCCCATCATACCAGTCCCCCCTGTCACTGACATCATTTTTAACCCCCCCATCATAACAGTCCCCCTGTTACTGACATAATTATTAACTTTATCCCCCCCATCATACCAGTCCCCCTGTCACTGACATCATTATTAACCCCCCCGTCATACCAGTTCCCCTGTCACTGACGTCATTATTAACCCCCCATCATACCAGTCCCCCTGTCACTGACATCATTATTAACCCCCCATCATACCAGTCCCCCCTGTCACTGACATTTTTATTAACCCTCATCATACCAGTCCCCCCTGTCACTGACATCATTATTAACCCCCATCATACCAGTCCTCCCTGTCACTGACATCATTATTAACTGTTACCCCCCCCCCCCATCTTACCAGTCCCGCTGTCACTGACATCATTATTACCCCCCCCCCCCCCCCCCCGTCATACCAGTTCCCCTGTAACTGACATCATTATTAACCCCCCCCCATCATTCCAGTCCCCCTGTTACTGAATCGTTATTAACTGTTACCCCCCCCCCCCCCATCATACCAGTCCCCCTGTCACTAACATCATTATGAACTGTTACCCCCCCCATCATACCAGTCCCCCTGTAACTGACATCATTATTAGCCCCCCCCCCCATCATACCTGTCCCCCTGTCACTGACATAATTATTAACTGTTAACCCCCCCCCATCATACCAGTCCCCCTCTCACTAACATCATTATGAACTGTTACCCCCCCCCATCATACCAGTCCCCCTGTAACTGACATCATTATTAGTCCCCCCCCCCATCATACCTGTCCCCCTGTCACTGACATCATTATTAACTGTTATCCCCCCCCATCATACCAGTCCCCCTGTCACTAACATCGTTATTAACTGTTACCCCCCCTTCATCATACCAGTCCCCCTGTCACTGACATAATTATTAACTGTTACCCCCCCCCCATCATACCAGTCCCCCTGTCACTGACATCATTATTAACTGTTACCCCCCCCCCCATCATGCCAGTCCCCCTGTCACTGACATCATTATTAACACCCCATCATACCAGTCCCCCCTGTCACTGACATCATTATTAACCCCCATCATACCAGTCCTCCCTGTCACTGACATCATTATTAACCCCCCCATCATACAAGTCCCCCTGTTACTGAATCATTATTAACCCCCCCCCCCCCCATCATACCAGTCTTCCTGTCACTGATATCATTATTAACTGTTACCCCCCCCCATCATACCAGTCCCCCTGTCACTGACATCATTATTAACCCCCATCATACCAGTCCCCCCTGTCACTGACTTCATTATTAACCCCCCCATCATACCAGTCCCCCCTGTCACTGACATCATTATTAACCCCCCCCCCCCCCCCCCATCATACCAGTCCCCCCTGTCACTGACATCATTATTAACCCCCCCGTCATACCAGTTCCCCTGTCACTGACGTCATTATTAACCCCCCATCATACCAGTCCCCCTGTCACTGACATCATTATTAACCCCCCATCATACCAGTCCCCCCGTCACTGACATTTTTATTAACCCTCATCATACCAGTCCCCCCTGTCACTGACATCATTATTAACCCCCATCTTACCAGTCCTCCCTGTCACTGACAGCATTATTAACTGTTACCCCCCCCCCATCTTAACAGTGCCCCTGTCACTGACATCATTATTAACTGTTACCCCCCCCCCCCCCATCATGCCAGTCCCCCTGTCACTGACATCATTATTAACCCCCCCGTCATACCAGTTCCCCTGTAACTGACATCATTATTAACCCCCCCCCCCCCCCCCCCATCATACCAGTCCCCCTGTCACTGACATCATTATTAACCCCCCATCATACCAGTCCCCCCTGTCACTGACATCATTATTAACCCCCCCATCATACCAGTCCCCCCTGTCACTGACATCATTATTAACACCCCCCCCCATCATACCAGTCCCCCCTGTCACTGACATCATTATTAACCCCCCCATCATACCAGTCCCCCCTGTCACTGACATCATTATTAACCCCCCCATCATAACAGTCCCCCTGTTACTGACATAATTATTAACTTTATCCCCCCCATCATACCAGTCCCCCTGTAACTGACATCATTATTAACCCCCCCGTCATACCAGTTCCCCTGTCATTGACGTCATTATTAACCCCCCATCATACCAGTCCCCCTGTCACTGACATCATTATTAACCCCCATCATACCAGTCCCCCCTGTCACTGACATCATTATTAACCCCCCCATCATACCAGTCCCCCCTGTCACTGACATCATTATTAACCCCCCCCCCCCATCATACCAGTCCCCCCTGTCACTGACATCATTAATAACCCCCCCATCATACCAGTCCCCCCTGTCACTGACATCATTATTAACCCCCCCCCCATCATACCAGTCCCCCTGTTACTGACATAATTATTAACTTTATCCCCCCCATCACACCAGTCCTCCTGTCACTGACATCATTATTAACCCCCATCATACCAGTCCCCCCTGTCACTGACATCATTATTAACCCCCCCCCCCCTTTCATACCAGTCTTCCTGTCACTGACATCATTATTAACCCCCATCATACCAGTCCCCCCTGTCACTGACATCATTATTAACCCCCCCCATCATACCAGTCCCCCTGTCACTAACATCATTATTAACTGTTACCCCCCCTTCATCATACCAGTCCCCCTGTCACTGACATCATTATTAACTGTTACCCCCCCTTCATCATACCAGTCCCCCTGTCACTGACATCATTATTAACTGTTACCCCCCCCCCCCCATCACACCAGTCCCCCTGTCACTGACATCATTATTAACCCCCATCATACCAGTCCCCCCTGTCACTGACATCATTATTAACCCCCCCCATCATACCAGTCCCCCTGTCACTAACATCATTATTAACTGTTACCCCCCCTTCATCATACCAGTCCCCCTGTCACTGACATCATTATTAACTGTTACCCCCCCTTCATCATACCAGTCCCCCTGTCACTGACATCATTATTAACTGTTACCCCCCCTTCATCATACCAGTCCCCCTGTCACTGACATAATTATTAACTGTTACCCCCCCCCCCCCCCATCATACCAGTCCCCCTGTCACTGACATCATTATTAACTGTTACCCCCCCCCATCATGCCAGTCCCCCTGTCACTGACATCATTATTAATACCCCATCATACCAGTCCCCCCTGTCACTGACATCATTATTAACCCCCATCATACCAGTCCTCCCTGTCACTGACATCATTATTAACCCCCATCATACCAGTCCCCCCTGTCACTTACATCATTATTAACCCCCATCATACCAGTCCCCCCTGTCACTGACATCATTATTAACCCCCATCATACCAGTCCTCCCTGTCACTGACATCATTATTAACCCCCATCATACCAGTCCCCCCTGTCACTGACATCATTATTAACCCCCATCATACCAGTCCTCCCTGTCACTGACATCAATAATTATTAACCCCCCCATCATACCAGTCCCCCTGTTACTGAATCATTATTAACCCCCCCCCCCATCATACCAGTCTTCCTGTCACTGATATCATTATTAACTGTTACCCCCCCCCCCCATCATACCAGTCCCCCTGTCACTGACATCATTATTAACCCCCATCATACCAGTCCCCCCTGTCACTGACATCATTATTAACCCCCCCATCATACCAGTCCCCCCTGTCACTGACATCATTATTAACCCCCCCCATCATACCAGTCCCCCCTGTCACTTTCATCATTATTAACCCCCCCATCATACCAGTCCCCCCTGTCACTGACATCATTATTAACCCCCCCCCATCATACCAGTCCCCCTGTTACTGACATAATTATTAACTTTATCCCCCCATCATACCAGTCCCCCTGTCACTGACATCATTATTAACCCCCCCGTCATACCAGTTCCCCTGTCACTGACGTCATTATTAACCCCCCATCATACCAGTCCCCCTGTCACTGACATCATTATTAACCCCCCATCATACCAGTCCCCCCTGTCACTGACATTTTTATTAACCCTCATCATACCAGTCCCCCCTGTCACTGACATCATTATTAACCCCCATCATACCAGTCCCCCTGTCACTGACATCATTATTACACCCCCCCCCCCCCCCGTCATACCAGTTCTCCTGTAACTGACATCATTATTAACCCCCCCTCCCCCCATCATACCAATCCCCTTGTCACTGACATCATTATTAACCCCCCATCATACCAGTCCCCCCGTCACTGACATTTTTATTAACCCTCATCATACCAGTCCTCCCTGTCACTGACATCATTATTACCCCCCCCATCATTCCAGTCCCCCTGTTACTGACATCATTATTAACTGTTACCTCCCCCCATCATACCAGTCCCCCTGTCACTGAATCATTATTAACCCCCCCCCTTCATACCAGTCTTCCTGTCACTGATATCATTATTAACCCCCCATCATACCAGTCCCCCCTGTCACTGACATCATCATTAACTGTTACCCCCCCCCCCCCATCATACCAGTCCCCCTGTCACTGACATCATTATTAACCCCCCATCATACCAGTCCCCCCTGTCACTGACATCATTATTAACCCCCCCCCCCATCATACCAGTCCCCCTGTCACTGACATCATTATTAACTGTTACCCCCCCCCCCCCCCCCATCATACCAGTCCCCCTGTCACTGACATCATTATTAACTGTTATCCCCCCGCATCATACCAGTCCCCCTGTCACTAACATCATTATTAACTGTTACCCCCCCTTCATCATACCAGTCCCCCCTGTCACTGACATCATTATTAACCCCCCCCATCATACCAGTCCCCCTGTTACTGACATCATTATTAACCCCCCCCCCCCCCATCATACCAGTCCCCCTGTCACTGACATCATTATTAACCCCCCCCCCCATCATACCAGTCCCCCTGTCACTGACATCATTATTAACCCCCCCCCCCCCATCATACCAGTCTCCCTTACACTGACATCATTATTAACTGTTACCCCCCCATCATACCAGTCCCCCTGTCACTAACATCATTATTAACTGTTACCCCCCCCCCCCCCATCAGACCTGTCCCCCTGTCACTGACATCATTATTACCCCCCCCCCTATCATACCAGTCCCCCTGTTACTGACATCATTATTAACTGTTACCCCCCCCATCATACCAGTCCCCCTGTCACTGACATCATTATTAACTGTAACCCCCCCCCATCATAACAGGCCAGGTCATCTGATGCAGCACTCCATCACTCTCCTTTTTGGTCAAATAGCCCTTCCACAGCCTGGATGTGTGTTTTGTGTCATTGTCCTGTTGAAAAACAGATGATAGTACCACTAAGCGCAAACCAGATGGGATGGCATATCGCTGCAGAATGCTGTGGTAGCCATGCTGGTTAAGTGTGCCTTGAATTCTAAATAAATCACAGACAGTGTCACCAGCAAAGCACCCCCACACCATCACACCTCCTCCTCCTCCATGCTTCACTGTGGGAACCACACATGCGGAGATCATCCGTTCACCTACTCTGCGTCTCACAAAGACACGGCGGTTGGATCCAAAAATCTCACATTTGGACTCATCAGACCAAAGGACAGATTTCCACCTGTCTAATGTCTATTGCTCGTGTTTCTTGGCCCAAGCAAGTCTCTTCTTCTTATTGGTGTCCTTTAGTAGTGGTTTCTTTGCAGCAATTCGACCATGAAGGCGTGATTCACCCAGTCTCCTCTGAACAGTTGATGTTGAGATGTGTCTGTTACTTGAACTCTGTGAAGCATTTATTTTGACTGGTACTGTATATATGTATACACTATCAGTCAAAATTTTGGACACCCCAACTCATTCAAGTGTTTTTCTTTTCTTTTAACTATTTTTTACATTGTAGAATAATAGTGAAGACATCAAAACTATGAAATAACACATATGTAATAATGTAGTAACCCAAAAAGTGTTAAACAAATCAAAATATATTTTATATTTGAGATTCTTCAAATAGCCACCCTTTGCCTTGATGACAGCTTTGCACACTCTTGGCATTCTCTCAACCAGCTTAATGAGGTAGTCACCTGGAATGCATTTCAACTAACAGGTGTGCCTTCTTAAAAGTTAATTTGTGGAATTTCTATCCTTCTTAATGCGCTTGAGCCAATCAGTTGTGTTGTGACAAGGTAGGGGGGTATACAGATGATAGCCCTGTTTGGTAAAAGACCAAGTCCATATTATGGCAAGAACAGCTCAAATAAGCAAAGAGAAACGACAGTCCATCATTACTTTAAGACATGAAGGTCAGTCAATTCAGAAAATTTCAAGAACTTTGAAAGTTTCTTCAAGTGCAGTCGCAAAAACCATCAAGCGCTATGATGAAACTGGCTCTCATGAGGACCGCCACAGGAATGGAAGACCCAGAGTTACCTCTGCTGCAGAGGATAAGTTCATTAGAGTTACCATACTCAGAAATTGCAGCCCAAATAAATGCTTCACAGAGTTCAAGTAACAGACACATCTCAACATCAACTGTTCAGAGGGGACTGTGTGAATCAGGCCTTCATGGTCGAATTGCTGCAAAGAAACCACTACTAAAGGACACCAATAATAAGAAGAGACCTGCTTGAGCCAAGACACACGAGCAATGGACATTAGACCGGTGGAAATCTGTCCTTTGGTCTGGAGTCCAAATTTGAGATTTTTGATTCAAACCACTGTGTCTTTGTGAGAAGTGGTGTGGGTGAATGGATGATCTCCGCATGTGTAGTTCCCACCGTAAAGCATGGAGGAGGAGGTGTGATGGTGTGGGGGTGCTTTGCTGGTGACACTGTCTGTGATTTATTTAGAATTCAAGGCACACTTAACCAGCATGGCTACCACAGCATTCTGCAGTGATACGCCTTCCCATCTGGTTTGGGCTTAGTGGGACTATCCTTTGTTTTTCAACAGGACAATGACCCAACACACCTCCAGGCTGTGTAAGGGCTATTTGACCAAGAAGGAGAGTGATGGAGTGCTGCATCAGATGACCTGGCCTCCACAATCCCCCGACCTCAACCCAATTGAGATGGTTTGGGATGAGTCGGATGGCAGAGTGAAGGAAAAGCAGCCAACAAGTGCTCGGCATATGTGGGAACTCCTTCAAGACTGTTGGAAAACCGTTCCAGGTGAAGCTGGTTGAGAGAATGCCAAGAGTGTGCAAAGCTGTCATCAAGGCAAAGGGTCTCAAATATAAAATATATTTTGATATGTTTAACACTTTTTTGGTTACTAAGTGATTCCATATGTGTTATTTCATAGTTTTGATGTCTTCATTATTATTCTACAATGCAAAAATAGTAAAAATAAAGAAAAACCCTTGAATGAGTAGGTGTGTCCAAACTTTTGACTGGTGTCAATATATATATATATATATATATATATATATATATATATATATATATACATTTTGTAAATACATTTTCCTTTATTATTTTCCCCTAACCCTAACACCCCTCCCCTAATTGGAGTAAACTAATGGACAACAACACTTACGCTTCTACTTCCAGCTTATACATACTATATACATTTTACGGACACATTGTATTTTACAATAGTTATCTTTTGTTTGTTTTCAAAGCCATCCTTCAACTACCCTCAATCCCTCCTTTGTCAAAGTTTGTTTAATCGTTTAGACATGATGGTACTACTCAATGCTGCACCTCTGTCGAAGAGACCAGTTCCTCACAGTGGTCATTGTATGACATTACAACTCAATCACCCTCTTCCATTTCAATGATTTTTATACCACTTTTTAAGATGTTCATGTCAAAAACAATCCAGTTTATTCATTTGTGTTTAGATTATTGAAGGAGTTAAATCTCCACCATTTGTGTGTCATCTTTGTGTCCGTACGTTTTGTTTTGTTGCCTTGTGTTATGTTGTCTTGCCTATTTTTGCTCGTTTGTCTTTGTATGGTACATGTCTTTGTATAGTATATGTCTTTGTATAGTACATGTCTTTGTATAGTATATGTATTTGTATAGTACATGTTTTTGTATAGTATATGTCTTTGTATAGTACATGTCTTTGTATAGTACATGTCTTTGTATAGTACATGTCTTTGTATAGTATTTGTCTTTGTATAGTATATGTATTTGTATAGTATATGTATTTGTATAGTATATGTCTTTGTATAGTATATATCATTGTATAGTACATGTCTTTGTATAGTACATGTCTTTGTATAGTACATGTCTTTGTATAGTATATGTCTTTGTATAGTACAGTATATGTATTTGTATAGTATTTGTCTTTGTATAGTATATGTCTTTGTATAGTATATATCTTTGAATAGTACAGTATATGTCTTTGTGCAGTATTTGTCTTTGTATAGTATATGTATTTGTATAGTATTTGTCTTTGTATAGTATATGTCTTTGTAAAGTACAGTATATGTCTGAATGCTGATTGACTGACAGCCATGGTATATCAGACCGTATACCACGTGTATGACAAAACATTTATTTTTTACTGCTCTAATTACGTTGGTGTCTTTGTATAGTATAATGTCTTTGTATGGTATACCTACACAATTATTTTACTGTAGTACACGTGTCAAACTCATTCCATGGAGGGTCGTTTGTCTGCAGGTTTTCGCTCCAACCTTGTACTTGATTGATGAATTAAGGTCACTAATTAGTAAGGAACTCCCCTCACCTGATTGTCTAGGTCGTAATTGAAAGGAAAAAGCTAAAACCCGCAGACACTCTGCCCTCCGTGGAAGGAGTTTGACACTCCTGATGTACTAGGTTGTGAAGCTCAAACCATCATATGTTATTCAATGAGTCTCTCTCTAGGTGGCACTATTGTCTATATATTGTCTATACACTTGGGCCCAGTTTTTCAAAAGTTATTTATATGGATTTCTCCTATCTGATAGGATTAAATGCATAGAATAGAATTAATAGAATGGGAGTCCCCCATTCAAGCCAATGATTAATCCGTTCCATTCATTCTATTTCTATGCATTTCATCCTATCCGATAGGCGAAATCAAGGTAGATAACTTTTGGGTCCTGATAATTGGACTGCACATTCCACCAAAACTCATTAGACATTATAGATATCCTATTTATAAAGGTCAAATGGAAGGTGAATGTACTGTCCTTCACTAATACTTGTATTGTAATGGACTGCAGTCATTGGGTAGGGGAGGGAATGGCCGGCAGGGATGTAGCTCAGTTGGTAGAGCATGGCGTTTGCAACGCCAGGGTTGTGGGTTTGATTCCCACAGGGGGTATGAAAAAAAATAATGTATGCACTAACTGTAAGTCGCTCTGGATAAGAGCGTCTGCTAAATGACTAAAATGTAAATGTAAATGTATTGCATTCATTGGTCTATGGCAGTGGATGCTGCTTAGGGGAGAACGGCTCATGATAATGTCTGGAACGGAGTCAATGGAATGACATCAAACACCTGGAAACCATGTGTTTGATGTATTTGATACCATTCCACTAATTCCGCTCCTGCCATTACCAAGAGCCCGTTCTCCCCAATTAATGTGTCGCCAACCTCCTGTAGACAGTCATTGTTAGAGGGGTATCTCTACTTTACTGTTAATATTTTTGACTACTTTTTACTTAACTACATTCCTAAAGAAAATAATTTACTTTTTACTCCATACATTTTCCCTGACACCCAAAAGTACTCGTTACATTTTGAATGCTTAGCAGGAAAAGAAAATGGTCCAATTCACACTTATCAAGAGAACATCCCTGGTCATCCCTACTGCCTCTGATCTGGTGGACTCACTAAACACATGCTTTGTTTGTAAATGTTGTCTGAGTGTTGGAGTGTGACCCTGGCTATCCATAAATAAATAAAAACAAGAAAATGGTTCCATCTGGTTTGCTTTATATAAGGAATTTGGAATAATTTATATTTTTACTTTTGATACTTAAGCATAATTTAACAATTACATTTACTTTTGATACTTAAGTATATTTAAAACCAAATACTTTTAGACTTTTACTCAAGTAGTATTTTACTGGGTGACTTTCACTTTTACTTGAGTAATTTTCTATTAAGGTACCTTTACTTTTACTCAAGTATGACAATTGTGTACTTTTTCCACCAGTGCATACACCCACCATTGTCATAGGGAATGAACCCAGGTGGTGGAGATAGGAAGGCTCTGGTGACGTTTGGTAATGAAGGCTATTACTGGTCCGGTCAAAAGCTTGTAATTGTCTCAAGCAAGTCTCACTGTTTGCAATATACCCATTGCCTCCGTGCCTGTACTGAGATTTACGCATGTACCGTAATTGCTTGGGTATGCTTTTGCTTACTCGATGATTTGGGGTAAATCGTGTGATGATCTGGTGTTTGTGGGTCAAACAGGGTTTCAGTATAAGTACGTTGTCTTCATTGTTTTAATTAGTCCAGAGTGACTGTGTGAGGATGGGTACGGGCGTGGGACTCTGCTTTTACGCGCGATGGGTGTGTCTATGGACGTCACTGGAAGGCCCGTTATCCGGTAGCTATGGGAACTGTATAAAACTGGTCCCCAAGAGCACAATGTGAAAACGTTTTACTGGAGTTGATGCGTGGTGTCCTGTAGCGTGTTCTCCCACGGCTCTGCTCTGCTCTGTTCTCCTCTCCTCCCTTCAGGAAACCTGTCCTACTCATCAGAATCAATGCGAAGCAGCAGCGAGGAGCGCGCTGGTGGTGTGCTGTCTGTAGATTTCGATTCTCTGGAGAACAAGGACTAAACTCTCTGTTACACTTTTCTTCTTGCATACCTCTTTAGTGCGACGGGGAAGACGGACAACATGATTGGCTATATCTTCGTGGTTCTATGTGGATTGTCTGGCAGTGCGCTCGCAAAGGGTGAGTAGAGAGCTCAATGACTGCTGCAACAAGCCCTTTCATTGATGCAACAGTCCGATCACCTGTTGACCGCACCCTCACCATTCTGTCTCTTATGGACAAGTCACATAAAGTATTCCATATTCATGTGGGCTTAATTATATGATTGAATGTGTTTTTTAAAAAGTACAAATATGAATAGTTCTTCGTCAATTTGTTATGGACACATTAGGCATTATGCGTAAATACTGTCTGAATGCTTGACGCAGTAGGATGTTGACGCGCGTACATTGCCAACTTGCCATCTTTTAGTAGTAGTCCTATTGTGCAAGACCATGTAAGATGGATTCCCACATAATCAGGATGAACGTGCGTACTGCCACGTTAAAAAGATAGTATTGGCGTCAGGGGAACATTCTTCGAACGCTTAGCACTTGGCAGACAGATTAGCCAACATCCCGCGCTTTGAACATAAGGGGCCACAGGAGAAGGATTCTTGGCGCTTTCCCGTCTACTGTCTCATTTATCGGCCCATTGAAATATCAGTGTGGTCGTGTGGCAGGGGTGGTTGAAGAAGTGCGGTTCTTTTACAGCTAAGTGTTGTTTAGTAGATAAGCCCTGTCCCGTGGGATAGTTGTTTGGATAACGGGGACCTCTGTGGCCCGGCTTGGCCTCCGCCTCTCTGTGCGCGCTTTGGCCCCGGTTGAATCGCCACACACAGGGCGTTACTTCCTGAGGCTGATGAGTTTGTGAAAGGGAAGTTCTAATATAAATGAGTGCGGGGTCATGACCAGCACTAGGAAACTTTCTAGAGCGCAGGAAATGGCGCTAATCAGCGTTTATGGCTAAAACAGACGCATGGGGAGGAAACTGGGATGAACTGGCTCCTGTGTTCATAAAGTATGGCCGCAGCGCAGGACATATGGTTATTGGTCAACAACTCTTTACTAAATGGACCGAGTTTTTTTGTCACGTCAAACCTGATATAATGCCACAATTGTCCTCTTACATACAGTATTGTATTTGCAAAATTATTTTTATTCGTTTTAATGCAAGCTATTTTAACGGGTTGGATAATACAACTGGAGTAATTAATTACTTAATTCATTCAATTAATTGTTAAACATTGTCAGCACAATCTGTGTATTTTATATTCATTTGGTTGTTTACTATCATTACACTTTGATGTAGGCCAATGAAACAAGTTGAGGAACAATTCTTGCTTTTTTTCATATTCAGTAGGCCTACATTTATTACACTGACAAATATGAGCCTGTATTAGTTTAGGGAAAACAAACACAATACAGCAATTCAATCAAAAATATTTCACATTTATACCAGTGGAGCAAACATCAGTGGCATTTGCCATACTGTTTCTATTTCTTACTAGTGTGTTATGGTGTGCAGTGTCAGATAAGGATCTGAAAAGAATGCATTGTACCATGGAAACAGGATACAGGAGGCCAAACATTATTATGTCCCTCCAATGAAATGCAAATGTCACCACGCTTTGTAAAATAATTTCTGTGTTTTACATGATTAGAATAGCATGCACAACCCTTGAGGGAAAACTTGAGGAAAACTTGAAGGGAAATTATTACAAAATTCTCCTTTTGTAATCTTAGGCTACATCCAGCTCAGTAACTTACAGTCATGTCCTTGAACTCCAACTGATCCTCCACTTGTATGAAATGGCACTAGGGTTTGTTGGATGAAAGCTCCAGCTGTATTGAGTAACATGGGAAGGGGGGTTCTGGCCACTTTACAGCCTGTTGAAATGCCCCTTGGGCCCGTGCTGAGAGAGACTTGACTTCCCTTCCTCCTTTAAACTATTTACACCGAGATATAGACTCTGCTGCAGGACTCTCTGTGTGTGTGTGTGTGTGTGTGTGTGTGTGTGTGTGTGTGTGTTTGCGTGTGTGTGTGCGTGCGTGTGTGACTCAGAGTGGAAACAGAGGAAACAGTACCAGAGCAAGTAAAACTAGAGCTGCTGAAGGGGACATCCACTGGTAACCATGACAATTAATATTAGTAATGGGGGGGGGGTCACAGATGGGATAAAATGATAGATCAGTACTCAGTCTCAGTATAGTGATGTGTATGATCAGGAACATAGTAGAGAGAGGATACCATACTGGCGCACTGAAGTGAAGTTTCATTTTGGTAAAGTGAGAATGCTTGACATGCTGGTTATGACATGGAGGACCCAAAGAAAGGCTTTACCCAAAGCAGGAGGGCCTAGGAAGTCACACCCAGTCAGCTGTAGTATGACGAGTTATGATTAGAAACCACGCCAGATCAGTCATCAGTGTATATCCTACATTCACATACCCTGATGTTGCTGCAAGGCACAACTCATTGGTCTTTTGTAACACATCTCCTTTAAATCAATGCTTTTACAGTCATTTTTATATCGCTCAATACATTATTATGCATAATTTTATTTTTTCTCTCTTTATAGCTAAAACAATTTTAGTCAAGTGTACAGTATAGTGAACTAGATTTGTGTTTGTTCCAATAGGATGCAGTGTGAACTAGGTTTGTATTTGTTCCAATAGGATGCAGTGTGAACTAGGTTTGTGTTTGTTCCAATAGGATGCAGTGTGAACTAGGTTTGTGTTTGTTCCAATAGGATGCAGTGTGAACTAGGTTTGTGTTTGTTCCAATAGGATGCAGTGTGAACTAGGTTTGTGTTTGTTCCAATAGGATGCAGTGTGAACTAGGTTTGTGTTTGTTCCAATAGGATGCAGTGTGAACTAGGTTTGTGTTTGTTCCAATAGGATGCAGTGTGAACTAGGTTTGCATTTGTTCCAATAGGATGCAATGTGAACTAGGTTTGTGTTTGTTCCAATAGGATGCAGTGTGAACTAGGTTTGTGTTTGTTCCAATAGGATGCAATGTGAACTAGGTTTGTGTTTGTTCCAATAGGATGCAGTGTGAACTAGGTTTGTGTTTGTTCCAATAGGATGCAGTGTGAACTAGGTTTGTGTTTGTTCCAATAGGATGCAGTGTGAACTAGGTTTGTGTTTGTTCCAATAGGATGCAGTGTGAACTAGGTTTGTGTTTGTTCCAATAGGATGCAGTGTGAACTAGGTTTGTATTTGTTCCAATAGGATGCAGTGTGAACTAAGTTTGTGTTTGTTCCAATATGATGCAGTGTGAACTAGGTTTGTGTTTGTTCCAATAGGATGCAGTGTGAACTAGGTTTGTGTTTGTTCCAATAGGATGCAGTGTGAACTAGGTTTGTGTTTGTTCCAATAGGATGCAGTGTGAACTAGGTTTGTCTTTGTTCCAATAGGATGCAGTGTGAACTAGGTTTGTGTTTGTTCCAATAGGATGCAGTGTGAACTAGGTTTGTGTTTGTTCCAATAGGATGCAGTGTGAACTAGGTTTGTGTTTGTTCCAATAGGATGCAGTGTGAACTAGGTTTGTGTTTGTTCCAATAGGATGCAGTGTGAACTAGGTTTGTGTTTGTTCCAATAGGATGCAGTGTGAACTAGGTTTGTGTTTGTTCCAATAGGATGCAGTGTGAACTAGGTTTGTGTTTGTTCCAATAGGATGCAGTGTGAACTAGATTTGTGTTTGTTCCAATAGGATGCAGTGTGAACTAGATTTGTGTTTGTTCCAATAGGATGCAGTGTGAACTAGGTTTGTGTTTGTTCCAATAGGATGCAGTGTGAACTAGATTTGTATTTGTTCCAATAGGATGCAGTGTGAACTAGGTTTGTGTTTGTTCCAATAGGATGCAGCGTGAACTAGGTTTGTGTTTGTTCCAATAGGATGCAGTGTGAACTAGGTTTGTATTTGTTCCAATAGGATGCAGTGTGAACTAGGTTTGTGTTTGTTCCAATAGGATGCAGTGTGAACTAGATTTGTGTTTGTTCCAATAGGATGCAGAGTGAACTACGTTTGTGTTTGTTCCAATAGGATGCAGTGTGATCTAGGTTTGTGTTTGTTCCAATAGGATGCAGTGTGAACTAGGTTTGTGTTTGTTCCAATAGGATGCAGTGTGAACTAGGTTTGTGTTTGTTCCAATAGGATGCAGTGTGAACTAGGTTTGTGTTTGTTCCAATAGGATGCAGTGTGAACTAGGTTTGTGTTTGTTCCAATAGGATGCAGTGTGAACTAGGTTTGTGTTTGTTCCAATAGGATGCAGTGTGAACTAGGTTTGTGTTTGTTCTAATTAGATGCAGTGTGATCTAGTTTTTTGGGGCTGATTCAAGGACGTGTCTGTGTGAATGAAGTTTCCCTTTGGGCTGAGAGGAAGGAAGGGGGGATGGACAGCACCATTAATCTCTCATTCATTAATCTGAGCTACCATGAGGTGGTGTTGATTTTATTTGATATACAACATTGACACTGCTTAGTGCTCACACATTTCCACTGTGGTCATCAAGTAGTCTCACTGGCATGGGAACGAGGAAGTGACGAGGGTCAGTGGTGTTGCTGCCTGGGAGTGTCTGTGATGACACTGTCAGTTGATCTGTCAACACCCGGTGTTGTGGTCAGTTATTGCATTGTTCTCTGGTGTTTTTTGGATAATATTTTTTGGGGTCAGCATAGCTCTGGTACAGGGCTTTAGTTCGCATTCGTTCACTAACGCCCTGGACCAGAGCTAGGGTCAGCAATGTAACAGTGATCAGTGGTACTGGTCAATGGTGCTAGTGGTGGTTTCGCTGTGTCCATTATGTTGTTATCAGTTGGGTGCCGTCATAGCACTGCAGAGGTCTGTCGTGTTGGAATACAGCACACTCCTCTTATAAGAATCTCATTCTCAGTTGTTTTTTCCAAAGAGTTTTGACCATTGTGCACAGCTGATTCAGATAGCATTCTTTGTCATCTCCTCCCATAATAACAACAGTTACTGGTTGCTGAGCACAAACGGGCAGTGGTGTAAAGTACTTAAGTAAAAATACTTTCAAGTACTACTTAAGTCGTTTTTTGGGGTATCTGTACTCTTTACTTTAGTATTTTTATATATGACTACTTTTACTTTTATTTCACTACATTCCAAAAGAAAATAATGTACTTTTTACATTTTCCCTGACACCCAAAAGTACTCGTTACATTTTGAATGCTTAACAGGACAGGAAAATGGTCCAATTCACTCACTTCTCAAGATAACATCCCTGGGCATCCCTACTGCCTCTGATCTGGAGGGCTCACTAAACACAAATGCTTCATTTGTAAATGATGCCTGAGTGTTGGAGTGTGCCCCTGGCTATCCCTATTTTTTTTTAAACAAAAATTGTGCCGTCTGATTTGCTTATTATAAGGAATGTGAAATGATTTATACTTTTACTTTTGATACTTAAGTATATTTTTGCAACAAATACTTTTAGACTTTTACTCGAGTAGTATTTTTCTGGGTGAAATTTCACTTTTACTTGAGTCATTTTTTTATTAAGGTATCTTTACTTTTACTCAAGTATGACAATTGGGTACTTTTTCCACCACTGCATATGGGGACCAGCCTTGTGAGGGAGATCTGGGCTTCAGCCTAAATTCTCTCTTCTCTTCTCTCTCCCTGTATGGGGGCCAGCCTGGCCTGCAGCCGATAAGACATCTCTGTTCTCTCTCCCTGTATGGGGGCCAGCCTGGCCTGCAGCCGATAAGACATCTCTGTTCTCTCTCCCTGTATGGGGGCCAGCCTGGCCTGCAGCCGATAAGACATCTCTGTTCTCTCTCCCTGTATGGGGGGCCGGCCTGGCCTGCAGCCTATAAAACATCTCTGTTCTCTCTCCCTGTATGGGGGCCAGCCTGGCCTGCAGCCTATAAAACATCTCTGTTCTCTCTCCCTGTATGGGGGGCCAGCCTGGCCTGCAGCCTATAAAACATCTCTGTTCTCTCTCCCTGTATGGGGGCCAGCCTGGCCTGCAGCCAATAAGACATCTCTGTTCTCTCTCCCTGTATGGGGGCCAGCCTGGCCTGCAGCCTATAAAACATCTCTGTTCTCTCTCCCTGTATGGGGGCCAGCCTGGCCTGCAGCCGATAAGACATCTCTGTTCTCTCTCCCTGTATGGGGGCCAGCCTGGCCTGCAGCCTATAAAACATCTCTGTTCTCTCTCCCTGTATGGGGGCCGGCCTGGCCTGCAGCCGATAAGACATCTCTGTTCTCTCTCCCTGCAGGTAAAGTGGAGAGGGAGCCTAAGGGGAAGTTCAGTGTTCCTGTTCTGGATGTGAAGAGTCGACAGCTGGTCCTGGAGGCCAACCAGACGCTGACGATCCACTGCAGGTGAGTCTGGGGCAGGTAGTACAGGAGGTTGCTTAGGGGAGGACGGCTCATAAACATGTCCGGAATGGAGCAAATGGAATAGCATCAAACACATTGTTTCCATACCCTTTCACATATTCCGCTCTAGTCATTACCATGAGCCCATCCTCCCCAATTAAGGTGCCACTGATTCTGGCCAGATGAGCTTTTATATCAGGGACGTCAATCTCATTTTGCCCCATGGGCCACATTCTGTCTTCACCGAGGTCCGTAGGGCCGCACTTCAAATGTGTTATATTTCCTTGCAAAAGATTGGGCTCCCTGACTGTCTAGCATTCGTTAGATGACGGTTAGCTAGCTGGACAGAGTGAAGAGACTGTAAATGTAGGTCCATTATCATTTTTACACAGTTTCAATGTAGTTTTAGTAATTTAAATGTCGTAATTTAAATGTTTTTATTTTTTTTTATTTTTTTTTCTCAAACCACCTCGCGGGACAGATTGAATGGGCTTGCGGGCCGGATCAAGCCCGCGGGCCGTATGTTTGACACCCCTGTTTTATATGGACCAGTTTATGGTCAGCTTTTCAGAAGTTGAGGTGCGATGAGAGAGATGGAATGTTTTATACCATTTTACCTTTGGCCAATCAGGGGTCGGTGGGAGCTGTCGTGGGCGTTCCCTGGAGGTGTGGCCAGAGATCAGGAGAGGCTGCGATTGGAGGATTCTCGCTGTGGGAGGCAGAGCCAGCATTACTGCAGCCAACTGACGCTTAGCTCCGCCCAGGCCCAGCACACAGGATCGTTCCGGTGTCGGTACAGCCAACGGACGCGCAGGCAGAGCGCTGTCTATGTCTATGTCACAGGTAAGACGCGCCAGGTAGCATCTAACAACTACCAACTCACTCTGGGATTCGCTCATTGCAGTGTCTTGTACTCCCAAGTCTCTGTCAGAGCCACTCACAAATGCTAGAGGTCAGAAATGGGAATCAGGTTTAGGATATGAATCCTCTATATCTGTCTCTTTCTCACTCTGATTCTCTCTGTTAAACTCTCTCTCTCTCTTTCTCAATCACACTTTTTCTCTTTCTGTCTCTTTCTCTCTTTTTCTCTCTCTTTCTCTCTTTCTCTCTCCCCCTCTAACCCCTCTAACCCCTCCCTCTCCCCCCTCTCTCTCTCTCTCTCTCTCTCTCTCTCTCTCTCTCTCTCTCTCTCTCTCTCTCTCGCTCTTTCTCTCTCTCTCTCTCTCTCGCTCCCTCCCCCCTCTCTCTCTAATGGAGTGGTCAGTCAGTCTCTTTCTCTCTCTGTCTCTGTCTCAATGTTTATAGGTTCAGGTTAAACAGGATGTAGTTGGTGCTAAATACAGACCAATGTCAGAGAGACAATTATATCTAAACACTGTTTGTCCCAACAACACATCCTTCGTAATGACTCTGGCACAGTTTCTCCCTGCTAGCCTGTCTCTTTTCTTAGCCTCTCTCTCCCAGGTCTATATATAAAAACCTTTTTACTTTCGTTTACGTGCTACCTCGGGGCCAGGAATAGCCCAGCTGCTGAAAGGCTCAGGTTTGGGCAGAGTTTCCCAGGGCACCAGGCTTATCTGCTCCCCTCAGCCCTGCTCACAGCATCCTGTGCTGGGGGGCAGGCTGGAGGTCTACGGCAGGGAAGGTATAATGGGGGGGGGGGGGGGGGGGGGGGAGTAAGACATTTAAGCATGTTAACCCTCTCAAGGCTGCCGGCCCAGATGGCATCCCTAGCCGCGTCCTCAGAGCTTGTGCAGACCAGCTGGCTGGGGGGGGGGATGAAGGCCAGGCAGGATCCAGGGCCATCCAGGGGCAGAGGAGGCACAGTGACAGCCCTGTCTGCCCCTCTCTGCCCTTCCCTGTCCTGAGTAGGCTGGCTGAGCATGGAGCTGGGCCGGGGGCCAGAGGAGTGAGAGGAGCCAGGGTCACAGGGTAGGGCTACTGTTTGGCCAACAGGACCCCTGGGGTCCATCAATCGCTCCGGCCACCACGACCATTAGGCGTCCGACTCCATTGCCCGCTCTGCTCTCACCCTCCGGTCCCTCCTGCAACCTCGCTAGCTCCTTTATATGGAATCAAAGCAGCAGGAGGAAGCCCTGTAGTCCAGGCCACTAGTCCTTTGGGTACTTTTGTTCAGAGATTATGCTTTCCTTGAATAACACAGTACAGTAGCTGACAAACAATGAGGTGAGCTCCACCCACCCACGTCTTTCAATGGCACAGTGATATTAGAGCACAGGGAAGAAACGCAATGTATCTGGAAGGAACACTGGCTTTTTGATAACCTCTAAACAATCTGTGTGTGTTTATTGTTGACTCCAGATCAATGTTTGCTGAATGGTATTTTGTATGGGTGGGTGGGTGGGTGGGTGGGTGGGTGGGTGTGTGTGTGTGTGTGTGTGTGTGTGTGTGCATGTGTGTGCTTATTGTTGATTGTTTTCTGCTGAATAGCCATCTATACAATACGTGATTATGAGGGTGTGCTTGCATGCGTGCGTGCGTGCGTGCGTACATGAGTATGCACACGTGATGTTGTGTTCTGTGACATCTGTCTGTGTGTACCTGTGATGCGTGTGTGTGTGTCTGTGACATGTGTGTCTGTGCGTGTCCATGTGCGTGTGTGTAGCTATCCCTAACCTCAGTGTTGTGGTTTCAGACAGACAGCAGCCATTTGTGGAGGAGCAGATTGACAGTCCAGACGTGGTGTATATGAAGGAGAGCCAGCCACTGGTCTTCCCCTGTAGGGTCACCAACCCTGACGCCACCGTCTCATTGGTCAAGGTGAGTTCCCTTCACCCTGGCACCCAATCAGATTCTCTGACACACACACACACACACAAACACCAGACCCGGCAGCAGACCCGGCTTGCGTGTTCACAATTTATTTAATGGCTGTATTTGTAAAGACCATAGGCAGCTCGTGAGTTTCAAGTTCGGGGAAGCTTACGATTTATCCTACCATTTCTACCGATCTATCATAATTTTTATATGCTCATTTTCTTGGAACAGTTTCATTTCAATAATAATAATTTTGTTTCTCAAAATCATTGGTTAATCATAAAAATCGGAAGTAAAATGATAAAAATCTAAAAGTTAAAATTAAACAATGGCGAGAGCGCCAGCCACTTCCATATGGACACATTGATACACTGTGATCCATTGGCGGCTAAAGAAATGAGCTCATAGAACTCAGAGATGGCCTATAGGCCAATGCAGCGGTAGGCCTGTAACTTCCATCGTCAAGTAAGTAAAATACATAGTCCTAAAGCTGACAAATAGAAACAGTAGAAAATATCCTGATAAATTCTGGTTCTTTCAATCACATTCATCTCTCTTCTCCGCCTGTCTGCCTCCCTTTCTATCTGTGTTGACTTGAGCTATTGCTAGTGAAGTGCAACATTGTGTCAAATCATCACTGAATCTGGCCAAAAGCTGTTGCTAGAAAACTTGCCACATTGTATCAACTAGCCTATTCTGGGCCCTCAGAGTTTCCTGCGCCAGTGAGCTCGGGACATAAAGCTGTTTTTTATGACGTTTCCACTGGCTATATGGGAACGTTTCCACTGGCTATATGGGAACGTTTCCACTGGCTATATGGGAACGTTTCCACTGGCTATATGGGAACGTTTCCACTGGCTATATGGGAACGTTTCCACTGGCTATATGGGAACGTTTCCACTGGCTGTATGGGAACGTTTCCACTGGCTATATGGGAACGTTTCCACTGGCTATATGGGAATGTTTCCACTGGCTATATGGGAACGTTTCCACTGGCTGTATGGGAACGTTTCCACTGGCTGTATGGGAACGTTTCCACTGGCTATATGGGAAAGTTTCCACTGGCTATATGGGAACGTTTCCACTGGCTGTATGGGAACGTTTCCACTGGCTGTATGGGAACGTTTCCACTGGCTATATGGGAAAGTTTCCACTGGCTATATGGGAACGTTTCCACTGGCTGTATGGGAACGTTTCCACTGGCTGTATGGGAACGTTTCCACTGGCTATATGGAAACGTTTCTCCTGGCTATATGGGATCATCAGATCATGATATTTTGCTCTTTCACACCGAGGCTTGGTGATTATCGGGGGGAGATTGTTGGAAAGATTTTTCTAATACTAAGGAACTATCATTTGCAATGGATGTTAAAAAACAGACTTCATTGACTTGTGTGAGACGAAGAAAAAATTAGTGGTGAGTTAAGACAATCAGCAATCACACATTGCCAAATGGGCACATTCCTACATATACATTCGTTCTGGAGGGAGACGCACCATATCTCCAGCACACACCCCTCCCCTTCTTTTTGACGCAACATTTTAAATTATACCCAAGACACATTATCCTCACACATACAGTGAGGGAAAAAAGTATTTGATCCCCTGCTGATTTTGTACGTTTGCCCACTGACAAAGACATGATCAGTCTATAATTTTAATGGTAGGTTTATTTGAACAGTGAGAGACAGAATAACAACAACAAAATCCAGAAAAACGCATGTAAAAAATGTTATAAATTGATTTGCATTTTAATGAGGGAAATAAGTAAGGTATGTGGAAACCTGCTCGTCGAACATCTCATTCCAAAATCATGGGCATTAATATGGAATTGGTCTCCCCTTTGCTGCTATAACAGCCTCCACTATTCTGGGAAGGCTTTCCATTAGATTTTGGAACATTGCTGCGGGGACTTGCTTCCATTGAGCCACAAGAGCATTAGTGAGGTCGGGCACTGATGTTAGGCAATTAGGAATGGCTCGCAGTCGGCGTTCCAATTCATCCCAAAGGTGTTAGATGGGGTTGAGGTCAGGGCTCTGTGCAGGCCAGTCAAGTTCTTCCACACCAATCTCGACAAACCATTTCTGTACAGATCTTGCTTTGTGCTTGGGGGGATTGTCATGCTGAAACAGGAAAGGGCCTTCCCCAAACTGTTGCCACAAAGTTGGAAGCACAGAATCGTCTAGAATGTCATTGTATGCTGTATGTAGCGTTAAGATTTCCCTTCACTGGAACTAAGGGGCCTAGCCCGAACCATGAAAAACAGCCCTAGACCATTATTCCTCCTCCATCAAACTTTACAGTTGGCACTATGCATTATGGCAGGAAGCGTTTCCTGGCATCCGCCAAACCCAGATTCATCCGTCGGACTGCCAGATGGTGAAGCGTGATTCATCACTCCAGCAGTTTCCACTGCTCCAGAGTGCAATGGCAGCGAGCTTTACACCACTCCAGCCGACGCTTGGCATTGCGCATGGTGATCTTAGGCTTGTGTGCGGCTGCTCGGCCATGGAAACCCATTTCATGAAGCTCCCGACGAACAGTTTTTGTGCTGACGTTACTTCCAGGGGCAGTTTGGAACTCGGCAGTGAGTGATTTTTCTTCAGCACTCGGGGGTCCCGTTCTGTGAGCTGCAGAAATTTGACGAACTGACTTGTTGGAAAGGCGGCATCCTATGACGGTGCCACAATGAAAGTCACTGAGCTCTTCAGTAAGACCATTCTACTGCCAATGTTTGTCTATGGAGATTGCATGGCTGTGTGCTCGATTTTATACACCTGTCAGCAATGGGTGTGGCTGAAATAGCCAAATCCACTCATTTGAAGGGGTGTCCACATACAATCAGCTAGACCTATTGACATGCGCAAGCTAATGATATTCTATGGCTGACAATTTACTTTAGGGCACTGCAGCATTCTAACAGCGCACTGTTCACCTGCCAACTTTCCTTTCCAATTCGCAAGAGGCTGAAACCAGAGATCTGTATATAATGACGAGATGCTAATGTCTCCGCCCTGACAATGGGAGTCTTTGTCCCAAAGGTGGGAAGGCAGGCGAGAAGCTTAGGTCTTCATATTATTCCCATAGAAACACATTGGGCTTATACTGGACAGATTTTGGCGAGAGTGAGCCCTCTCGCTTAGCCTCTTCCTCTCTGCTGAAACTATATCACCGGAGAAAGCATCCGAGCGAGCAAAACAGCGCCCCTCTACAGTGCATTCGGAAAGTATTCAGACCCCTTGACTTTCTCCACATTTTGTTATGTTACAGCCTTATTCTAAAATGAATTAAATAAATGTTTTTCCTCATCAATCTACACACAATACCCCATAAGGACAAAGCAGAAACAGGTTTTTCGAATAAAATAAATAAATCATTAAAAACTTATTTACATAAGTATTCAGACCCTTTGCTATGAGACTCGAAATGGAGCTCCAGTGCATTCTGTTTCCATTGATCATTCTTGAGATGTTTCTACAACTTCATTGAAGTACACCTGTGGTAAATGCAATTGATTGGACATGATTTGGAAAGGCACACACCTGTCTATATAAGGTCCCACAGTTGACAGTGCATGTCAGAGCAAAAACCAAGCCATGAGGTTGAAGGAATTGTACGTAGAGCTCCGAGACAGGATTGT
The DNA here is from genome assembly GCF_964263955.1 of Coregonus lavaretus. Taxonomy (NCBI): domain Eukaryota; kingdom Metazoa; phylum Chordata; class Actinopteri; order Salmoniformes; family Salmonidae; genus Coregonus; species Coregonus lavaretus. The sequence goes on along the minus strand of NC_139989.1, from coordinate 4,171,347 downwards.
GTCAAGGTACAGATTTGGGGAAGGGTACCAAAACATTTCTGCAGCATTGAAGGTCCCCAAGAATACAGTGGCCTCCATCATTCTTAAATGGAAGAAGTTTGGAACCACCAAGACTCTTCCTAGAGCTGGCCGCCCGGCCAAACGGAGCAATCAGGGGAGAAAGGCCTTGAACCCGATGTTCACTCTGACAGAGCTCCAGAGTTCCTCTGGGGAGAACCTTCCAGAAGGACATCCATCTCTACAGCACTCCACCAATCAGGCCTTTAGGGTAGAGTGGCCAGACGGAAGCCGCTCCTCAGTAAACGGCACATGACAGCCCGCTTGGAGTTTGCCAAAAGGCACCTAAAGGACTCTCAGACCATGAGAAACAAGATTATCTGGTCTGATGAAGCTAAGACTGAACTCTTTGGCCTGAATGCCAAGCGTCACATCTGGAGGAAACCTGGCACCAACCCTACGGTGAAGCATGGTGGTGGCAGCATCATGCTGTGGGGATGTTTGTCAGCGGCAGGGACTGGTAGACTAGTCAGGATAGAGGGAAAGATGAACGGAGCAAAGTACAGAGAGATCCTTGATGAAAATCTGCTCCAGAGTGCTCAGGACCTCAGACTGGGGCAAAGGTTCACCTTTCAACAGAACAACAACCCTAAGCACACAGCCAAGACAACGCAGGAGTGGCTTCGGGATAAGTCTCTGAATGTCCTTGAGTGGCCCAGCCAGAGCCAGGATTTGAACCCAATCGAACATTTCTGGAGAGACCTGAAAATAGCTGTGCAGTGACATTCCCCATTCAACCTGACAGAGCTTGAGAGGATCTGCAGAGAAGAATGGGAGAAACTCCCCAAATACAGGTGTGCCAAGCTTGTAGCGTCAAACCCAAGAAGACTCAAGGCTGTAATCGCTGCCAAAGGTGCTTCAATAAAGTACTGAGTAAAGGGTTTGAATACTTATGTAAATGTAATATTTCCGTTTTTAATTTGTAAATAATGTGCAAATATTTCTAAAAACCTGTTTTTGCTTTGTCATTATGGGGTATTGTGTGTAGATCGATGAGGGGAATAAACTATTTAATCAATTTTAGAATAAGGCTGTAACATAACAAAATGTGGAAAAAGTGAAGGGGTCTGAATACTTTCCGAATGCACTGTATATGTAGTCCGTGTATCTGATGCTGTCTGGCCAGAAATAGTATGACATGCCATGCTCTTTTGGTCCAGACAGCATCAGATACATGGTCTACACATACTGAGACAGAAGGGCACTGTTTCGCTCACTCGGATGTTTTAACTAAGATTGACCCGTCTTTCTGTTGGCGTGCGTCTCAGTCAAATAAATGATAAATATTTCAATATTTTATTTGGAAGGGCAAGGAGGTATGGTAGGGCGGGCCAGGCCCGCATAACGCCGGGTTCTGACACACACACACAAAACCTGAAAGATGTAGTTTAATATATTACTAGAACCTCAAAACAAGTCACATTCTCCACCTCAGGTACTCAACTTTACAATCGAAATCACTCTCCCTTCCACTTATTCTGAGTGACAGCCTGTTTCTGCTTCAGACAGCTTGTCAGTGTATTGTCAAACATGGAAAGACAACAATGTAGTGTTGTTGTCAGGTACCTAGCTTTTTCCACAACTAGCACTCCTGACTACATCTTAGAACAATACACTTCTCTCTGTTTCTCCATCAGCACTCCAATCTGTACACAAGTCACAGTCCGGTTGTTTCTCCTAGGACAGATCATTGTTCTCATCTTGGCAACCGTTCTGCCTTGGAGTGTGTGTGTCCGTTTGTTTGTGTCAGTCTGTGGATACGTGTGAAAGTGTGCGGATGTGTTTGTGAGTGTTGGTGCCTGAGTGGTGAGTAAGTGAGAGAGTGTGAGGTAAGTGCAATGAAGTGCAATTTGTGTGTGTGTGCATGCGTGGGTGCTGTTTGTGGCAACGTCTCAGTGTGTCAGAGATGCCTCTTTTTTACTGCTGTGTTCCGAGTGAGCGGCGCCCACGGTTTCCTCTGTCGTCCTGTTGGCACTGTTGTTACCCCCGGAGACAGGACGTGGGGTCTGGAGTGCCCCCTGTCTCCGCCAACCCTCCCCTCTACTCACACACCCCCCCTCTCCTAAGGCGGTCTGGCTGCCAACCTCCTCCTGATTCCTTAACCAGCTGGTATCCTGGCCAGAGGAAGCTGAGGTGCCAGTAGTAATGGGCTGGACTGACTGGCGCTAGCAAGGCAAGGCATGCCCCTCAGGCAGATCTGTTAAGAGTAGTATTGTACGTAGGTAGCCTCTTCTGTGGCAGAGATTGCACAGTTTGATCAATACAATTGAACAACATTCAGGTGAGGGGAGTGGGCTACTGGCAGTTTATCAGGTTAATGAATGAATTGTCTTTCCAAGGAGAGTTTCAGGAAACGGAAAAAGAGCCAAAGAACCAAACGAACCCCTCAGTCATCTCTCACTCTCCTCTCGTCCCTGGCTCTCCCTTCAGGATGTGCCTTGGACCTGACCCTGAAACGAAGCGCGGCAGAACACACACACACTTCACTTCACTTCTGTTTGCTCTCTGTGTTTACTTCCTGCTCCCATCTCCACACAAATGCCCGAACCTGAGCCACAAAGGTAATTATTCTAAAAATACCCCCTGTTCCCTCGTCCCCTCCCTCCCGCCATCCGTCCCGACCTGGCCCAGCATTTCGAACCTGGAGTCCACTCCTCACACACACACTCTGTCACACTCTGTCACACACTCTGTCACACACTCTGTCACACTCTGTCACACACTCTGTCATACACTATGGAGTGTGTTTTTTTCCTGGAAGGATTTTGCGCTCTGCCTGGATCTTTAATCTGTCCGGCCCACCTCTCAGCAGGGAACAATTGCCCAGGGGGCCATTCTTTCTTGCTGCAGCCGTGAAAGTGACCCGGTCGGGCGAGGAGGCGAGGCGAGGGGAGAGGAGGTGTAGTATGACTTGGGGTCCAATTCAGTCCAGTCTGAGTGTCTATATCCTGTAGTAACAGGATGTGAGTAGATGGACTGAAGTCACATTTCCCACATCCTGACTTTTCGCTCACCCTCCAACCGCCCTCAACCCATCTCCACCCTACAGTAACACAATACTCTTTCTCTACAGCAGTGCTCACCAACCTTTACTGACCACTTCAAGTCACTTTCTGAGTCAAAATGCAAGCCGAGATCTACCGCTCAGATTATTTTTAAACATGACTTGTAAGCCTATGCAAACACAAAATGTAAGCCTATGCAACTTTAAGCAATTAAAAACAGTTCTGTAGCAGTGAGGTTTGTGCAGTAGGCTATAGGCCCAATACATTATCACTGCATTGACTGTGCTTGAATTACCCTGCCAATGTTGTTCTTCTCAGACCATTGACATTTTATTTAAAACATGTAGGTATATGATCACACTGGTAATAGATCATTTGCTGTATTACTTGTGAGGCACAGCTAAGTAAGCATAATAATTTACTTCTTTTTTTACTGGACTGGTGGCCTGCATCCAATGTTCCCTCTAACTCTTTTCAGCACTGAGCAAATTTCAGGTCTGCTGAGCGCAAAATTTGAAAGTTGTGAAAATTCTGTGCAACTTCCGGCAGGCGTTTACAGTGAACACTGAGGCTGTACCCGCTTTAAGTTACTGTTATAACAGTGGCCAAGTAGGATCATAATGTAGGCCTACCAGAGTGGCCTATCATCAAAAACAATGGAGAAAATCGCATCCCATAACATTTTAACATGGAAATAGCTGTTCTATCATTCAGCCTACAGTAGCAGCCAATCTGTGGTGTTCAATGCCTACATTGCATGAGACTTTTGAAAAAACAAACATGCAGGGCTTGAGATTAACCTGTTTATCCACTTGTCCTTCAGACAAGGAGGTGACTGAAAATGTTGTGTTTGATGCAAGAAACCACTTTACAAAATAAAATGTATTATTATTCCCATACCATTATTACAGAGAATCAGACTAATTATGCTAACCTCTGTCTATTGGCTACTTAGCTTTTTCAAGACTGTCTCAAAATAAAACACTTCTCCTTTAAGACATAAAAAAAGCTCTTTACCTGACTTGCTTTTCAAAGATGGCTAGAAATGCACACATTTTGTGCTCTTGTTGGAAGCAACCACTCCCCCATTGTTGCCTAGAAATGAGCTATAACTGGGCTAATAACTCACTAACTAGCAAAGAATATGAACAAATGTACACACGTGGCTACAAACAGCTCTCACTTTGAACTCAAAACAAGCGCATCTACTCGCGACCGCTCATACTGTAGCCTAAACACAGTCCAGTTCAAAGTGAATGGCACAGATCCATATATGGCAATGGCTATTTGTATATAGGCCTACTGCAGCTCTAATTGGTTATGGCGTAACCAATCTGTGCCTGAGTTGTACCTGTCAATGCAACAGAATCACACTAAAATATGCTCTGCCTGAAAGAAAATATCTTGCACAGTTATTTTTGCATACTAAATCTTGCATAGTTTGTTTTGTTTCAGAATATTACATTGAAAGTGGCTAATATTGCGTTGATTTGATCACAATTCCCACAGTTGAGGGAAACGTTGATAGTGTTCATTAAAGGGGGAAAATGTAGAAAGTTGAATGAAGTTCAATTTAGTGCTTCTCTGCGCGGGCACATATTTCTTCTGCGTGGCAGTCCGGGGAGCTGCACGCCCGAGCACGCGCATGCGTGCAGCTTAGAGGGCACATTGCCTGCATCCGATGGTCAGTCTGAGGGGAGGGAGGGAGCAGAGGTGAGGCTGCCTCTCACCCGCCTCACCGTCCCTCCACCCTCTTTCCCTCCGATGAGAAAAGGGGACACCGTCTTCCAGCTGATGGCGAAACTCAAGTCGCAATGCATTAATTCTGCCTCATGCACTAATTCATGTTGTTACTCCTATGACCAGAGAAAGTTAAATATTCCTCGACATTAAAAAAGACACAAGCCGCTAATAATAACAACGCAAGCTTATCGAACACTTTGCTATACTCATTCATTACAGCTGCAGTACTGGTTGTAAAGTGTGGAAGTAGGGAGAACTCGCATTTTATGGCTTATAAAAGTGTTGAATACACAGTGTTGACAGTGCTGAATAACAACTTAAACATGAACTTACACATAAAAACAGCAGCTCTTTGCTGTAGTCGTTGAGTTTTGAAATCTCACATTATCAACTTTGCTGTGCGTTCGAGGCTTCTTTTTACAGTCTATGGCTCAAGGAAACTGTGCAGACACAGTGATCTGAGCTATCTGATTGGCCTGCGGTAGGCCTATAGGTGCACTTGATTTGCTGTCTGGGCCTTCCGGGTAGGCGGAGTTCTACCTTCAGACACATGAAATGGTTCAAATTGGGAACACTTTGCCGTCCTGGCGCTAGGGCTTCTGAATCAAGTGCACCTACCTCCAACAGCGCGAAACAAATAATAGGAACGCAAGGCTTTATCGTTGGGTTTTTTACAGAAATGTTTGGGGATCGACTAGGAATGCCTTGGAGATCGACCTGTCGATCGTGATCGACCGGTTGGTGACCACTGCTCTACAGTAACACAATACTCTGTCTCCACAGTAACACAAGACTCTGCCTCTACAGTAACACAAGACTCTGTCTCCACAGTAACACAAGACTCTGCCTCTACAGTAACACAAGACTCTGCCTCTACAGTAACACAAGACTCTGCCTCTACAGTAACACAAGACTCTGTCTCTACAGTAACACAAGACTGTCTCCACAGTAACACAATACTATGTCTCCACACTAACACAAGACTCTGTCTCTACAGTAACACAAGACTGTCTCCACAGTAACACAATACTCTGTCTCCACAGTAACACAAGACTCTGTCTCTACAGTAACACAAGACTCTGTCTCCACAGTAACACAATACTCTGTCTCCACAGTAACACAAGACTCTGTCTCCACAGTAACACAAGACTCTGCCTCTACAGTAACACAATACTCTGTCTCCACAGTAACACAAGACTCTGTCTCCACAGTAACACAAGACTCTGTCTCTACAGTAACACAAGACTCTGCCTCTACAGTAACACAATACTCTGTCTCCACAGTAACACAAGACTCTGCCTCTACACTAACACAAGACTGTCTCCACAGTAACACAAGACTCTGCCTCTACAGTAACACAAGACTGTCTCCACAGTAACACAATACTCTGTCTCCACAGTAACACAAGACTCTGTCTCTACAGTAACACAAGACTCTGCCTCTACAGTAACACAATACTCTGTCTCTACAGTAACACAAGACTCTGTCTCCACAGTAACACAAGACTCTGTCTCTACACTAACACAATACTCTGTCTCCACAGTAACACAAGATTCTGTCTCCACAGTAACACAAGACTCTGCCTCTACAGTAACACAAGACTCTGCCTCTACAGTAACACAATACTCTGTCTCCACAGTAACACAAGACTCTGTCTCCACAGTAACACAATACTCTGCCTCTACAGTAACACAAGACTCTGCCTCTACAGTAACACAAGACTCTGTCTCTACAGTAACACAAGACTCTGTCTCCACAGTAACACAAGACTCTGTCTCTACAGTAACACAAGACTCTGTCTCCACAGTAACACAAGACTCTGTCTCTACAGTAACACAAGACTCTGTCTCCACAGTAACACAAGACTCTGTCTCCACAGTAACACAAGATTCTGTCTCCACAGTAACACAATACTCTGCCTCTACAGTAACACAAGACTCTGCCTCTACAGTAACACAAGACTCTGTCTCCACAGTAACACAAGACTCTGTCTCCACAGTAACACAAGACTCTGCCTCCACAGTAACACAAGACTCTGTCTCCACAGTAACACAAGACTCTGTCTCCACAGTAACACAAGACTCTGTCTCTACAGTAACACAAGACTCTGCCTCTACAGTAACACAAGACTCTGCCTCTACAGTAACACAATACTCTGTCTCCACAGTAACACAAGACTCTGTCTCCACAGTAACACAATACTCTGCCTCTACAGTAACACAAGACTCTGCCTCTACAGTAACACAAGACTCTGCCTCTACAGTAACACAAGACTCTGTCTCCACAGTAACACAAGACTCTGTCTCTACAGTAACACAAGACTCTGCCTCTACAGTAACACAAGACTCTGTCTCTACAGTAGCACAAGACTCTGCCTCTACAGTAGCACAAGACTCTGTCTCTACAGTAACACAAGACTCTGCCTCTACAGTAACACAAGACTCTGCCTCTACAGTAGCACAAGACTCTGCCTCTACAGTAGCACAAGACTCTGTCTCTACAGTAGCACAAGACTCTGTCTCCACAGTAACACAAGACTCTGTCTCCACAGACAGAATCCGCATCAGCAGGGTGAAAATGTCTGAGCATTTACGTAATGTCAGTGTCTGTCGTTGAGAGCGTATTGTGAGGTTGTCAAGTTACTTTGTTTAGTTTTATTGCAACAATAATATTCATCATGTTTTAACATTGTTGCCTCATGTTAGTCCTTAATAGCCCCCATGTTGTTCTGTTTGGTTGTGTGTTCATGATTTGCTCAGGAGTTGTGAATGTGTGCAGTGTTGGTATGGTTGTGTTGTGTTCAGGATGTTGTTGTTGTTCTGAATAGCTCATTACATGATTGTGTTGAGTTCATGATTGGTTGGTGGTTGAGTTCACAAAATAGTTGTGGTTGTGTTGAGTTCATGAAGTGGCTGTGGTTGATGACCATGTTTTCTTATCCCTGACCGCAAGTTGATCATATCCCAGAACCAGACATTGCTTCTGTGTCTTTGCTTTTATGAGACTGTCTTTATGGTTGTGGTCTTGACCGTGTGTGTTCATGCCTCCAGTTCCCTGACCAGGAGTTGACCCCAGACCAGAGGAACATAGTGTGGAACAGCAGACAGGGCTTCCTCATCCACAGTCCCACCTACTTCTACATCGGCCTGTTCTCCTGCAAGACCACTGTCAACGGGACCACACACTCCCTCAGTTACCTCACACACAGACAAGGTGAGCACACACACACACATGCACAAACACACGCGCCTAATGAAAAATCCAGCAGATTCTATAAATTGCAAATATTCAAATGTCTTATCCCCTCTCTTTAACCCCTCCCCCCACCCCCCTACTCCAGTGAATAAGATCATGGAGGTGTATCTGAACAGTACAAGTCCAGTCCAGGCTCTACAGGGGGAGAGTCTGGCCATCAACTGTACTGTCACTGCAGAGTGGAACAGCAGAGTGTCCATCAGTTGGGACTACCCTGGACAGGTAGGACCTTATGAAGTACACTAGAATTGCGGCGTGCACTACTAAGAAGTGCACTAC
>NC_139989.1:4042608-4162808 GCF_964263955.1 Coregonus lavaretus | reverse complement strand
TTACAGTATTGCCAAAGCTTACTTTGGATATTTACAATATTAACGTAATTAAAATAATAATGATCAATATTGTCAGCGGGACAACAGTAACAACAATAACCAGGGTCAAAATAACCATTGAACAATAAACAATTATAGAGGACATGTGTGTTGGTTGGTCTGTCAGACACTGTCCCTCATCTATGGCAGGCATCAATGTAGTGCGCTGCCAATCCACAGCTCTCTGTGTCCTCCCCCAACAGGAGGGGTAGCCTATTCTCATCAGAGAGGTCTTTGAAACCTTGAAAAACTGTTTCAAATTTGGGGAAATTTGTCAGGAAATGCAGCTCTGTCTCAAGTTCTGCTGTGGTGCAGTGGGTTGCACAGCCTTTTCCTCTACAGGGAGCCAGGTTTTCTTGTGTCTACCCTTCTCAATGGCAAGGCTGTGTCTCTCGCTCTCTCTCCCCTCTCTCCCTCTCTCCCTCTCTCTCCTCTCTCCCTCTATCCCTCTCTCCTCCCTCTCTCTATCTATCTCTCCCTCTCTCTCTCTCTCCCTCTCTCTCCCTCTCTCTCTCTCTCTCTCTCTCTCTCTCTCTCTCTCTCTCTCTCTCTCTCTCTCTCTCTCTCTCTCTCTCTCTCTCTCTCTCTCTATATATATATATATATATATATATATATATATTATATATCTGTGACTCATGGTCTGTGTGTCTCTCTGTGTTTCTCCAGTAAGTCCTGGGATAGGGGAGAAGGCAGTGTCAGTGCAGGACCCAGGTAGTGGTTTCCGCGGGGCAGCAGACAAGCCCTGCACTGCACTCCCACGGAGTCCCCCCTCCTCACATCGCCTGGGATCTGGCACCCCTGCCCCCCAAAGGGCCTGTAAGTACACCTTGTTCTCACATTGTCACATGCAGTAGCATAAACACACACACACATCTTCCAAAAGGTTTGTAAATACTTCCTTTACTTAAAACACAGAAACACATGCATACCCACACACATACAGTCCTGACACCCTTGCCTATACATATCTAAATTAACATACTTGCATACATCATACTGTGTATCTATAATAATGAATACACACCTTAATTGCATGCTCACATAGTCTCTTAATACTGTGCACAGAACAACCCATGTCAACGTTTAAGTAATGTTCTAAAACCTGTTAGACATTGGGTCAGTAACCGAAAGGTCGCTGGTTCGAATACCCAAGGCGGACAAGGCTAAAATATCTGTCGATGTGCCCCTTGAGCAAGGCACTTAACCCTAATTTGCTCCAGTGGTGCTGTACTACTATGACTGACCCTGTAAAACAACACAGTTCACTGCACCTATCTGGTGTATGTGACAATAAAACATATTATTATTATTATTATGATGTAATTTAGTCATATTGTTTCTAATTGGGGCAGAAGTGTGTGTGACTATCAGATGTGAGCCTGTTTTAGGGTGTGAATGGGAGAATGTGTGTGAGTGTGATGTGTCGTGTAGTGTTGTGTGTGTGTGTGTTTGTTTGTTTGTGAAGGGAGACATGTTTTGTCTATTTCAGCATGTTTTTCAGACAGGGTTTCCTTTTTTGCAACCAGAACAGATGCCTTTGGAAGCCTTTCATGTCTGTGTGTGTGTGTGAGTGTGTGGTGTGTGTGTGTGTGTGTGTTTGTTTCGTCATGTCTTTGTCTGAGTCTTTTACCATATGTTTCTGTCACTGTGTATATGTTAGTGTGTGTGTGTGTGTCCATGTCCGTGTGTATCCGTCCGTGTCCCGTCTGTCTATCTGTCCGTTCGTCTGTCCGTCTGTGTGTGTCTATCCGTCCATCCGTGTGTGTGTGTCTGCCTGGTACATTTTCAGACACAGTACAGTGTAACTCCAGACTTAAAGAGCAGAGTAATAAAAGCCCACTTCAATAGAGGCCTGTTATGTGTCCTCAGTTACTTCAATAGAGGCCTGTTATGTGTTCTCAGTCACTTCAATAGAGGCCTGTTATGTGTTCTCAGTTACTTCAATAGAGGCCAGTTCTGTGTTCTCAGTCACTTCAATAGAGGCCTGTTCTGTGTTCTCAGTCACTTCAATAGAGGCCTGTTCTGTGTTCTCAGTCCCGATTAGTTGGTTCCTAAATCAAACGCTGTGATTTTCCTGTCCAGAACACAGGTGAGATGGCTGTTTATTACTGTGATTGCACACTGCGTCCTGGGATGCCGTTTCTAATATCTGACACACACGCGACGCACACACACACACTCACCTCTCTCATGACACACACCCTCATACACTGGACACACACATTTTTTAAAGGTCTTGTGAGAAACAGCCCTGCCCAACAGTAAGCTATGATATTCCAACACACATACACACTGATCTTAAGACACACACATTCTCAAGTTCTCATGAGAAGTGACCCTGCCCAACAATCAACTGTGATTGGACACACACACAACACACACACACACACACACACACACACACACACACACAACACACACACACACACACACCACACACACACACACACACTTGGCAGGTCTTGGAGGTCAGACACTATAACCATAACCTGAGCATCATGGCTTCCAGACTAAACTACCACCCTGTTATATTCCCCACAGAGACACGCTGTGACATCATAGGTGCACGGTTGTACTTGACCTTTCACACCAGCCCATACACACACACACACACACACACACACTAACCACACTCTGCCTACTTCCAATGCTTGTGGAAACTCTTTATCTCCACATCTCCACATTCAATTTCCATAGCAACATCACATAACTTCACTGAACCATTATCTTGCCAATCAGGCAGTGAATACTGACAGACCTTAACATGAATAGCTTTACTTAGTTAAACTCAAATTGGCCTTTCCACCTTACCATGTGGAAAGACCTAACTAGGCTCATACAACAATGATCAACCAGTTTTATCAGGTAAAGTTTTGCATGACGACACAAACTGGCCTCTTTCACAAACACTAACCTCAGCTAGTACAATACACAGTGTAGTTATTTCATAAGAAAATGATATATTCAGACAGGTAGGCTACAAGAGGTTTGGTGTTCAGAATGAGCAGTCTATTCAATTGATTTACAATTAAATGTTGTGTGTGTTTTCATGGTCACACTGTAAAGCACTGAGAGTTCTAGCATTCTGTTCTAGAGTTGTAGAGTTCTAAAGTTGTGATTCAGAATGTGAATAGATAGCTGATGATAGATTACATCCTGACCAGGCCCTTGTTCTTTGTAGCTCTGGCGGAACACGGGCCTGATGCTGCGCCGGAGGAGGCCCAGGGACAGTGGGCCGGGCTGGGCCAGGCTGATAGGGACCTGGGTCCTCAGGGTCTGGGTGTGGGTCTAGAGCCTGGGTCTGGTCCTGGATCCTTGGGTCTTGGGTCGTAGTAGTGGATGTGTCCCTGGGTCCAGTCCGTGGATCCTTGGTCCTATCCTGGGCCTGGGCCTGGCCCTGGGAACCGCAGCGCTCTTATCTGGCCCGGGCAGGAGGCTCACTGGGCTTCCTGTGCCAAAATCTGAGCAGTTTTCCTCTCCTTGTTTGGCTTCTCCCCGACGCGAGACGCCTTCCCAGCAACGTGATTGTCCCTCCATCTTCAGCTTCCTCAAGGGCTTGATCTATTCTTGACACCCCCCCCCTCCTCACCTCCCCCCTCCCCTGGCCTTCCCTCCCCGCCTCTCTTCGCCAGCCCCCCCCCCCCCCCCCCCCCCCCCCCCCCCCCCCACCCCCCCCATTACACTTCATCAGAAGAATCACCCCCCCTACCTCACATCCACACCTCTCAAGGCCACCCTTCCCTGCCCCTCCACCCTGTTGACACCCCAGCCGGCGCCTTCAATGACAGACAGCACTGCGACCCCCGCAACCCCCACATTGCTGCTTTCTGGGATCTCAGGGTCGGAGGGGAAGGGGGGTGGGGGGCAGGACAGTGACCTGGAACACTGTTGAACAGTGAGGAAGAGGGAGGAGGAGGCTGAGGAAGAAGAGGAGTGAGAGGTCACAACCACACTGAGGACAATGATCTGATCAGCTTTAAATGGTTATTATTATATTTATTTATTTCCTCTTAACCAGGTTTTATTTCACACCCTTTTTCTCATTCGTTTTTTATTTTATTTACGCTGTTACTTTTCTCAGACATTTTGAGCCAGAAAGAAATGCAATTCCATCCATCCACTACACCCACGTTTTTCTGGAGCTGCTTCTGCTTCTTGTGTTCCTAGAGTGGTACTATAAGGGGTACATGAGCCTGACATCCTGTTGTAGTTCTGACATCCACAAAAGCTGTGAGTTCTCTTCTGACTGTAAATCATCTACCGTGTATGTAAGTAGCTGTACATCTCAGATGGGCGAGCGGGAGAGGGAGAGAGAGAGAGGGAGAGGGAGAGGGAGAGGGAGAGGGAGAGGGAGAGGAGAGAGAGAGAGAGAGAGAGAGAGAGAGAGAGAGAGAGAGAGAGAGAGAGAGAGAGAGGTGTGTGTTGGCTATGGGATGCCCTACAGTTCTTTGTTATTGTAAGATAGTGCTTTGTCCTCCTCTGGGACTGATCATCAGACGCCTACCATGTAGGAGTTACCCAGAGACAATGACAGTCATATGTCATCTTATGTCATGTTTTGTCAACTTATGTCATTTGTAAGTCGTTTCACTGTATATCAACCATTTGTCATCCAGAGTGATGTTATCTATGTATTATATTGCCATTTATTGAGCGGAAAATAGTTTGTCTGTGTGTGTAATGTGCATAGAAAGCTGTTTTTATAGGTTGTGCGTCTGTGTGTGTTTGTGTGTGTGTCCCTGCTTGCCTGTGTGTGTGTGTGTGTGTGTGTGTGTGTGTGTGTGTGTGTGTGTGTGTGTGTGTGTGTGTGTGTGTGTGTGTCCCTGCTTGCCTGTGTGTGTGTGTGTGTGTGTGTGTGTGTGTGTGTGTGTGTGTGTGTGTGTGTGTGTGTGTGTGTGTGTGTGTGTGTGTGTGTGTGTGTGTGTGTGTGTGTGTGTGTGTGTGTGTGAGACCTCTACATTGAGGTGTATCATTCTACGGGTCTCTCCCAATGTGATTCATTCCATGTATACAGATTTTCTATGAGTAATATATGAATCTAATATTTAATAATTTTATACAACTAACTTACTTATGATAAATGCCAAATGTGTATGAAAACTGTTAAGATGTATTGTTAAAAATTGTTATATCAAATGTATGTTTTTTACATTAAATGTTGCTTGAAATTGTGTGTTGCTTCCAACTTTTCGACTTTTCATGGTTTGTAGATCAGGTAGTAAGTTATTTAGCGGGTTCTCTAAATAGAATACTGATACAACAATCAGTCATCTCACCCTGGGCAGGCACACTGTGTGAATGTGTCTGTGGAATGTATAAGTGTGAATGTGTATGTATGTGTATGAACGTATGAGTGTGTATGAATGTATGAGTGTGTATGTGTGTGTATGAGTGTATATGAATGTATGAGTGTGTATGTGTGTGTATGAATGTATGAGTGTGTATGTGTGTGTATGAATGTATGAGTGTGTATGTGTATATATATGTGTTTGTATTGGTCTATGTCATCTAACTAACCTTGTGTCCACATATGTATAACCATCTGTATGTGTGTGTGTCTGTGTGTCTGTGTGTGTGCGTGTGCGCGTGTGCGTGTGTGCGTGTGTGTGTGTGTGTGTGTCAGGGCCGTTGATGTCATGGACAGGGTGGGTCGCCCCTACAGGACATGGGCACTCGCTATCTCTGCCAAGAGGAAGAGCAATCAGAGAGAAAGAGGGCTGAGAAGAGGATGGAGGGAGGGAGGGAGGGAGGGAGGGAGGGAGGGAGGGAGAGAGAGAGGAGAGGAGCCACCCAGGGAGGGGCACAGGATAGTCTGAGAACAGAGAGAGAGAGAGAGGGCTGAGAGGAGACTGGGAGGATGGGAGGGAGGCAGGAGAGGAGACTGGGAGGATGTGAGGGAGTCAGGAGAGGGGGGTGGGAGGATGTGAGGGAGGCAGGAGAGGAGGATGGGAGGATGTGAGGGAGGCAGGAGGATGGATGGACAATTAATGAACGGTGGGATGGTTTTAAGAATGGGTGTTGTGGGATTGAAATAGATTAAATTATGTATTTATTTTTTGCATTGATCTACACAAAATACTCCATAATGTCAAAGTGAAAAGAAAATTTTACAAATGTTAACAAATTAAATAACTAAAATATAGTCGTAGCATAAGTATTCACCCCCTTTGTTTAGAAAAGCCTAAATTAGTTCAGGACTACAATGTGGCTCAGCAAATCACATAATAGGACTAACTCTGTGTAAAATAATAGGGAATGACATCATTCAATCAATGAAATGTATTTATAAAGCACTTTTTACATCAGCATATGTCACAAAGTGCTTATATAGAAACCCATCCTAAAATCCCAAAGAGCAAGCAATGCAGATGTAGAAGGCACGGTGCCTAGGAAAAACTCCCTAGAAAGGCAGGAACCTAGGAGGAAACCTATGATACATGCTTTTTAAATGACTACCCCTTCCTCTGTCCCCCATGCATACAACATCTGTAAGGTCCCTCAGTCAAGTATTGAGATTCAAGCACAGATTCAAATACAAAGACCAGGGAGCTGTTCAAAAGTCTCAAAGAAGGGCAGTGATTGGTAGATGGGTAACAATAACAAATCAGACATTGAATATCTCTTTAAGCATGGTCAAGTTAATAATTATACTGTGGATTATGTATTAAACCACCCAGACAAATCAAAGATACAGTCATCCTTCTGAACTGAGCTGCAGTACAAGAAGGAAACTGCTCAGGGATATTACCATGAGGCCATTGGTGATTGTAAAACGGCTACAGAGTTCACTGGCTGTGAAGCGAGAAAACTGAGCATGGATCAACTACATTGTAGTGACTCCACAACAATGACCTAAATGACAGAGTGAAAAGAAGAATACAAATATACAGAATACAAATATTCCAAAACATGCTTCCTGTATGCAACAAGGTACTAAAGTTATACTGCAAGAAAACACGGCAAAGGAATACACTTTTTGGCCTAAATGCAAAGTCTTGCGGTCCTCTGTAGCTCAGCTGGTAGAGCACGGCGCTTGTAACGCCAAGGTAGTGGGTTTGATCCCCGGGACCACCCATACACAAAAAAAAAATATGTATGCATGCATGACTGTAAGTCGCTTTGGATAAAAGCGTCTGCTAAATGGCATATTATTATTATTATTATTATTGTGTTTGGGGCAAATCCAACTCAACACATCACTGAGTGGCTGACTCCTTTTTTCAAGCATGGTGGTGGCTGCATCATGGTCTGGGTATGCTTGACATCGGCAAAGACTGGGGAGTTTATCAGCATAAAAATACACAGGATGGATATAAGCACAGGCAAAATCCTAGAGGAAAACCTGCTTCAGTCTGCTTTACACCAGAGACTGGGAGAGGAAGTCACCTTTCAGCAGGCAATAACCTACAACACAAGGCCAAATCTATACTGGAGTTGCTTACTAAGAAGACAGTGAATGTTCCTGAGTGGCCGAGTTACAATTTTGACTTACAGTGGGGGAAAAAAGTATTTAGTCAGCCACCAATTGTGCAAGTTCTCCCACTTAAAAAGATGAGAGAGGCCTGTAATTTTCATCATAGGTACACATCAACTATGACAGACAAAATGAGAAAAAAAATCCTGAAAATCACATTGTAGGATTTTTTATGAATTTATTTGCAAATTATGGTGGAAAATAAGTATTTGGTCACCTACAAACAAGCAATATTTCTGGCTCTCACAGACCTGTAACTTCTTCTTTAAGAGGCTCCTCTGTCCTCCACTCGTTACCTGTATTAATGGCACCTGTTTGAACTTGTTATCAGTATAAAAGACACCTGTCCACAACCTCAAACAGTCACACTCCAAACTCCACTATGGCCAAGACCAAAGAGCTGTCAAAGGACACCAGAAACAAAATTGTAGACCTGCACCAGGCTGGGAAGACTGAATCTGCAATAGGTAAGCAGCTTGGTTTGAAGAAATCAACTGTGGGAGCAATTATTAGGAAATGGAAGACATACAAGACCACTGATAATCTCCCTCAATCTGGGGCTCCACGCAAGATCTCACCCCGTGGGGTCAAAATGATCACAAGAACGGTGAGCAAAAATCCCAGAACCACACGGGGGGACCTAGTGAATGACCTGCAGAGAGCTGGGACCAAAGTAACAAAGCCTACCATCAGTAACACACTACGCCGCCAGGGACTCAAATCCTGCAGTGCCAGACGTGTCCCCCTGCTTAAGCCCGTACATGTCCAGGCCCGTCTGAAGTTTGCTAGAGTGCATTTGGATGATCCAGAAGAGGATTGGGAGAATGTCATATGGTCAGATGAAACCAAAATAGAACTTTTTGGTAAAAACTCAACTCGTCGTGTTTGGAGTACAAAGAATGCTGAGTTGCATCCAAAGAACACCATACCTACTGTGAAGCATGGGGGTGGAAGCCCCAAAACATCACTGCTCTAGAGGAGATCTGCATGGAGGAATGGGCCAAAATACCAGCAACAGTGTGTGAAAACCTTGTGAAGACTTACAGAAAACGTTTGACCTGTGTCATTGCCAACAAAGGGTATATAACAAAGTATTGAGAAACTTTTGTTATTGACCAAATACTTATTTTCCACCATAATTTGCAAATAAATTCATTACAAATCCTACAATGTGATTTTCTGGATTTTTTTTTCTCATTTTGTCTGTCATAGTTGACGTGTACCTATGATGAACATTACAGGCCTCTCTCATCTTTTTAAGTGGGAGAACTTGCACAATTGGTGGCTGACTAAATACTTTTTTCCCCCACTGTACATCTGCTTGAAAATCTATGGCAAGACTTTAAAATTGCTGTGTTGACAGAACTTGAAGACTTTTTTAAAGAATAATGGGCAAATATTGCAATCTAGGTGTGCGAAGCTCTTAGAGACTTACCCAAGAAGACTCACATCTGTAATCGCTGCCAAAGGTATTTTTGACATGTATTGAATATGTATCTAATCAAGGTATATTAGTGTTTCCTTTTTCATTACTTTAGAAGAAACGTTAGATTTTTTTTCTCCACAAAAAAGCAATCCAGCATTGGATGATGAGGAGGAGGATGAGGATGAGGATGAGGATGATGATGATGAGGATAATGAGGATGAGGATGATGATGATGATGAGGATGACGAGGATGATGATGAGGAGGATGATGACGAGGATGATGAGGATGAGGATGAGGATGAGGATGAGGATGAGGATGATGAGGATGAGGATGATGACGAGGATAATGATGAGGAGGATGATGATGAGGATGAGGAGGATGATGATGAGGATGATGATGATGAGGATGATGAGGATGATGAGGATGATGATGATGAGGAGGAGGAGGAGGATGATGAGAATGAGGATGAGGATGATGACGAGGATGATGAGGATGAGGATGACGAGGATGAGGATCAGGAGGAGGATGAGGACGATGATGATGAGGATGATGATGAGGATGATGATGATGAGGATGTTGACGAGGATGAGGATGAGGAGGAGGATGAGGATGATGAGGATGATGATGAGGATGATGAGGATGAGGATGAGGAGGAGGATGATGACGAGGATGATGAGGATGATGAGGATGATGATGATGATGAGGATGATAAGGATGAGGATGATGATGATGATGACGAGGATGAGGATGAGGATGATGACGAGGATGATGAGGATGATGAGGATGATGATGAGGATGATGAGGATGAGGATGATGACGAGGATGATGAGGATGAGGATGAGGATGATGATGAGGAGGAGGATGATGACGAGGAGGAGGATGATCAAGATGAAGATAGCGATCACAATAGCGATGATAAGCTCCGGTGTTCCTCCTGCGGCGCACAGCTGTGGAACACACACACTCTCACACACACACCTGCTGTCCGGCTAGCCGGGACTCTACTATGTCAACACAGCTGAACTGAGCCCTGTCCCTCTCTTCCTCCAAGGTGTGTGTGTCCTCCTTCCTCCTCACTGTGGAGCCCCGTGAGAGAGAGGGCCCCCGGCACGTCCACACACAACCACATCCTGAGTGTCACACACAGACAGGAAGTCCTCCAAGGGAAGAATAAGGTGAGCACACCACCGGTGGAGCGGGCAGACAGAGACACAGAGGGAGGGATTGTGATGGATTATAAACACATTCCACAGAGAGACTAGTAGCACACTGACACAGCCATGATGGATTACAAATAGATACATGGCACCATCATACATGTATATCAATAACCATTTAATCAAACGCTGACACTCCCAAACACACTACAGATATCATATACATACAGATGCTAGTGCTACAACTCATTAATCTCTCTCTCTCACACACACTTATTGAAATCAAATCACATTTTATTGGTCGCATACACATGTTTAGCAGATGTTATTGTGGGTGTAGTGAAATGCTTATGTTCCTAGCTCCGACAGTGCAGTAATATCTAACAATACACGCAAATCTAAAAGTAAAAGCATGTAATTAAGAAATATAGAAATATTAGGACAAGCAATGTCGGAGTCTGGAGTATTCAGACCCCTTCACTTTTTCCACATTTTGTTACGTTACAGCCTTATTCTAAACTTCATTAAACTGTTTTTTTCCCCTCATCAATCTACACACAATCCCCATAATGACAAAGCAAAAACAGGTTTTTAGAAATGTTTGCAAATTTATAAAAAATTAAACACTTAAATAACACATTTACATAAGTATTCAGACCCTTTACTCAGTACTTTGTTGAAGCACCTTTGGAAGCGATTACAGCCTCGAGTCTTCTTGGGTATGACGCTATAAGCTTGGCACACCTGTATTTGGGGAGTTTCTCCCATTCTTCTCTGCAGATCCTCTCAAGCTCTGTCAGGTTGGATGGGGAGCTTCACTGCACAGCTATTGTTTGATCGGGTTCAAGTCTGGGCTCTGGTTGGGCCACTCAAGGACATTCAGAGACTTGTCCAGAAGCCACTCCTGCGTTGTCTTGGCTGTGTGCTTAGGGTCGTTGTCCTGTTGGAAGGTGAACCTTCGCCCTAGTCTGGAGCAGGTTTTCATCAAGGAACTCTCTGTACATTGCTCCGTTCATCTTTCCCTCGACCCTGACTAGTCTCCCAGTCCCTGCCGCTGAAAAACATCTAGGAAGATTCTTGGTGGTTCCAAACTTCCTCCATTTAAAAATGATGGCTGCCACTGTGTTCTTGGGGGCCTTCAATGCTGCAGAAATGTTTTGGTACCCTTCCCCAGATCTGTGCCTCGACACAATCCTGTCTCGGCGCTCTACGGACAATTCCTTCGACCTCATGGCTTGGTTTTTTCTCTGACATGCACTGTCAACTGTGGGACCTTATATAGACAAGTGTGTACCTTTCCAAATCATGTCCAATCAATTGAATTTACCACAGGTGTACTGCAATCAAGTTGTAGAAACATCACAAGGATGATCAATGGAAACAGGATGCACCTGAGCTCAATTTCGAGTGTCATAGCAAAGGGCCTGAATACTTATGTAAATAAGGTATTTCAGTTTTTAATTTTTAATAAATTAGCGAAAATGTCTAAAAACCAATTTTCGCTTTGTCATTATGGGGTATTGTGTGTAGATTGATGAGGAAATTGTTTTATTTAATCCATTTTAGAATAAGGCTGTAAAGTAACAAAATGTGGAAAAAGGGAAGGGGTCTGAATACTCTCCGAATGCACTGTAAATATGCAGTATATATATGTGATGGGATGTATAGACATTGTGGACAGTATGTGGATAGAATATGTAGTATATCTGAAGAATATGTAGGATAGAATAGTATATGTACAGCAATAGTTGAATAGGATGGCCATGACTGGAATACAGTACATATGAAATGGGTACAACAGTAAGTAAACATTATTAAAGTGACCAGTGTTCCATTATTAAAGTGACCAGTGTTCCATTATTAAAGTGGCCAGTGTTCCATGTCTATGTACATAGGGCAGCAGCCTCTAAGGTGCAGGGATGCGTAACCAGGTGGTAGGCGGCTAGTGACAGTGACTAAGTTCAGGGCAGGGTTCTGGGTGGAGGCCGGATAGTGGTGACTATTTAACAGTCTGATGGCCTTGAGATAGAAACTGTTTTTCAGTCTCTCGGTCCCAGCTTTGAACCCCTGTACTGACCTCGCCTTCTGGATGATAGGGGGGTGAACAGGCCATGGCTTGGTTGGCTGAGGTCCTTGAAGATCTTCTTGGCCTTCCTGTGGTGCTGTAGATGTCCTGAAGGGCAGGCAGTGTGCTCCTGGTGATGCATTAGGCTGACCGCATCACCCTCTGGAGAGCCCTGCGGTTGCAGACGGTGCAGTTGCTGTACCAGGCGGTGATACAGCCGATAGGATGACACGAGAAATATGTGGCAGTGTCTACAGACAATCACGGATTACAAAGGGAAAACCAGCCACTTTGAGGATAACACAGTGCCACCGACGATGCCCGCTCCCAAGGACTGCGGGCTCTCGTTCTCCGTGGCCGACGTGAGTAAGACATTTAAGCGTGTTAACCCTCACAAGGCTGCCGGCCCAGACGGCATCCCTAGCCGCGTCCTCAGAGCATGCGCAGACCAGCTGGCTGGAGTGTTTATGGACATATTCAATCTCTCCCTATCCCAGTCTGCTGTCCCTACTTCAAGATGTCCACCATTGTTCCTGTACCCAAGAAAGTAAAGGTAACTGAACTAAATGACTATCGCCCCGTAGCACTCACTTCTGTCATCATGAAGTGCTTTGAGAGGCTAGTTAAGGCTCATATCACCTCTACCTTACCTGACACCCTGGACCCACTTCAATTTGCATACCGCCCCAATAGATTCACAGACGATGCAATCACCATCGCACTGCACACTGCCCTATCCCATCTGGACAAGAGGAATACCTACGTAAGAATACTGTTCATTGACTATAGCTCAGCCTTCAACACCATAGTACCCTCCAAGCAACTGGGTCCTGGACTTCCTGACGGGCCGCCCCCAGGTGGTGAAGGTAGGAAACAATACCTCCACTACGCTGATCCTCAACACAGGGGCCCCACAAGGGTGCGTTCTCAGACCCCTCCTGTACTCCCTGTTCACACATGACTTTGTGGTCACGCACGCCTCCAACTCAATCATCAAGTTTGCAGACAACACAACAGTAGTAGGCCTGATTACCAACAATGACGAGACAGCCTACAGGGAGGAGGTGAGGGCCTTGGCGGAGTGGTGCCAGGTAAATAACCAATTTCCCTCAATGTCAACAAAACTAAGGAGCTGATCGTGGACTTCAGGAGACAGCAGAGGGAGCACACCCCTATCCACATCGACGGGACCGCAGTGGAGAAGGTGAAAAGCTTAAAGTTCCTCGGCGTACACATCACTGACAATCTGAAATGGTCCACCCACACAGACAGTGTGTTGAAGAATGCGCAACAGTGCCTCTTCAACCTCAGGAGGCTGAAGAAATTTGCCTTGGCCCCTAAGACCCTCACAGAATTGTACAGATGCACCATTGAGAGCATCCTGTCGGGCTGTATCACCGCCTGGTACATTAACTGCACCGCCCGCAACCGCAGGGCTCTCCAGAGGGTGGTGCAGTCTGCCTATCGCATCACCGGGGGCACTCTGCCTGCCCGCCAGGACACCTACAGCACCCGATGTCACAGGAAGGCCTAAATGATTATCAAGGACATCAACCATCCGAGCCATAGCCTGTTCACACCGCTACCATCCAGAAGGCGAGGTCAGTACAGGTGCATCAAAGCTGGGACTGAAAAGAAGCTTCTATCTCAAGGCCATCAGACTGTTAAATGGCCATCACTAGCCGGCTACCATCCGGTTACTCAACCCTGCACCTTAGAGGCTGCTGACCTATATATATAGACATGGAATCCCTGGTCACTTTAATAATTAAACACTAGTTACTTTAATAAGGTTTACATACTGCTTTATTCATTTCATATGTATATACTAATTCTATTCTACTGTATTTTAGTCAATGCCACTCCGACATTGCTCGTGCTAATATTTATATATTTCTTAATTCCACTCTTTTACTTTTAGATTTGTGTGTATTGTTGTGAATTGTTAGATACTACTGCACTGTTGGAGCTAGGAACACAAGCATTTCGCTACACCCGCAATAACATCTGCTAAATATGTGTATGTGACCAATACAATTTGATTTGATTCTTGGGTACAGGAACAATGGTGGACATCTTGAAGCAAGTGGGAACAGCAGACTGGGATAGGGAGAGATTGAATATGTCCGTAAACACTCCAGCCAGCTCGTCTGCAAATACTCTGAGGTCTCGGCTAGGGATGCCGTCTGGTGGTAGTGTAGGGTAGGGTTAATTGAGTGTGTGTAATGTGTTTAGCTTCCCTGTAGTCTGGAGGTGGGCGGTAGGGCTGGTTCAGATACCTCTATTGTCTTCTCATTGGAAAATGGAAAATGTGACCACTGTTATCGGTGGCAGCAGAGGTAAAGTGTGTGTGTGTGTGTGTGTGTGTATGTGTGTGTGTGTGTGTGTGTGTGGGCGCACGCTCGTGCGTGTATGTATTTTCTACAGACCGTGGGGGTTTTAATGGTTGCTGAGGCGTTTGTGTCCGGAGTGTATCGCTGTATTGCCTCTAACTCTGTGGGCAAGGATGAACTGGACATGCCCTTCTATATAACAGGTAGAGTCCAACGACATCACACCAACAAACTGGTCACTACAGTCACAAAATCAAAACTACATCCTTCATCATGACTTGCAGTATAGTACTACCAGTATGTGCACCATTGCATACATTAGTGTGTACAGATGTAGGATCTTCATTTGATCATTCTTTTGTTGCTGAGTATTTTCCTGCACAGCAGGAAATGCAAACTTGTAATGTATTCAAGGTTTAAAAAGGCTTCTAAAGTTTGTAATTTCCACTTTAAAATGTAAGACTTTGCCCTAACGAAAAATGTATCAACCCCTGCAAAAAATGTCCATTCATTATAATCCACATTTTAATTCACATTTCCTGTTGCTGCAGGATTATTTTCTTGCTGTAGCAAACTGTCTTAAATTAAGATCCTACATCTGTATATGTGTCACAACGTAAAATGTATCAATGACTAACTATGAAGGATGTCATATCACCTCTGCCTCACCTTCATCTCTCCCAGTCTCTTCCTCTTTCTCATGCCTTTTCTCTTCCTCTTGTCCTTTTGTCTCTCTCAATTCCTCCCCCTCTCTTTCTGAGTCACTGTGATGTCCAGCTAAAATCAGACAAATTGATGACTGTGTGTGTGGATGTTTGTGTGGCTATACAGTACCAGTCAAATGTTTGGACACACCTACTCATTCAAGGGTTTTTCTTTATTTTTACTATTTTCTACATGGTAGAATAATAGTGAAGACATCAAAACTATGAAATAACACATATGGAATCATGTAGTAACCAAAAAAGGGTTAAACAAATCAAAATATATTTTATACTTCAGATTCTTCAAAGTAGCCACCCTATGCCTTGATGACAGCTTTGCACACTCTTGGCATTCTCTCAACCAGCTTCATGTGGTAGTCACCTGGAATGCATTTCAATTAACAGGTGTGCCACATTAAAAGTTAATTTGTGGAATTTCTTTCATTCTTAATGCGTTTGAGCATTAGTTGTGTTGTGACAAGGTAGGGGTGGTATACAGAAGATAGACCTATTTGGTAAAAGACCAAGCCCATATTATGGCAAGAACAGCTCAAATAAGCAAAGAGAAACGACAGTCCATCATTACTTTAAGACATGAAGGTCAGTCAATCCGGAAAATTTCAAGAACTTTTAAAGTTTCTGAAAGTGCAGACGAAAAACCATCAAGCGCTATGATAAAACTGGCTCTCATGAGGACCGCCACAGGAATGGAAGACCCAGAGTTACCTCTGCTGCAGAGGATACGTTCATTAGAGTTACCAGCCTCAGAAATTGGCAATTAACTGCACCTCAGATAGCAGCCCAAATAAATGCTTCACAGAGTTCAAGTAACAGACACATCTCAACATCAACTGTTCAGAGGAGACTGTGTGAATCAGGCCTTCATGTTCTTCAAAGAAACCACTACTAAAGGACACCAATAAGAAGAAGAGACTTGCTTGGGCCAAGAAACACGAGCAATGGACATTAGACCGGTGGAAATCTGTCCTTTGGTCTGATGAGTCCAAATGTGAGATTTTTGGTTCCAACCGCCGTGTCTTTGTGAGACGTAGAGTAGGTGAATGGATGATCTCCGTATGTGTGGTTCCCACAGTGAAGCATGCAGGAGGAGGAGGTGTGATGGTGTGGGGGTGCTTTGCTGGTGACACTGTTGGTGATTTATTTAGAATTCAAGGCACACTTAACCAGCATGGCTACCACATCATTCTGCAGCGATACGCCATCCCATCTGGTTTGCGCTTAGTGGGACTATCATTTGTTTTTCAACAGGACAATGACCCATGCTGTGTAAGGGCTATTTGACCAAGAAGGAGAGTGATGGAGTGCTGCATCAGATGACCTGGCCTCCACAATCCCCCAACCTAACCCAATTGAGATGATTTGGGATGAGTTGGACCGCAGAGTGAAGGAAAAGCAGCCAACAAGTGCTCAGCATATGTGGGAACTCATTCAAAACTGTAGGAAAAGCATTCCAGGTGAAGCTGGTTGAGAGAATGCCAAGAGTGTGCAAAGCTGTCATCAAGGCAAAGGGTGGCTACTTTGAAGAATCTAAAATACAAAATGTATTTTGATTTGTTTAACACGTTTTTGGTTACTACATGATTCCATATGTGTTATTTCATAGTTTTGATGTCTTCACTATTATTGTACAATGTAGAAAATAGTAAAAAATTAAGAAAAACCCTTGAATGAGTAGGTGTGTCCAAACTTTTGACTGGTACTGTATGTCAATATGTTGCCATGGAGATGGGGCAGAGGTGTGTGTGTGTGTTTTACCCTGTGTGTGTATTATCCCCCTCTGTGTGCTAGTGTGAATTGGACCCTGTGTGTGTACGTGAGTGTGTGTTGTCTGCTGTGTATTTGTATTTGTGTCGCCTCTGTGTGTGTGTGTGTTGTGTGTGTGTTGTCCCCTGTGTGTGTCGCCCCTGTGTGTGTGTGTGTGTGTGTGTTGTCCCCTGTGTGTGTGTTGTCCCCTGTGTGTGTTGCCCCTGTGTGTGTGTGTGTGTGTTGTCCCCTGTGTGTGTGTGTTGTCCCCTGTGTGTGTATGTGTGTGTTTGAGTGAAACAGGAACCTGGGGCTCTTATCGGGTCTCTTCCCTGTGCGGGGTGCACTTCCCTGGGCCGCCAGGCCCTCTTTATTTCGGGAGGCCTGGGGGTGTTCGGGAAAGATAAACACTATCTGCCATCAGGAAACCCTAGAGCCGTTTCCACAGGAAATGTCAAATAGCTAAAGTAAATAAAAGGCATTTTCACTGTATTCCTCTGGCTGCTTTTACCCACAATAGTTATTCAACATTGTCATCAAAGGATAAGAAAATGGCGGCTTGGTCAACACTTGAAAGTAGGAGTCAGATTCGTTGGAGGTCTAGTGAGATGGTGGGCAGGGAGGTTTGTTGTGGGGCCCCGTGTAGCTCAGTTGGTAGAGCATGGCGCTTGCAACGCCAGGGTTGTGGGTTCGTTTCCCACGGGGGGCCAGTATGAAAATGTATGCACTCACTAACTGTAAGTCGCTCTGGATAAGAGTGTCTGTAAAAGGGTTTTCAGAGCTGTTTGTATAGGGAGGTGTAGACCAGAGTGGCTTGAATAGGAACTGAATCTCTGCATCCCTCTCTCGCTCCTTTCCCCCCTCCTTCCTTCCCTCTCTCCCTCCCTATCTCCCCTTCCCCCTCTCCTCACTCCCCCCTCCTTCTTTGCCTCTCTCCCGATTCCTCTCTGTCTCCCCCCTCTCTCTCTCAGATGTCCCAGGAGGCTTCAGTGTGAGTCAGGAGGAGGAGCCAAGGGAGGGAGGAGACCTACACCTCACCTGCGTAGCCAATAAGCACCTGTACACCAAGTTGTCATGGCAACAGGTGACTGACACAGCAGAGGCCACACCCCCAATCCCCTCCCTGGGTGGTGAACTGTCCTTAGGAGAGTTTTCTGACACTCTGAGTCTATTGCTTAGCAACCTGACGGCGGGGGATTCTGGAACCTACCGCTGCTCCGCCCATCACCTGCTGACGGGACAGAACACACGTCTGGACACACAGGTGGACGTCAGAGGTGAGCCCTCTGACCTCTCACACCAGACCACTCTGATCATCATCATTATGATGATCATCATCATTACCATCATCATTATCATCATCATTACGTCATCATTACCATCATCATTACATCGTCATTACCATCGTCGTTACCATCGTCATTACAATCGTCATTACATCGTCATTACGTCATCATTACCGTTCGTCATTACAGTTGTCATTATCATCATCATTATCGTCATCATTACCAACCTCATTACCATCGTCATTGTCATCATCATTACCATCATCCTTACCAACCTCATTACCATCATCATTACCGTCGTCATTACCATCATCATTACCGTCATCGTTAGCATCATCATTGCCATCATCATTACCATCATCATTACCATCATTATTATTGTCATTACTATGACACATTCACACATCCATTAACAAACAGGGTCATACTCATATCAACATACTCATAGACGTGCTCACACCTGTCATTTCAACTCAGCAGAATTGTTTTTATGAATTTAATGGATTGCCTATATGTCCCTTTACATTGTATGGGGATAACGGCATTCATTCACCATCTGGTATGTACATAAACACTCACATTCACACACAGTGATACACACACACACACACACTCAGATCAGTGCTTGGGAACTGGGTCCTGTAGTTTCCTGGGGCCCCTCCCTGCCTCAGTTTGCTCTCCTGCTCTCTCTCTCCCTGCACCTCTTTCTTTCACGTGGGAATGCTCCCTCGTCAGGAGGAAGAGGACACAATGGCAATTCCCACAATGCCACATTTACAGGCCCCTTCACAGGGCCAGAGGAACAATCAGCCAATCAGACACTGTCAAACCACGGACTCACAGACAATCATCAATTGTTGTCCAGGAGGAAGATATGGGGAAAAACAATCAGTCCCACATTACTTAAGTCCCTTATTTTCATGTCTTTTACTGCTGCTGCAAACCTCGACGCATAGACTTCCTCTCAAAGACCCCCATGGGCTTTTAACTAGAGAGGGGGGGATGTCATCCTATTGTAGTCTTTGTAGTCTAGGTGGTGAGTAATGTTTAAAATGTAGTGGC
Source organism: Coregonus lavaretus (assembly GCF_964263955.1). Taxonomy (NCBI): domain Eukaryota; kingdom Metazoa; phylum Chordata; class Actinopteri; order Salmoniformes; family Salmonidae; genus Coregonus; species Coregonus lavaretus. Next base: position 4,143,494 of record NC_139989.1, on the reverse strand, counting down.
CATTTATGAATAATAACCAATGGCCTATTAACAGCTAATAACCGCCTTGATGACAATACATTGTTGTGGCCAGTGGGAAAAGGGCTATTTTAAGATTACTATTACAAACCCAAGAGGAACCCAGGTCAGCTGACGTGAAGTTGAAGTTAAGGCCACACACACTCACAGACACACACATACACACACACACACACACGCACACACACACATACACAGAAATGTGTCACTAACACACACATTGTCGTCAGAGCGTGGCAGGGGTCCAGGGAGGGATGTCAAATATCCCTGCTTCAATTTGTAGAGAAAGAAAAGGGAAAACGACACTAATTCTATTCATAGTACTACTGTATGACTTATGACTATTCATGGGACTACTGTACAACTTATGACTATTCATGGGACTACTGTATAACTTATGACTCTTCGTAGGACTACTGTATGACTTATGACTGGTCATAGTACTACTGTATAACTTATGACTATTCATGGGACTACTGTATAACTTATGACTATTCATAGTGCCACTGTATAAATTATGACTATTCATGGAACTGCTGTGTAGCTTGTGACTATTCATGGGACTACTGTATGACTTATGGCTACTCATGGGACTACTGTATAATTTATGACTATTCATAGGACAACTGTGTGACTTATGACTCTTCATAGGACTACTGTATGACTTATGACTAGTCATAGTGCCACTGTATAACTTGTGACTATTCATAGTACTACTGTATAACTTATGACTATTCATCATACCGCTGTATAACTTCTGACCATTCATGGGACTACTGCATGACTTATGACTCTTCATGGGACTACTGTATAACTTATGACTGTTCATAGTACTACTGTACGACTTATGACTATTCATCATACCGCTGTATAACTTATGACTATTCGTGGGACAACTGCATGACTTATGACTATTCATAGGACTACTGCATGACTTATGACTCATCTGTTCTGTTGGAATTTATTCACTTGACATTGAAGTAACTCAACATTTTGTGATACAATGATGACCTCTGTTCATGTGGACCTTGGCCACATCTCTCTCTCACACACACACAACTAATCATGCACACACTCATGGTGTGTGTTCCCCCACAGTACTGGAGGCTCCGGTGCTGTTACAGAATCTGTCTGACTGTAGCGTGAACGTCAGCAGCTCAGTGACACTCAGCTGCCGTGCCCACGGCGTGCCACGCCCCTTCATCACATGGTACAAGGACCAACACACACTGCTTCAGGGATCAGGTGGGAGGCACAGTGATCTTCTATCCCCGTCTCAACTGTACTGAACAAAAATATAAACGCAACATGCATCACTTTCAACGATTTTACTGAGTTACAGTTCATATAAGGAAATCAGTCAATTGAAATAAATAAATTAGGCCCTAATCTATGGATTTCACATGACTGGGCAGGGGCACAGCCATTGGTGGGACTGGGAGGGCATAGGCCCACCCACTTGGGAGCCAGGCCCACCCACTGGGGAGACAGGCCCAGCCAATCAGAATGAGTTTATCCCCACAAAAGGGCTTTACTACAGACAGAAATATTCCTCAGCTGTCCGGGTGGCTGGTCTCAGACGATCCTGCAGGTGAAGAAGCCGGATGTGGAGGTCCTGGGCTGGCGTGGTTACACGTGGTCTGCTGTTGTGAAGCCGGTTGGACGTACTGCCAAATTTTCTAAAACAACATTGGAAGCGGCTTGTGGTAGAGAAATGAACATTCAATTCTCTGGCAACAGCTCTGGTGGACAGTCCTGCAGTCAGCATGCCAATTGTAAGCTCCCTCAAAACTTGAGACATCTGTGGCATCGTGTTGTGTGACAAAACTGCAAATTTTAGTGGCCTTTTATTGTCCCCAGCACAAGGTGAACTTGTGTAATGATCATGCTTTTTAATCAGCTTCTTGATATGCCACACCTGTCAGGTGGATGGATTAACTTGGCAAAGGAGAAATGCTCACTAACAGGGATGTAAACAAATTTGTGCACAAAATTTAAGAGAAATAAGCTTGTGCGTATGGAACATTTCTGAGATCTTTTATTTCAGCTCATGAAACATGGGACCAACACTTTACATGTTGCGTTTATATATTTTTTCAGTATATACAGTGGGGAGAACAAGTATTTGATACACTGCCGATTTTGCAGGTTTTCCTACTTACAAAGCATGTAGAGGTCTGTAATTTTTATCATAGGTACACTTCAACTGTGAGAGACGGAATCTAAAACAAAAATCCAGAAAATCACATTGTATGATTTTTAAGTAATTAATTTGCATTTTATTGCATGACATAAGTATTTGATACATCAGAAAAGCAGAACTTAATATTTGGTACAGAAACCTTTGTTTGCAAGTACAGAGATCATATGTTTCCTGTAGGTCTTGACCAGGTTTGCACACACTGCAGCAGGGATTTTGGCCCACTCCTCCATTTGACCTTCTCCAGATCCTTCAGGTTTCGGGGCTGTCACTGGGCAATACGGACTTTCAGCTCCCTCCAAAGATTTTCTATTGGGTTCAGGTCTGGAGACTGGCTAGGCCACTCCAGGACCTTGAGATGCTTCTTACGGAGCCACTCCTTAGTTGCCCTGGCTGTGTGTTTCGGGTCGTTGTCATGCTGGAAGACCCAGCCACGACCCATCTTCAATGCTCTTACTGAGGGAAGGAGGTTGTTGGCCAAGATCTCGCGATACATGGCCCCATCCATCCTCCCCTCAATACGGTGCAGTCGTCCTGTCCCCTTTGCAGAAAAGCATCCCCAAAGAATAATGTTTCCACCTTCATGCTTCACGGTTGGGATGGTGTTCTTGGGGTTGTACTCATCCTTCTTCTTCCTCCAAACACGGCGAGTGGAGTTTAGACCAAAAAGCTCTATTTTTGTCTCATCAGACCACATGACCTTCTCCCATTCCTCCTCTGGATCATCCATATGGTAATTGGCAAACTTCAGACGGGCCTGGACATGCGCTGGCTTGAACAGGGGGACCTTGCGTGCGCTGCAGGATTTTAATCCATGACGGCGTAGTGTGTTACTAATGGTTTTCTTTGAGACTGTGGTCCCAGCTCTCTTCAGGTCATTGACCAGGTCCTGCCGTGTAGTTCTGGGCTGATCCCTCACCTTCCTCATGATCATTGATGCCCCACGAGGTGAGATCTTGCATGGAGCCCCAGACCGAGGGTGATTGACCGTCATCTTGAACTTCTTCAATTTTCTAATAATTGAGCCAACAGTTGTTGCCTTCTCACCAAGCTGCTTGCCTATTGTCCTGTAGCCCATCCCAGCCTTGCGCAGGTCTACAATTTTATCCCTGATGTCCTTACACAGCTCTCTGGTCTTGGCCATTGTGGAGAGGTTGGAGTCTGTTTGATTGAGTGTGTGGACAGGTGTCTTTTATACAGGTAACGAGTTCAAACAGGTGCAGTTCATACAGGTAATGAGTGGAGAACAGGAGGGCTTCTTAAAGAAAAACTAACAGGTCTGTGAGAGCCGGAATTCTTACTGGTTGGTAGGTGATCAAATACTTATGTCATGCAATAAAATGCAAATTAATTACTTAAAAATCATACAATGTGATATTCTGGATTTTTATTTTAGATTCCGTCTCTCACAGTTGAAGTGTACCTATGATAAAAATTACAGACCTCTACCTGCTTTGTAAGTAGGAAAACCTGCTAAATCTGCAGTGTATCAAATACTTGTTCTCCCCACTGTATATGGGAAAATTACAACAGTGAAAGTTGAGTTGCTTGGTGACTCGGAGTGTCAATAGTCTAAAGTGACTTCCTCTCCTCCTCTTTTTACTTCACCTGCGCTGATCTGAATAAATCTGAATAAAGACAAGAAGATGAGAGAGGAATCCTCTTCAAACTGTTGAGAATGACTCCTGAAGTTGGTGTTGGGAAATTAATGTGACATGTTCTGTTTCTCATGTGCAGGTATCGTCATAGCACCAGGAGGCGAGAACCTCCACATTGACCGAATCACAGTGGAGGACCAGGGTCTGTACACCTGCCAGGCAACCAATGAGAGAGGCTCTGCTGAGAGCTCCGCCTACATCTGGGTTCACAGTAAGGATGCATTGACCAATAGTAACTCTGGAATACATTAAACTCTCTCTCCTCTCTTGTTCTATAACCGTCCGTTCTTCCATATTTGGTCATGTTGGTGCCTGTGGATGAACACTCTTGTGATAGCCGGGATATGAGTGTTAAAGGGTATGAATGACAATCCATTAGATGATCAACCTTATACATATAACAGTAATCTAATCATTATTTATTAGAACAAGAGTGACGAGTAAAGCTACAGCTAATAGGGTAAGTTGTAAAGACAAAACTAGACACTGCTTTAGATAGTCCTGCTATCCTTATAAGTCTTGATTGATGTTCCCTACTTTAGAGAGTCTTTGGTACGTGACCCAGTCCTTTCCAGTAGAGGCTGGTCCAGTGTCAGTCACCTCTGTTTGGAGGGCCCTTCCCTGGGTAGCAGCTACCGGACGCTGCCTAGCCTGACCATGGAGAGGAGTGGCTGAGTGTTGTTGTGTTCTAATAAGTCAGGAAGGAAGCTGTCTCCCTTTTTGATTTCCTTTCGGAAGCCCCACTCTGCTGCCCCGTAAACTGGGGCTATTTCTATATCTTCAGAAAAACAACAAGATGAATGAGGAGGATGGCTGTTTGTGTTTGAGCCTGTTGGGCCATTTCCACCCTGATCAGAGGCTAGGACAGACAGGGAGGGAAGGAGGGAGGGAGGGACGGACGGAGGGACAGTGAGAGAACAGCGCCCTGGTTTGGGAGGGTAGAGAACTGCAGAGCAAGGGTGAAATGAATATCAGATAAGTGATTTTACTTGAAGCGAGGGAGGAGAGAATAAGTATTCCAAGAGGGCCTTGTTCATCTCTATGGTTCTATTCCTATACTTCAAAAAATTGGTAAATCCTTAGATTAATTTCAATCATGCTCTCTCTCTCTCTCTCTCTCTCTCTCTCTCTCTCTCTCTCTCTCTCTCTCTCTCTCTCTCTCTCTCTCTCTCTCTCCTCTCTCCCTCTCTCCCTCTCTCTCTCCCTCTCTCTCTCTCTCTCCCTCTCTCTCTCTCTCTCTCTCTCTCTCTCTCCCTCTCTCCCTCTCGCTCTCTCTTTCTCCCCCCCCCCCTCTCTCTCTCTCTCTCTCTCAATTCAATTCAATTCAAAGTGCTTTATTGGCATGGGAAACATATGTTTACATTGCCAAAGCAAGTGAAATAGATAATAGACAAAAGTGAAATAAACATTACACTCACAAAAGTTCCAAAGGAATAGAGACATTTCAAATGTCATATTATGGCTATGTACAGTGTTGTAACGATGTGCAAATAGTTAAAGTAAAAATAAATAAACATAAATATGGGTTGTATTTACAATGGTGTTTGTTCATCACTGGTTGCCCTTTTCTTGTGGCAACAGGTCACAAATATTGCTGCTGTGATTGCACACTGTTGTATTTCACCCAATATATATGGGAGTTTATCAAAATTGGATTTGTTTTCAAATTCTTTGTGGGTCTGTGTAATCTGAGGGAAATACAGTTGAAGTCGGAAGTTTACATACACTTAGGTTGGAGTCATTAAAACTCATTTTTCAACCACTCTACACATTTCTTGTTAACAAACTATCGTTTTGGCAATTTTTCCAACAATTGTTTACAGACAGATTATTTCACTTATAATTCACTGTATCACAATTCCAGTGGGTCAGAAGTTCACATACACTAAGTTGACGGTGCCTTTAAACAGCTTGGAAAATTCCAGAAAATGATGTCATGGCTTTAGAAGCTTCTGATAGGCTAATTGACATCATTTGAGTCAATTGGAGGTGTACCTGTGGATGTATTTCAAGGCCTACCTTCAAACTCAGTGCCTCTTCACTTGACATCATGGGAAAATCAAAAGAAATCAGCCAAGACCTCAGAAAAAGATTTGTAGACCTCCACAAGTCTGGTTCATCCTTGGGAGCAATTTCCAAACGCCTGAAGGTACCATATTCATCTGTACAAACAATAGTACACAAGTATAAACACCATGGGACCACGCAGCTGTCATACCGCGCAGGAAGGAGACGCGTTCTGGCTCCTAGAAATGAACGTACTTTGGTGCGAAAAATGCAAATCAATCCCAGAACAACAGCAAAGGACCTTGTAAACATGCTGGAGGAAACAGGTACAAAAGTATCTATATCCACAGTAAAACGAGTCCTATATCGACATAGTCCTATGCTCAGCAAGGAAGAAGCCACTGCTCCAAAACCGCCATAAAAAAGCCAGACTAGGGTTTGCAACTGCACATGGGGACAAAGATCATACTTTTTGGAGAAATGTCCTCTGGTCTGATGAAACAAAAATAGAACTGTTTGCCCATAATGACCAGCGTTATGTTTGGAGGAGGAAGCTTGCAAGCCGAAGAACACCATCCCAACCATGAAGCACGGGGGTAGAAGCGTCATGCTGTGGGGGTGTTTGCTGCAGGAGGGACTGGTGCACTTCACAAAATAGATGGCATCATGAGGAAGAAAAATGATGTGGATATATTGAAGCAACATCTCAAGACATCAGTCAGGAAGTTAAAGCTTGGTCACAAATGGCTCTTCCAAATGGACAATGACCCCAAGCATTCTTCCAAAGTTGTGGCAAAATGGCTTAAGGACAACAAAGTCAAGGTATTGGAGTGGCCATCACAAAGCCCTGACTTCAATTCTATTGAAAGTTTGTGGGCAGAACTGAAAAAGCGTGTGCGAGCAAGGAGGCCTACAAACCTGACTCAGTTACACCAGCTCTGTCAGGAGGAATGGGCCAAATTTCACCCAACTTATTGTGGGAAGCTTGTGGAAGGCTTCCCGAAACGCTTGACCCAAGTTAAACAATTTAAAGGCAATGCTACCAAATACTAATTGAGTGTATGTAAACTTCTGACCCACTGGGAATGTGATGAAAGAAATAAAAGCTGAAATAAATAATTCTCTCTACTATTATTCTGACATTTCACATTCTTAAAATAAAGTGGTGATCCTAACAGGGAATTTGTACTAGGATTAAATGTCGGGAATTGTGAAAAACTGAGTTTAAATGTATTTGGCTAAGGTGTATGTAAACATCCGACTTCAACTGTATGTGTCTCTATGGTCATACATTTGGCAGGAGGATAGGAAGTGCAGCTCAGTTTCCACCTAATTCTGTGGGCAGTGTGCAGGTCTGCCTACGGCGGCCTTTCTCAATAGCAAGGCTATGCTCACTGAGTCTGTACACAGTCAAAGTTTTCCTTAATTGTGGGTCAGTCACAGTGGTCAGGTATTCTGTCACTGTGTACTCTCTGTTTAGGGCCAAATAGCATTCTAGTTTGCGCTGTTTTTTTAGGTTAATTCTTTCCAATGTGTCAAGTAATTCTCTTTTTGTTTTCTCATGATTTGGTTGGGTCTAATTGTGTTGCTGTTGCTGTCCTGGGGCTCTGTGGGGTCTGTTTGTGTTTGTGAACAGAGCCCCAGGACCAGCTTGCTTAGGGGACTCTTCTCCAGGTTCATCTCTCTTTAGGTGATGGCTTTGTTATGGAAGGTTTGGGAATCGCTTCCTTTTAAGTGGGTGTGTAATTTTTTTTCTGGATTTTGATAATTAGCGGGTATCGGCCTAATTCTGCTCTGCATGCATTATTTGGTGTTTGACGTTGTACACCGGGGATATTTTTGCAGAATTCTGTATGCAGAGTCTCAATTTGGTGTTTGTCCCATTTTGTGAATTCTTGGTTGGTGAGCGGACCCCAGACCTCACAACCATAAAGGGCAATGGGTTCTATAACTGATTCAAGTATTTTTTGCCAGATCCTAATTGGTATATCGAATTGTATGTTCTTTTTGATGGCATAGAAGGCCCTTCTTGCCTTGTCTCTCAGATCGTTCACAGCTTTGTGGAAGTTACCTGTGGCGGTGATGTTTAGGCCGAGGTATGTATAGTTTTTTGTGAGCTCTAGGGCAACGGTGTCTAGATGGAATTTGGTTTTTTGGAACACCATTATTTTTGTCTTAAGAGATTTACTGTCAGGGCCCAGGTCTGACAGAATCTGTGCAGAATATCTAGGTGCTGCTGTAGGCCCTCATTGGTTGGGGACAGAAGCACCAGATCATCAGCAAACAGTAGACATTTGACTTCAGATTCTAGTCCTCTCTCTCTGTGTGTAGACTCATCAGAGGGCATGTCTCTGGAGATCCCTACTCTCACCTGTACCTGTCTGGTGGCCACTCTCTTCTGGCTGCTACTCACTCTCTTCATACGTAAACTCAAACAGGTGAGACACAAATGGAGTAGACTAGATATATATATAAAATTGCATAATTATCTGTCCTATTTTTGATAATTCTATATAAATACATTTATCTCAGCCAAACTCTTCGGGTACCAAGGCCGAGTACCTTTCAATCATCATGGACCCAGGGGAGGGGCGTCTGGAGGAGCAGTGTGATAGGCTACAGTACGACCCTGGCCAATGGGAGTTCCCCAGAGACCACCTCAAACTGGGTATAACTTTACATAATTTGTTACCAACTTGTTACACTGTGTAGTGATTGGTTACAGACTTTCTAGGAACTGCCTGTGTATAAAGTTGTGAGAGAGGAGATTATTAAGATTAGTGATAGATACGATCACTTTCTCGTAACAATTTTATCTGCATCAGAGATGACTGGGAGTGCCCCATGTAATCAGTGTTATCTGTGTTGTGCTAATCAGGTCTATCAAGGGTGGGAGCTGTGTTTACTGTAACTAATCAGGTCTGGCTTGGGTGGGATCTGAGTTTGACTCATCAGGGCTTGTTGGGTATACAGTAAATGTCGTTTTAATTTCTCAAGTTTTATAAAAGGTCTAGGTGGTTCCCACCTGAAACCTTTTGAACTTTCTCATGAATCTGAAGATGAACAAAACATTGAGTCTGATAGACTGCCAGCGCCCAGTGCTAAACCACAACCCACCTTTGGGTTTCAACCCCACCATTTGAGAAACAAATAAGATTGTGTTTTAATTATTTCTCTGTGTCCTTCCAGAGAAACCTCTGGGCCGTGGGGCCTTTGGGAAGGTCATGCAGGCGTCTGCCTTTGGCATCGACAACTCTACAGGCTGCAGGACTGTGGCTGTCAAGATGCTCAAAGGTACATGCTTCATTATATTAATTATACCTGAGTCATGATATCTAAGACGTGACAAATGATGACCATTCAGAATAGAGTAGAGTAAAACAATAGAACTGAATAGAATAGAACATGACTCTACCAGCATAGTGACAGGCATTATAAAGTGCTGTATTTATAATGTGCTGTATTGATAATGTGCTGTATTGATAATGTGCTGTATTTATAATGTGCTGTATTGATAATGTGCTGTATTGATAATGTGCTGTATTGATAATGTGCTGTATTTATAATGTGCTGTATTTATAATGTGCTGTATTTATAAAGTGATGTATTTATAATGTGCTGTAGATATAATGTGCTGTATTAACAATGTGCTGTATTTATAATGTACTTTATTTATAATGTACTGTATTTATAAAGTGATGTATTTATAATGTGCTGTAGTTATAATGTGCTGTATTAAGAATGTGCTGTATTTATAATGTACTTTATTTATAATGTACTGTATTTATAAAGTGATGTATTTATAATGTGCTGTATTTATAATGTGCTGTATTAATAATGTGCTGTATTTATAATGTGCTGTATGCTGTCCACCAGAGGGGGCTACTCCCAGTGAGCACAAGGCTCTGATGACAGAACTGAAGATCCTGAACCACATCGGTCACCACCTGAATGTGGTCAACCTGCTGGGAGCCTGCACCAAGGCAGGGCCTCTGATGGTCATAGTGGAGTACTGTAGGTATGGAAACCTCTCCACCTACCTGAAGAGCAAGAGAGACGTGTTCCTGCTCAACAGGGTGAGTTCTCCCTCTGTCTAGACAGACAGGCAGATACTCATAGCCTTACCTTACAGACCTCGATGAGGTCAAGTTCCCATTGATAAGACATTCTGTCTATATCTTTATAGATGCTGTGAAGAGTGTCATGAATGTGTTAATGTCAGACTTACAGACTATCATACTTATCTCACATACAAGTCTTATTTCCTGTGATGGATATACAAAATTAACCTCAAGCAAGCAAACACTTCACCAACTCACTTCTGCAATCAACTGATGTTCTGTGGAGTTATTTGTAATAAGAGGGACTTTTTCCTTTTTCCTTAACGTCAGAATCTGTAGTTCTGAGTATTTAGTCCTGTATGATTAATGTAAACACTCACAGTGTGTTTGTCTCTAGCTTACACCAGTAAACACACTAAGCTCTGCTACACAACACACTGCATTGGAACTACAACTCAACTATAACTCCACACACTAACTGTAGCTCCATATTGACTGCTAGTACTACCTGACCACACTGACCACAACTCATTCTCTCTCTCTGTGACAGGTGAGTGGAGGAGAGGATGGAAATAAGAGGTGTTTCGAGGAGAGAGAGAGCACAGAGGGGGGTAAGAAAGAGACGAGGCAAAAGGTTTATCTACACGTTTTATTTGTTGTTGAGATTTTTATCTTTCAATCCTCTCCCATAACTCTCTCTCTCTCTCTAGGTGCCTCCAAGTCTCCTCTGTTCCTGGAGGATCTCATCTCCTACAGTTTCCATGTGTCTCGAGGCATGGAGTTTCTTGCCTCTCGCAAGGTCTGATACCCCTGTGTGTGTGTGTGTGTGTGTGTGTGTGTGTGTGTGTGTGTGTGTGTGTGTGTGTGTGTGTGTGTGTGTGTGTGTGTGTGTGTGTGTGTGTGTGTGTGTGTGTGTGTGTGTGTGTGTGTGTGTGTGTGTGTGTGTGTGTGTGTGTGTGTGTGTGTGTGTGTGTGTGTGTGTGTGTGTGTGTGTGTGTGTGTGTGTGTGTGTGTGTGTGTGTGTGTGTGTGTGTGTGTGTGTGTGTGTGTGTGTGTGTGTGTGTGTGTGTGTGTGTGTGTGTGTGTGTGTGTGTGTGCGCGCGCGTCTCTGTCTGTCTGTCAAGACAGTATATGACCTTGAAAATATGTGGCTCATTTGCACCTCGATGCAATCAATAGATCCAAATTGTGCATTCAAAATGTGTGTTCACTCCTCTGTGTTTCTATATCAGTGTATCCACCGTGACCTGGCTGCCAGGAACATTCTGCTATCTGAGAACAAAGTGGTGAAGATCTGTGACTTTGGTCTGGCCAGAGACCTCTACAAAGACCCCGACTACGTCCGCAAGGGAGACGTGAGTCCACGCACACACAATCATCTCCTCCTCATAACGGGGACTTCAGTGTACTTAACCTATTCTTAGCTCTACAGTAGTTGTGCTGTCCTGTCAAGTTGGCAAGACAGCACAAACAGATCTGCCACCAGGCTACACTGTACTCCCTGCTGGCAGCTATTTGGCTGATTCTGACCCATGACCCCTGCTCTCCACAGGCCAGGCTGCCATTGAAGTGGATGTCGCCAGAGTCCATCTTTGACAAGGTGTTCACTACCCAGAGTGATGTGTGGTCCTATGGAGTTCTGCTCTGGGAGATATTCTCTCTGGGTCGGTCCTCATATCCACTTACACAAAACACATACTGCTGGTACCATAGAATTAGGAATTAGAATACTAGTAATTGAATAGGATCTCTATGGCTTGTACTATGAATAGTATATACAGTTACTGTATCACCTAGACAAGACTCAAGGCTTCTTCTCCGTCCGTCTCACAGGAGCCTCCCCGTACCCTGGCCTGAACATAGATGAGGAGTTCTGCCACCAACTAAAGGAGGGAACACGCATGCGCGCCCCGGAGTACAGCACTCCAGAAATGTGAGAAAGAGAAATATGATATAGATGGAGAGAGAAATGAAGAGAGACTGTGGCGTGGGTATAACTGGTGTGTGTTGTCTGTAGTTACAGCACCATGCTGGCATGCTGGGAGGCTAACCCCTCAGACCGCCCCACCTTCACTGGCCTAGTGGAAACACTGGGAGACCTGCTGGAGGCACGGGTTCAACAGGTAATACACACACACACACTTACTCTCTCTCTCTTTCATATGCATTGAACCTTTTCTATAATCAGGATGGGAAAGACTACATTCCCCTGGGCACGTTCCTGTGTGGAGAGAGAGACCCAGACAGCAGCGTCCAGCGAGACTACACAGAGAGCTCCCTGACTGACCTGCATCCACACAGACTCACCAGTCTGGGGTAAGGCTAGGAACAACCCCATAAACAGAGAAAAATGACAGTTGGTACAGTCCAATGGGTTGTAGTTGGTAATGTTTTAATTATGTTCCAGCTACATGAACACCAGGAGCACAGCGACACTCAGGACCTTCGAGGAACTGCCCAGCAAGGACCCGCCTGGCCCGGACGTGAGGGGACACACACTGATTCACATTTATATTCTTACTCACACCAGACACTGATGCTTGTCACGGATGTCAGTGTCCACTGTGTTGCTGTGTTTCAGGATGAGCAATGTAACAGTTTCACACACACATCAAACATGTTCTTGTGCACACACACACACACTAATGTGTAGACCTGGTGTGTTTCAGGATGAGCAGGGTGACAGCGGGATGGTTCTACCCTCTGAGGAACTCAAACGTCTCAGATGGACCAGCGGCTCCAAGAGCCTCACAAGGTCACCACCACTAACCCCTGACCTACAACCCCTAATTGACTACAAATTAGTGTATTTTCTGTTCTGTATTGATAATGAATTGAGGGTTTGTGTGTTTGCAGGTTCTTCACCATCAGTAAGTGCAGGGAGAACCTGGTGCCCTGCATGTGTAATGACATCACTGGTCTACATGACGATGAGCCGCCTGTCCTCCCATGTGACTGTGACTCCGAGGAGAGCTGTTCCCCTCCACCCGACTACAACTCTGCCTTCCTCTACCCCTCCCTCTAACTAGTCCATCACACCTCTATCATTATGTCACGCTTCTCCCACTGGCTAGAACTGCCTGCCTCCCTCCCTCTTGTCTATATCACTCCATCTAAACATCACCCTAACCTCCTCCCTCTAACACTCCATCCCTGCTTCAACGTTTTCCCTACCTCCCTCTTCGACAACTTTGTCACAGATTAATTAATGGTGTAGTGCATCATTTCCCCATAGCATACTATCAGACTACTTTACTCCTCCAAATATCTGTCTCTACAAACAATTCCTCTCTAAAGATTATATTTAATATTGTAACACAACAGAGCTTCCTCAGTAATTCACAAACCCTACTCCTCTCCCCTCTCCCCGTGGCCTAGGTAGGGTGCTACACCCACACCACAAAGAGCAGCTAAATCCATGATAGTGTCATCACCACAACATGTGTCCATTTACCATTATATTTACTGTCGTTGCTTATCTCTATATGGGTACAGAGTATAGAGCTTAGAAGTAGAGGAACCTCTGTTGTCTCCAGTGAACTGACCATGATGTTACTACACACGTGTATGCTGGAAGAATTTATTCATTAGAAAATGTATTAGTGTTTTACCTATTTATTTACAGTATGTTAACCTCATGAGATTTTGTCAAGGAAGGCGACTGCTGTCAATGATCATTAAATCAGTATATGTTGTATGTCAGACCTTTCCAATCGATGCGGAGCTATGGAGTAGAAGTAATGTATAACATGCATGATCGCCACTGAGCCATTTGCCCTGACTGACACAAGTATGTATGTATGTATGTATGTATGTATTCTATGTATGTATTCAAAACACATTTAAAATGAAGTAAAGAGTTACCACACTGACTGCCAATACAATCATTTTGTCTTCACCAGCATGACACCAAGACAAAACACACTATGTTTTGGTATTCTTTATTAAAATACTGCTGTACACACAATATTACAATGAACACAAGATGGGCAAAAAAACATACTAAGATGGTGATTGTAGATGTTTGTAGGAGTGGGGGAGAGGTGTGTGTGTGTGTAGGAGTGGGGGAGAGGTGTGTGTGTAGGAGTGGTGTGTGTGTAGGAGTGGGGGAGAGGTGTGTGTGTAGGAGTGGGGGAGAGGTGTGTAGGAGAGATGTGTGTCGGAGTGGGGGAGAGGTGTGTAGGAGAGATGTGTGTCGGAGTGGGGGAGAGGTGTGTGTGTCGGAGTGGGGGAGAGGTGTGTGTGTAGGAGTGGGGCAGCACTAGTACTATGGGAGTGTGTGTCATGAGTTGTTGGGCAATGGGGATATGATGAGCGTTGACTGTGTGGATTAGGGATACTGACAGGGTGGGTGTGTGATCTGTTAAAAAGGTAGGTTTCTAAGTACCACATTCACCAAATATGTTTTCGGTCTTGATAATTTCATAAAAAACTGAGGAAGTAGTACATGATCCTAACATAGCCAACTCCCAGCAGGCTTTAGATCAAGTGGCCCCTAAGAACTGATCTACAGTCAGTTTTACTCTTCAACTCCTAAATGGTTCAGGATAGGCGAGGTGTAGAGTAAACTGATCCTAGATCTGTGCTATGGGGCAACTCCCATGTTGCCTCATGGAGTAGTGGGTAGAAGATGCCCCTAACCACTGAGATAGGGTCAGATAAATTGTCATCCCCTAGTAGTTCAGGTAAGGCTGAACCAGGGTAAACTGATGCTAAATCTGTGTTTAGGGCCATCTATCAACTCACGATTTCCCCCCACAGTATCTCCACCTACCCCCATTTAGAGTCCAGCCCACACCGCAGCACATCCATCTGACTGGATAAAGGGCGACCAATGACGGCCAAACACATTCAGTCATCGGGCCCCTCCAGCTGTCCGTCATCCTGAGAGAATTCCAAACCATCCAACAGAAGGTCTATTCAATAGGGTGGAACGTCCAAAATGTTCCACGTAGAACAGTGATGTATAGAACAGACATGGCTACCTTCTCATGTGACTAGAAGTCTGTATGATCTATACAATACATTTCTATCTAAAATGCTTTGAACATTTCACCCTTCTGAATAGACCCTTGCTTCTGTATGCATCAGCCACTGCTCACCCCTCTTACCCACCCTCTTCAAAATTCTATATGTTTCTCCCTGAAGAGTAAACTCCTTCACTACCCCTTGTGAATTTAAAAGCATTGGATTGGTATAAGCATGGTTTGGAGTTTCCATCATATCTCTCACGCCAATCCATTATTTTTAAAGCCATGAGAGGGAGTGAATGAGTGCACACTTCAGGGGGAAAATCCCAGGTGACCTCTGGGAGAGGTCAGAGGTTAAAGGTGATTCTGGTTGTCGCTGCTCGGTGTCTCCGGCACATTTTGTCTCACATGATTTTAAAAATAGGTCAAATAAAACAGATTTTCTTAAAATGATTCAAAACCCCTTCTTACTAACAACTTCGCCCCGTTGCTTGCCCCTCCGGCCCACCCCAGCTGGAATTGGTCCACAGAATAAAGTTTGTGTTGAGGCAGAAAGACTGTCCCTTCCATGTCCCATCATGCATCACTGCACAACAGCTGAGCAAAATGAAGGGAACCAGCTAGAAAAAGCATCACAAAAAGCATAACATATTCTCAAATGATGAGGTCGGCAGGGATCCCTCAGGGGAAGGAAGCAGGGGAGAGGATTCAAAGGAGAGAGGGAGAGATGGGAGGGAAGAGGTCAAGAACAGGAGGACATTCCACATTGAGGCAGAACTGGCGCCATTCTCTAGTTTTGGCCCAGTCCATGGGCTTCATCCCAGAGCTGACGAGCCAGACCTAAGTAATCCATCTCCCAATGAGTTCATCATTTGTGTAACAACATTTTCCATAATAGTGTCTGTCATTAAGCAATTAAGGAGACTGCTGCTTTTATGACCCTGCGCTATATAACAAACAGGGAGAAGACACCCCTTCCTCAGGATCATGCCTAGATGGGATACAGCTTGTCAAATTGATGGAAAAAGTAGATTTTTTTGTGCATTTTAACTAACCCTAACCCTTTTCCTAACCTTAAACTAATTATCCTTACCTGCTGTGTAAGTTCTCCTAAACCTGCTACGAAAAGTCAATTTTGCCAAAAGATGTATCCCTTCTAGACAAAACCCTTCTTCAGTGCCAACAAAAACCACAGTTTGACACAACACCCCCCGCCCCACCACACGACTCCAATGTTCCATGACCCTTGACCCCCACATCAAGGCATTGAATTGACCAATGGTCTGTCTCAGAGTCCCCAAACCGCACCCTACCCAAAAAGTCAGTGGTTTGTCCTTTCTGAGTGGGAACCGACAACCAAGGAGGCTGAGGTGGACCGGTCCATTTCAGCAATGGGTTCCCTGACCACCCCCTTTGAAAGCATCCAGTGGTCTGTCCCGTCTCTTAGTGCGTTGGTATGAAGGGGTGTGGTCTCCAGCAGGAAGAGAGAGACATTATATTAGGTTCTCAGCCTGACTGTGTGTTCACCTCTCAGTAGCTGCATCCCGTAGGCCACTCACTCACATTCATTAAAAAGTCAAACATCTTAGTCCATCCTCCACAGGAAAAAAATTCAATAAAAATGTAAAAAATAAAAGCAGGAAAAAGTTCAATCCCACGTGGTTGGTTTATTTTTTAGTATCCGTTTTGTTCCCCAAGTCAAAAAAAAAAAGTAATAGTTCGTCATCATTACAGCTTCCGTTTTTGTCCATTACTTGTAAATCGCAGCTGTGTGATTTTAGAAAGAAAACAAAAAAACAATTCAGCTTTCGAAAAAGCCTTCCTGGTTGCCAAGACAGTGTATGTGACTGAGGTCCAGCAAGTCCCGCCCCCTCTGCCTCTCTCGCCACGCAGATGATGTCATCACTATGCGCCTGGTCCTCCGCTGTAGTGCAATAATGTGCTGTCCGGTTCAGGGTTCAGGCAGTCCCACCCCGCTGACTGTGGGGGGCGCTACAGGGGGCCGGTGGCAGCAGCCTGCTGCAGCTCCTGAAAGGTACTGTCGAAGCAGCGCTTCAGGTCCGAGTAGGTCACCACCAGAACACTCTTCTCATCACGAGACACTAAGCTGATCTTCTCAGGCACGCCTGCGTCCAGCTACACAGAGAGAAGGGGAGAGTACTGGTAGACTAGTAGCCAGCTGAGCACCAACACAATATACGCAGAAAGGGTGAGAGGAGAGGACAAGATGGAGAAGGGTATGGCAGAGGAAAATGAGAGAGGAAGGGCATGAGAAAAAGAAAGAAGTCAGTGAGATTGAAAGGAGTGTGCGAAAACAAGCCAGAGAAGAGGGTTTGAAAGTGACAGAGAGAGAGAGAGAGAGAGAGAGAGAGAGAGAGAGAGATGCGAAAAGAGTGGCAGGTGGAGCAGGCGTACTTTGTTGAGGCAGGAAACAATGTGGCTGAGGTCTATCCAGGGGGTCCCAGCCTCCGTCACCTGGTGGAACAGGTGGTCTCTGAACAGCTTCAGCAGGTAGCGGTCCCCCGTCTCAGACCATGTATGGTCCTTCTGAAACCTGACACACACACACAGAGAGAGTAAGACACACACAAACAGTTAAACACCTACAAGCGAAGAGTGCTGGCAGAGGTGTGATATGAAGGCAGAAGTCAATTGGTCAATGTTACAAATACACTCCTAACAGAGTGGTTCAGTACTTACTCTGGCCTCTCATTGATGGTGCCCAGTTTGGCCAACAGACGGAAGAGACGACCATTCTGTACCTCCTACAACAGAGATAAAACTACTGTATAAGACATATATTAGGTAACTGCCAACATAAATGAAACACCAACATAAAGTGTCTTAAAAGAAGGCTGAACTTCCTGAGTTGGCCTCATGCTTCGTCATTATGAAATGACAGTTGTCATTGGGGGGAAGGGGGGGGTTAGTGTGGGTGTCTCGCATGCGTGTTCACTCTGCCAAAAAAACAGTACACAGTTACAGTCACTCACCCTTGTAGATCACTTGAAACAGTCTAACCAGGTTGTCTTGAAGAAGTCACCGAGGCTAGGTAGTGCTAGGCAACTTTCACCAATTAGCTTCAGCCGGCTGGTGTGCGATCGTGGCAAAGTTGATTTAACATTGTATAGCACATCTCTGGGGCTAGTAAATGGGACAATATTTTAATGTTGCACATTTTTTAGTTGCCTCAAATGCTTTCAATATTCGTATATGAATTTCCACAATTTAGTTGCCTTAAGTCATTGAAATTTGGAGCCATTGACATTTTAAAATATTGTCCCATGTACATAGATAATGTACGGATGGTCCCTAACTAGCAATAGGGATATGGAATGTCAAACCAAATTTACCATGGGCATTACGATCGGCTCGTGTGCAGCTGCGTTCTAAATTGATGATTACTTGGGTGCTGCCAGCTGTGGGCATAGATTCTACAAGTGTCTGGAACTCTATTGGAGGGATGTGACACCATTCTTCCACGATAAATTCCATAAGTTGGTGTTTTGTTCATGGTGGTGGAAAGCGCTGTCTCAGGCGCCACTCCAGAATCTCCCATAAGTGTTCAGTTGGGTTGAGATCTGGTGACTGAGACACACACACCCTTTAAACCCCCTATGCTCCTTTGAGACCCCTCTTTCAAAGTCACTGAGATCTCTTCTTCTAGCCATGGTAGCCAAAATAATGGGCAACTGGGCATTTTTATACATGACCCTAAGCATGAGTGGATGTTTTAATTGCTTAACTCAGGAACCACACCCGTGTGGAAGCACCTGCTTTCAATATACTTTGTATCCCTCATTTACTCAAGTGTTTCCTTTATTCTGGAAGTTACCTGTACCATACATACAGAACCACAACACAAAATAATCAAATGAACCATTGATGTTAAGTCCAAAATGTTATATTTTACACTGGGATGTGGTTGCCTATATTGGAGAGCTGTAGATAGCAGTATTAGTTATATATTACTGGACTTAAATACATCAAGATCAGACCAAACCCAGAGAGAACACACACACCAACGCCCGCTTGATAACACACCAGAAATCTGTCACGCGCACCTCTGCTGTGACCCAACTCAGCACGGCGGTGCTTATGTAGGTTGTATGTGAGTGAGGAAGATGTAGCGCGTTGAAAAGCAAGAAGGGCAGTGTGGTTAAAAATACAACCAGAAACATTTCTGAAAAGGAACACACAGCAAGAGACTGTAATGATAACATGTAGACGCACACACAACATACACAACTGATGAACAGACAGACAACAGTGATGAGATTGAGATAAACAGGAAATGCCACCTTTCAGTCCAATTCTAAAGATGGCAGCAGAACAGCTCACACACTACTCTGTCTCCTGTTACAAGCACCAAAACAAAACTTGAGTAGTGCTGCAGAGGGGGTGTTAAGCAGTGGGGTTGGGGGGGGGGGGAAACCACTGAGAAGCCAGTGGTTTCTCACCTCATGTCTGAGGCTAGAACAGAACAGCAGAAGCTGTAGAGAGACAGAGGGGCCGCGGCACACAAATAACATCCTGTATCTTCACAGCCCTCAACACCTCTCCTTGCATGCCTTCCTTCCCTTCACCAGCCCTCCGACAGAGCAGAGGTGGCATCACGAGTGTGTGTGTGTGTGTGTCTGTCTGTCTGTTAGCGTACCTTCGCCAGGTCCTCCTCAATGACATCATTCCTCATCTGTGATGCGTCCAGCTGTGTGTAGAAGCGAGCTCCGATCATGGGCATGATGTCATTGACGCTGCGCAGCCTAGACTGCTCTGTCAACAGATACCTACAAACAGTTACGGAGTGAGTGAGTGTGAGTACTTGTCTGTGCAAACAGTGCGTTCACTTGTATATCTGAGTGTGTTGTGGTTGTTGCAGATGAGTATGTGTGTGTCAGATGGCTTAGGGGAGGATCCGGTGTCCTTCTCTTCAAGGATGGGTTCTGTCTGTGTGTGTCTGTGTATGTTGTGTCAGTGTGTCTTACAGGATGAGGTTCTTGAGGTCTGATGAGTAGTTGATTGACACCAGCTCCATGGCCTTCTGCAGGTTCTCTCTCTGAATGCCAGCCAGAGAGTTACAGGCCAGGGCCAACACCACCTTGCCCAGTGAGATCAGGTCCGCTTGCTGCAAGCACACAGGATAACAGGGTTAACAACAGAACACACTACGGCCAGGGGCCAACTCAACCATTTCCAAAGGAAATCAGGCCAGCAAGACAAAAACTCACAGAGCGAAGTACAACACACACACACACACACACACACACACACACACACACACACACACGTCTGGCACTAGCAGAGGCTCAAATAGAAACTGTGGTTACTCCCAAAACGGCTGATACATTGTCCACAATAGTGCTTGAGGAAATAGACGTGAACATGTTTTCCATGATGTTACACTAACGAGAGCACGGCAGGTTTACTAGTCAGATCAACCGTGGCGCTATCCATGGTGCTGAATCTCTGCTACTATCCAAGTAATAGCACATTTCCATGAGGCTGCTAGCTAAATATGCTAACTTGCACAAATGAATTGCACAAATGAAACTAAATTGCAAAGACAGGCAATCCAGCTCATATAGTTATACATGTACAGTCGTGGTCAAAAGTTTTGAGAATGACACAAATACTCATTTTCACAAAGTCTGCTGCCTCAGTTTTGATGATGGCAATTTGCATATACTCCAGAAAGTCATGGAGTGATCAGATGAATTGCAATTAATTGCAAAGTCCCTCTTTGCCATGAAAATGAACTTAATCCCCAAAAAACATTTCCACTGCATTTCAGCCCTGCCACAAAAGGACCAGCTGCCATCATGTCAGTGATTCTCTCGTTAAACACAGGTGAGAGTGTTGACGAGGCCAAGGCTGGAGATCACTCCGTCATGCTGATTGAGTTAGAATAACAGACTGGAAGCTTTAAAAGGAGGGTGGTGCTTGAAATCATTGTTCTTCCTCTGTTAACCATGGTTACCTGCAAGGAAACACGTGCCGTCATCATTGCTTTGCACAAAAAGGGCTTCACAGGCAAGGATATTGCTGCTAGTAAGATTGCACCTAAATCAACCATTTATCGGATCATCAAGAACTTCAAGGGGAGTCGTTCAATTGTTGTGAAGAAGGCGTCAGGGCGCCCAAGAAAGTCCAGCAAACGCCAGCACCGTCTCCTAAAGTTGATTCAGCTGCGGGATCGGGGCACCACCAGTGCAGAGCTTGCTCAGGAATGGCAGCAGGCAGGTGTGAGTGCATCTGCACGCACAGTGAGGCGAAGACTTTTGGAGGATGGCCTGGTGTCAAGAAGGGCAGCAAAGAAGCCACTTCTCTCCAGGAAAAACATCAGGGATAGACTGATATTCTGCAAAAGGTACAGGGATTGGACTGCTGAGGACTGGGGTAAAGTCATTTTCTCTGATGAATCCCCTTTCCGATTGTTTGGGGCATCCGGCAAAAAAGCTTGTCCGAAGAAGACAAGGTGAGTGCTACCATCAGTCCTGTCTCATGCCAACAGTAAAGCATCCTGAGACCATTCATGTGTGGGGTTGCTTCTCAGCCAAAGGAGTGGGCTCACTCACAATTTTGCCTAAGAACACAGCCATGAATAAAGAATGGTACCAACATCCTCCGAGAGCAACTTCTCCCAACCATCCAAGAACAGTTTGGTGACGACCAATGCCTTTTCCAGCATGATGGAGCACCTTGCCATAAGGCAAAAGTGATAACTAAGTGGCTCGGGGAACAAAACATCGACATTTTGGGTCCATGGCCAGGAAACTCCCCAGACCTTAATCCCATTGAGAACTTGTGGTCAATCCTCAAGAGGCGGGTGGACAAACACAAACCCACAAATTCTGACAAACTCCAAGCATTGATTATGCAAGAATGGGCTGCCATCAGTCAGGATGTGACCCAGAAGTTAATTGACAGCATGCCAGGGCGGATTGCAGAGGTCTTGAAAAAGAAGGGTCAACACTGCAAATATTGACTCTTTGCATAAACTTAATGTAATTGTCAATAAAAAGCCTTTGACACTTATGGAATGCTTATAATTATATTTCAGTATACCATAGTAACATCTGACAAAGATATCTGAAGCAGCGAACTTTGTGAAGACCAATACTTGTGTCATTCTCAAAACTATTGACCACGACTGTATGTGGACATGCTCGTCAAACATCTCATTCCAAAATCATGGGCATTAAATATGGAGTTGGTTCCCCCTTTGCTGCTATAAACAGCCTCCACTCTTCTGGGAGGCTTTCCACTAGATGTTGGAACATTTCCACTAGATGTTGGAACATTGCCGTGGAGACTTGCTTCCATTCAGCCACAAGAGCATTAGTGAGGCCGGGCACTGATGGTGGGCGATTGGGCCTGGCTTGCAGTCGGCGTTCCAATTTATCCCAAAGGGGTTGAGGTCAGGGCTGTGTGCACGCCAGTCAAGTTCTTCCACACCAATCTCGACAAACCATTTATGTATGGACCTCGCTTTGTGCACGGGGGCATTGTCATGCTTAAACAGGAAAGGGCCTTCCCCAAACTGTTGCTACAAAGTTGGAAGCATAGAATCATCTAGAATGTGATTGTATGCTGTAGCGTTAACATTTCCCTTCAATGGAAAACAGCCCCAGACCATTATTTCTCCTCCACCAAACTTTACAGTTGGCTTTATGCATTCGGGCAGGTAGCATTCTCCTGGCATCCGCCAAACCCAGATTTGTCTGTCGGATTGTCAGATGGTGAAGCGTGATTAATCACTCCAGAGAACGCGTTTCCACTGCTCCAGAGTCCAATGGCGGCGAGCTTTACACCCCGCCAGCCGACGCTTGGCATTGCACATGGTGATCTTAGGCTTGTGCGGCTTCTCGGCCATGGAAACCCATTTCATGAAGCTCCCAACTAACAGTTATTGTGCTGACGTTGCTTCCAGAGGCAGTTTGGAACTTGGTAGTGAGTGTTGCAACCGAGGACAGACGATTTTTACGCGCTACAGCACTCGGCAATCCCGTTCTGTGAGCTTGTGTGGCCTACCACTTCACGGCTGAGCAGTTGTTGCTCCTAGACCTTTCCAATTCACAATAACAACACTGACAATTGATCGGGGCAGCTCTAACAGGGCAGAAATTTGACGAAGTGACTTGTTGGAAAGGTGGCATCCTATCACGGTGCCACGTTGACAGTCAATGAGCTCTTTAGTAAGGCTATATTACTGCCAATGTTTGTCTATGGAAATTGCATGGCTGTGTGCTCGATTTTATACACCTGTCAGCAATGGGTGTGGCTGAAATAGCCGAATATACTAATTTGAAGGGTTGTCCACATACTTTTGTGTATATATAGTGTATGTACACGCTGTTTCTGTCTGGAGTCGCTAGGGCAACTGGCCTGCCTGCTCTGCTTGGAGAAGATGGGGGAGGAGCAGACGGGTCCAGAACAGAGAGGAAAAAAGGCAAGGAAATGAAAAGATAGCAGCTGTACAGACAACTCCTCCAAAAGGGCTCTGACCTCTCAAACACAGCAGAAAGCTTACACAATAACATGCCCTGTCACCTTACTCATTCAGTAACTTACTTAGATAATGCGACCCCTAAGTTTAACTTGCTAGTTAACGCAGAATTCTTCATTTTTCTAGAAGGGAAAAAAAAGATAAAAACGCGGAAGAAATCTCGCTGCAGATCTAAAATGTTTGTTATTGTAATTTCTAATTTTGTGCTTCAGTTGCATTACTCCACTCGGATGAGAATTCACGAACGGCATTCTATCAGCAGACAACGCTCTGTAGCTTTTTCCTTGGTGTAGCTTTTTCCTTGGTGTAGCTTTTTCCTTGGTGTAGCCAGGAAAATGTGATCTGCTTTATCTCCTAACATATTGCACAAGTTGTCTGCAGGTATTTACTTAAAGTAGCTACAAACTATTTTATGTTTTTCACAAACGTCAAATAAATCGTTTCAACAGTATTGACGGTATTGAAAAACCATCCTGTGGCTATTTCCATATAACCCGGTATACCACCCAAGCCTAATCCATGGTGCTGAATATCTGCTACTAGGTCTATTTGCTTATTTGTTTTTTTAGCCGGAGAATCTGATGTTCTCTGTGACAAATACACCACAATAAGTCGATAATCATAAAGTACAAATAACCACAACAGTATTAATTTCCCAACCAGGTGCATACAGGAAGAACAGAACAAACATGATGTATTGACATCTCAGTCAAAGACAAAAAAAACTAATAGAATTTTCAGGCTTTAATAACTTCATAATATTTTACCAAGTCGGCCAACGTGCTTCATAGGCCTACATTAAAACTACGCTAAATCAACGAAAGTGTGGTGACAGAACTCGAGTTGATTAAATTGCAACAAATCAGATTTGTTTTTGCTGATATTATGCTTTTTAAATTGCATTTCCGGTTTGAACGGGAATACCAGGATGACCAGAATGGGCTTGCAATTTTATCAGGAAAGAATTGGTAGGTTTTCCGGACAGGGGGGTTACTGTACCTGGTACTGTGGCATGAGGGCCAGATGGTTGGTCTGACTGTTGTCAAACGTTAAGACATCAAACACCCCTACACAGTTCACCCGTAACCTGCAAAGATAAAAAGGCAAGTTGAGTGTGTGGGTGTGTAAAATATTAGCGTGATGTCACTGTGTGGTTTCTCCCCATTCTGAGAAAAGGAAGCCAGGACTAATATAGAACTTCTGCTTTCACTGTACTTTACAGTAAATAACCCAGCAGATACTACAGTGGCTTGTGAAAGTGTTCAACCCCCTTGGCATTTTTCCTATTTTGTTGCCTTACAACCTGGAATTAAAATTGATTTTTGGGGGGTTTGTATCATATGATGTACACAACATGCCTACCACTTTGAAGATGCAAAATATTTTTTGGTGTGAAACAAACAAGAAATGAGACAAAAAAAAGAAAACTTGAGCGTGCATAACTATTAACATTTTACATTTAAGTCATATCCAGAGCGACTTACAATTAGTGAGTGCATACATTCTTTTTTTTTCTTTTTCATACTGGCCCCCCGTGGGAATCGAACCCACAACCCTGGCATTGCAAATGCCATGCTCTACCAACTGAGCTACATCCCTGCCGGCCATTCCCTCCCCTACCCTGGACAACGCTTGGCCAATTGTGCGCCACCCCATGGGTCTCCAGGTCGCGGCCGGCTACGACAGAGCCTGGATTCGAACCAGGATCTCTAGTGGCACAGCTAGCACTGCAATGCAGTGCCTTAGACCACCAAGTCAATACTTTGTAGAGCCACCTTCTGCAAGTCTCTTGGGGTATGTCTCTATAAGCTTGGCACATCTAGCCACTGGCATTTTTGCCCATTCTTCAAGGCAAAACTGCTCCAGCTCCTTCAGGTTGGATGGGTTCCACTAGTGTACAGCAATCTTTAAGTCATACCACAGATTCTCAATTGGATTGAGGTTTGGGCTTTGACTAGGCCATTCCAAGACATTTAAATATTTTCCCTTAAACCACTCGAGTGTTGCTTTAGCAGTATGCTTAGGTTCATTATCCTGCTGGCAGGTGAACCTCCGTCCCAGCCTCAAATCTCTGGAAGACTGAAACAGGTTTCCCTCAAGAATTTCCCTGTATTTAGCGCCATCATTCCTTCAATTCAGACCAGTTTCCCAGTCCCTGCCGATGAAAAACATCCCCACAGCATGATACTGCCACCACCACGCTTCACTGTGGGGATGGTGTTCTCGGGGTGATGAGAGGTGTTGGGTTTGCGCCAGACATAGCGTTTTTCTTGATGTCCAAAAAGCTCAATTTTAATCTCATCTGACCAGAGTACCTTCTTCCATATGTTTGGGGAGTCTCCCACATGTCTTTTGGCAAACACAAAACGTGTTTGCTTATTCTTTTCTTTAAGCAATGGCTTTTTTCTGGCCACTCTTCCGTAAAGCCCAGCTCTGTGGAGTGTACGGCTTAAAGTGGTCCTATGGACAGATACTCCAATCTCTGCTGTGGAGCTTTGCAGCTCCTTCAGGGTTATCTTTGGTCTCTTTGTTGCCCCTCTGATTAATGCCCTCCTTGCCTGGTCTGTGAGTTTTGGTGGGCGGCCCTCTCTTGGCAGGTTTCTTGTGGTGCCATATTCTTTCCATTTTTTAATAATGGATTTAAATGGTGCTCCGTGGGATGTTCAAAGTTTTGGATATTTTTTTATAACACAACCCTGATCTGTACTTCTCCACAACTTTGTCCCTGACCTGTTTGGAGAGCTCCTTGGTCTTCATGGTGCCGCTTGCTTGGTGGTGCCCCTTGCTTAGTGGTGTTGCAGACTCTGGGGCCTTTCAGAACAGGTGTATATATACTGAGATCATGTGACACTTAAATAAAGTCCACCTGTGTGCAATCTAACTAATTATGTGACTTCTGAAGGTAATTGGTTGCACCAGATCTTATTTAGGGGCTTCATAGCAAAGGGGGTGAATACATATCCACGCACCACTTTTCCATTATTACTTTTTTTGAAATAAGTTATTTTTTTCATTTCACTTCACCAATTTGGAAAATGTTGTCCATTACATGAAACCCACATAAAAATCCATTTAAATTACAGGTTGTAATGCAACAAAATAGGAAAATCACCAAGGGGGATGAATACTTTTCCAAGGCACTGTATCAGCGCTACAACATAAACATCAGGGGGCTTACAGACACATTGGTTTCTGCACAGTTCTCTAGCAAGGAACCTGTCCACAATCAAGCAATGCAAAAATGGTGGGAATTCAGGACTAAACCAGAGACAGCAACTGTGACTGGTTCTAAGTTGCATGAAAAATAGACAGTTCTCAGTTTCTCTGACCACACTGCATCACATTCAAAATATGGTGTGTCTAACTGGTTTCAGAGAATATGGATCTTGCTGGGATCCATAACCTTGGTCAGCAATGTGTGTGAGTGTGTGTGTGTCTGCGAGGTGTGTGTACCTGGTCTTGCCGGTGATGAGGATCTTGCTGGGGTCCATGACCCTACAGGCCAGACCAGCAGTGTGGATGGTTCTGAGGGCTGAGCTCAGCTGGACGATGTAGGCCCAGATCAGAGACTCAGGAAGTAGACCTGCGTGCTGCCGTGGTGGAGGGGGCTCGTGCTGCCCTACAGGGGGGGGAACAGGACACACACGAAAGGAAAACACAGACGAAACACTGAGTAGGGTGTCCAATCAAAAACGCATCTTTTGACCAATGGGTAAAATAATGTGTGTAGATACTCCTAAGAAAACCAACGGTTCAAACCCCATGTCTCTATCCTAATCTGTTAAAAAGTTATTGGAGTTTTTACCCTTGTAGGATGGCCAGAATTAGGGTGACTAAATCAATGGAGGCCAGAGGAAAAAAAGTGGTCAAAAATCTGGAAAATAGCATTGCGTCAGCTAGGCTGGATGCTGTGTGAGAATTAAGACTATCTGACAGGCTCACAGTTGAACTCATCTTTCTTCTCCAATCCGGAGGACATAAAAACAAATTAGAGGTAAGACATATTGATTGAGACATGGCATGTAGCTAGTATTTTCAAATGTCAGTTTGCACTTTTCATATTAATTCAAAATTCTTGTTATTTTTCTTAGATTTCTCACAAAAACAAGCATGTCAACGGGGCACTGAGTATAACGCAAGCTTTTTATTTTCAAAGCATTTTACATTTAATTCAGTTCATGTTCATTTCGCTTTTTGTGAACTGCAAAAACTACTTTGCAGATGACCACCACAACATGTAAAATCCTCAAAAGTCGCTGCGAGAAAGCGGCACCGGTGCTTATTATCGGACGTATTAGGTTACGAAATCCGACTTTTTTGATATAATGTTGATATGTTAGAGAAATTCCCCACTGAACAATTCAGAACATGAAGAATCATATTTACATTTACATTTTAGTCATTTAGCAGACACTCTTATCCAGAGCGACTTACAGTTAGCGCATACATTATTTTATCGAACCCACAACCCTGGCGTTGCAAACGCCATGCTCTACC
This sequence comes from Coregonus lavaretus, assembly GCF_964263955.1. Taxonomy (NCBI): domain Eukaryota; kingdom Metazoa; phylum Chordata; class Actinopteri; order Salmoniformes; family Salmonidae; genus Coregonus; species Coregonus lavaretus. The sequence goes on along the minus strand of NC_139989.1, from coordinate 4,115,577 downwards.
AACTGAGCTACATCCCCTTTGTCTTGGTAAAATGTATTTAATAACATAAGAAGTGCCATTTCATTACCAAAGCCCATTTTCACCAACTCTGGGCAGAGTGGGTGGACACCCTACATTGAGGCTTTCCAAATAAAGGGTTTAAGAAAATAAATGGTATCAACTTCCTTGCAAATGTCAGACGCATCCTTGCACAAACACCCACTTGTTGAACACTTGAGAGAGGTGTTGCTGTAGTGCGATATAGAGTAGCAGAACTATTAGTGTGACCCGTATTGTTGCTGTGAGGCCACAGAGAGGTGTTGCTGTAGTGCGATATAGAGTAGCAGAACTATTAGTGTGACCCGTATTGTTGCTGTGAGGCCACAGAGAGGTGTTGCTGTGTAAGAGTAGTAATGACACTAAAACACCTGTTGCCATGAGGTCAGTGAGGCCAGAGAGGTTCTACTTCCTCTGGCTGTGTTCCTCCTATAGCAGTTAGTTGGGCCTGGCTGGTAGCTATAGCACCGGTCTCAGGATCACTTTCAGCCACAGCTTCCCCTGACTACAGCTTGAACACACCCGCAACCACGCAACACACACCCCTACCGTCACACAGACCAGCAACTGTCAGTGCTGGCACCACACGCACACACACCCCTCTACCACACTCACACAGAAACAATCAGCACTGGCAACCTCACTGGTTTCCTTTAGGAAAATGTGGCGCCAGACATTTGACTGGCAACATTTTAAATTTACTGGACATTTGAGAAATGTACCATATGCATTGGGTGCGTAACCTGATTAAGTTGTCCACCCACGGTGCTCAGAATGACAGAAATCACATTTAGAATATGGTAATTCATATTAACAGAACATGCACGTCGAGGATGCAACGAATTCTGATGTGCACTTTGAACATGTTAGAATAACTGTCCACATGTACTTTTCCTCAGCCAACAAGATTACTAACGAACAGCAAAATCACGAGCCTATGTCAATCTACTATAGTAGAAAAGTTTAGGCTACCTATTCTATTGGTCAGCTTGTCGAGAAAGAACTAGCCTATTCTAAAACAGACACTGGGACGATAGATCCCAAATTCATCCAACCAGTAGGCCTCGGCTACATTTAAAAAAGCAAGCAGTCCGATGTAACGGATCAGAACGTTTAGCTTAAAAATGTTGATATAATATGAAGAAATAATAGTTTAAGCGCAGCAATGCACACAAGGCAGTAGGCTACGCGCGGATGTTCCTTCCATAATGCAATTAGCGGGAAAACTGTTGTCAAAAGGGCACTGTACATGCGAGCGGTTTCATGTGAGATGAAAATATCCGTTAGGAATAGAGGAGATCTAATAGGCTACTTTGAAGCAAGGTAAGACATACCTCATAATATGTATTAAAACATTCAGGTTTCAAACAATTAAGAGTATGATTTCAAAATGCATGCTCATTGCAAAGTGGTGTGTGACGCGCTGACAAAACCTGCCTTCCGTTGCCATTTGATGCAGCATTCAAAATAACTCGGAAATCTCAGTCTTCAGTGCATTCAAGACAACTGGGAATAGATTTTTTTAAATAACTAGCTCCGACTGGGAAAATCATTTTGAACGGTCATCGAACTCGGAATTCCAACTCAGGAACTCGGGCCTCTTTCTAGAGCTTCCACTTTCCAACCTGAAGTTAATTGACGCACACACACACACAGCCCCACACACACACACACACACACACAGCCCCACACACACACACAGCCCCCCACACACACACACACAGCCCCCAACACACACACACACACAGCCCCACACACACACACAGCCCCACACACACACACACACACAGCCCCACACACACACACAGCCCCACCCACCCACACACACAGCCCCACCCACCCACACACACAGCCCCACCCACCCACACACAGCCCCACACAGCCCCACACACACACAGCCCCACACACACACACACACACAGCCCCACGCACCCACACACAGCCCCACCCACCCACACACAGCCCCACCCACCCACACACAGCCCCACCTACCCACACACAGCCCCACACAAACACAACCCCACCCACCCACCCACCCACACACACACAGCCCCACCCACACACACACAGCCCCACCCACCCAGCCCCACACACACAGCTCCACCCACACACACACAGCCCCACCCACCCAGCCCCACACACACAGCCCCACCCACCCAGCCCCACACACACAGCCCCACCCCCACACACACAGCCCCACACACACACACACAGCCCCACACACACACAGCCCCACACACACACAGCCCCACACACACACACACAGCCCCACACACACACACACACAGCTCCCCACAGTATGGGGGAGTGTGTTGGGGTCAGTATGGGGGAGTGTGTTGGGAAGACTCACCCCACTTCCTCTTGGTGAAGTAGGAGTCGGCCGCAGGGTCGTTGAAGTGCCTGCTGAACATGGTCTCTGCCCCCGCATGGAAGTCATAGGAGAACACCAACGCTGAGAGAAACAGGAGGTTATCATGGGGGTTTATTATGGGTCAAACACAAAAAAAATAAAATAATGTACACAATACCTGGAATAGTCTAACAGTAATCCTTCTACACCCCCCCTCCCCCAGTGGTGGTTGTCCCACTGGCTATCCTAAGTTGAATGCACCAATTTGTAAGTCGCTCTGGATAAGAGCGTCTGCTAAATGACTTAAATGTACATGTTAAATGTAAATGTACACACACACAGCCCCACACACACACAGCCCCACACACACACACACACAGCCCCACACACACACACAGCCCCACACACACACACAGCCCCACAGGAGGTTATCATGGGGGTTTATTATGGGTCAAACACACTCACACAAACACCAATGTAAACAATCCCACATGTATACACAAACACACATACAACATGGGGGACACAGAGACCCCCCCCACACACACACACGACTCACAGTGGTCTCCAAAGGCCTTGGTGGTGAAGACCTCCCTCAGGGTAACAGAGTTGGAGTGCTGGATCTTCTTCCACATGTCCACCAGCATCATACACTTGGTGTTCACTAGCCTGAAACCTGGACACACACACAGCAAAGACATTCAGAGAACATGACCACTCAAGTAGGCTGAAAGAAAATACATTCCATACCAAATATAAGATCATTTAAAATCTCAATGGCAGGAAGGATAACGTGTGTGTGTTCATCTTCTGGCATACGAGCGCCTCACCATGTAACCTCCTCAGGCAGTATGGCAGGTCGTCCTTGCTGTTGACGGCCTTGTAGCAGGAAGTGATGTAGCTGAAGTTGCTGGTCTTCTGCAGGCGATTGGGAGGGGGGACAGGCTCCAGGGGAAACAGGCTGTGGTAGCTGTCCACCTCAGATGGAACACCTGGGACAGAGGGGACAGGGATACACGTCATTACAACACATCTACATACACCAGCACACAAACAGCGCCAAAATCAACTACATCAGTTGGCACTCATCTTAAGTTACAAGTTTTACATTTTAGTCATTTAGCAGACGCTCTTATCCAGAGCGACTTGAAGTTAGTGAGTGCATACATTTTCATACTGGCCCCCCGTGGGAAACGAACCCACAACCCTGGCGTTGCAAGCGCCATGCTCTACCAAGTGAGCTACAGGAGCTACAGCTGAACAACTTGAGAATGTTCTATGAACCAACCACAGTGTGACTATTAGTGGAATCCTAAAGACAGACACGATTCAGGATCATAGAACATTCAGTCTCACTTTCAGTCAACTGTGATAGGCCATGCCATCACACAATGACCACAACGCCAATAACAGTCCCCCCCCCACCTCGGTTGGGCCAATCAGGGAAGGGATGCCTTACCTGTGTTCTCTGACTGGTCGATCTGAGCCATGGTGATCAGATGTCTGTTTATCAGCTCCTAGAGGGAACCACAGGAAATGACATCAGAGATCAACACTGACATCACAGCATGGAGAGAGATTGGAGGATTAGAACAAAGCCAGTCAGAACAGAGGCGCAGAGAGAGAGAAATATGGAGACAGGGCGAAAAAGAGAATGAAAGAAAGAGAGGGGACAGAAATGGGAACAGAGAGTAGGCGTTTCAGACGGAAAGAATCAGTTAGGGGGAAGAGAGAGAGCGAGGGCGTACCTGTCGGAGTTCATCAGCCATGAAGAAGGACGGGGCGTTGGCTTTGGGCTGCATGTAGGCAACGTGGGGAGCAGTGGGGGGGTAGATGTGGTAGGTAGGAAACACCTGCACAGAAACCACACACATTTAACGACTGCACTTCCCATTTATGGAGAAATTAAAACTAACAAGTCTACAGATGAGGATGACGTAATGTATTTTCATGCTGTCAGTAAGGGCAGACTAAATGGAACGTACCATCCCGGCCATGGGAGCGGGGGTGTTATCAGTGTAAAAATATGTTGTCCCCCCCACCGTCTCCTTCTGGATGATGTGGGCCCCCTGGTCAGACACACTGGTGGGCACCATGTAGTTGGCTGGGTTAGGGTTGTTGGGGTTGGGGGTGTGGCTACGCCGGCGAGGGGCGGGTGAGGTTTGGGGTGTGATTTTGGGGGAGTGGAGGGGGGAGGATCCCGCAGAGAGAGACATCCCTGTATGGGGGATACCAGAGAGGGTGTGTTAAACAGAGTTCATTGGAGCACCTCCATACATTGTTCTGACTAACCAAGGCAGAATTCATAATGTCGGGGATTTACCTGAATAATACATTGTCTGCTGTTTTTTCTAGAGCATCTCCATTGTATGGAGTCAATTCACTTGGTTATGCAAGAGAACAATGGGAGGTTACATCAATAGAGAACCTTTACACTGCAAACTCACTCACCCCGACAACCTGGAATATCCATGATATGGTGCAAAGGGAGAACAATGCCTAGAAGTGTTCTAAGTCAGAGAATGAAGTGTTTTTTTTTTGGAGTGGATGGCTCACCAGGTGCTAGGGCGGTGGAGCTGCTGAGGCCGAGGTGGGGGAAGAGGGGCGAGGGGAAGGCCGGACCACTGGACTGGACCATAGTGGCCATGCGGGGAGCCCCCTTAGGGATGAATTCATTGGCTGTAGGGTTAGGACCCTGGAGAGAGAGAATAAGAGATGCATAACCCTAGGATTTGATTCAATTGTTCTTCTTGCCTTCAGAGATTGTATTTGTTTTATAAAATGTTTATTTTCCTTATTAGCGGATTTGTCTTCATCACAGTTCACAACAAAAACAATCAGTGACCGGATTATGTTATCTAGAGAAAACACACAAACGGACCACAATGCATGGGTTTAGGTTTGACAATTTTCCACCTTAGGCCCTAAAACTCAATAGACATATGAATATCAAACTATTCCCCTTGGTTGATGACCACACCAGGGAAGAGGTGCTCTCACCTTTCTCCTTTGTGATATGCTCAGAGCACCAAAGTCACTGAAGAGTGAAGACATGGGGGAATTCCCTGGATCTGGAAGAGGACATAGAGGGAGAGGGAATGAAGACTGTGTTGTCCACGGGGAGTTTTCCATCGACCCACAACTCTGACCTGGTCCAACTGCCAGGGTTCCATGGAATAGATCTGCCAGTGATTTCATGGGTGTTCCAAGAGTTAGAAGTTGTTCCAATTATAATTCTACAGATATTAGTTTCAATGATCTGATACTCCAGTGGATCCCAACTCCGGTCCTCGAGAACCCCCGACAGCAAACATACCTGCTTCAACTCATTGAGGGCCTGATAATGAGTTGACAAGTTGAATCAGCTGTGCTTGTACTGTTGGGGGTACTTGACGACCGGAGTTGGGGACCACTGTGCTACTCCATTAAGTGTCCTGTAGGTACTGGGTTCTTACCGTGAGCGCTGTGGTTGAAGTTCTTGGCACCATCGTCAAGGAGACTGGGAGAACTACTGCTGTTGGTGATTCTCTACATAACAACAAAACACAGATGCTTAAAAAAAGTATCTTAGTTACCTAGCTACCATATCCTAGCAAAGACCGCAGCCCTTTAGTTCTCGAAAGGTACCCCCGTCTGCAGCAAAATAATTCCCATTAGAACCCACTGTATCTGCATCACTGGCTGATGGTCTTGGAATTCAGCTTAGGTGTATGCACCTGGTCACCTGGTTGAATTGTAGATAAAATACAACTATCGCATTAGTGGATACTACCACTAATAAAGGGCAGATCTGCCGGTTTTGACTAGCAGAAGTGACTTTTCGCAGCAGGTTAGGAGAATTAAGGTTAGGAAAAAGGGTTAGCTAAAATTGTCCGACACCACTCGAAGATATTTACACTGAAAAACAAACACGCAACAATTTCTAAGATTTTACTGAGTTTCAGTTTATATAAGGAAATCAGTCAATTGGAATAAATTCATTAGGCCCTAATCTATGGATTTCACTACTGGGAATACAGATATGCATCTGTTGGTCACAGATACCTTTTTTTTTTAAGTAGGGGCGTGGATCAGAAAACCAGTTAGTATCAGCTGTGACCATCATTTGCCTCATGCAGCACGACACATCTCCTTCGCATAGAGTTGATCAGGTTGTTGATTTTGGCCTATGGAATGTTGTCCCACTCCTCTTCAATGGCATTCATAATATGCTCAACGGGTGACATGTCCGTTGAGTATGCAGGCCATGGAAGAACTGGGACATTCTCAGCTTCCAGGAATTGTGTACAGATCCTTGTGACATGGGGCCGTGCATTATCATGCTGAAACAGGTAATGGTAATGGCGGCGGATGAATGGCACGATAATGGGCTTCAAGATCTCGGAACGGTATCTCTGTGCATTCAAATTGCCATCGATAAAATGCAATTGTGTTCGTAGCTTATGCCTGCCCATACTATAACCCCACCATGGGGCACTCTGTTCACAATGTTGACATCAGCAAAATGCTCGCCCACACAACGACATCTGCCCGGTACAGCTGAAACTGGGATGAATCCGTGACACTTCTCCAGCGTGCCAGTGGCCATCGAAGGTGAGCATTTGCTCACTGAAGTCTGTTACGACACCGAACTGCAGTCAGGTCAAGACCCTGTTGAGGACGACGAGCATGCAGATGAGCTTCCCTGAAACGGTTTCTGACAGTTTGTGCAGAAATTATTTGGTTGTGTAAAGGGCTGTTGCGGTGACCGTATCACCGCCACACCGGCAGTCACGAGTCATAAAGGCAGTCAAATACCACGTGACCGTTTAGTCATGGTAATTAGGCTTCTCCAAGCTCTGATGCTGCTGATGGTCATTAGTAGCCTACCAAACTTGCTAACTGCCTGGTACTCAGCACTCCATTGTCCCTCTAATCACTCTGACATCAATGCAAATGTTTTCGAAAATCTAAATCAAACACTTAATGAGAGCCCATGAGCTCATGTTGCGCTACATTTCTACAGGCTATGCAATTTCACGAGAAAACAGAGTGATGGCCTCTAGTAAAAAGAGGATCAGCTTTCTATAGGCTAGACCTACTATTTTTATTTCTCAACTTTCCTAATATTAAGCACATTGCTTTATTTACAACAGGAGTATAGCCTACCTGGTTGGCATGAAAATAAACCACGGGAAAAAGCGTCCTCCATTCGCTATTTAAGTGCATAGACATTTATTTTTTCCTACTGCCCCTGTTTCAATACAGATGCATGGTAACGGTCCATTCTAAATCAAAACAAATTTCTCACATATATTAGTTAGTATATGTAAAGACAAGATTAAATCAAGAATAGTCTGATGGGTGACAATATTAGCCTATCACTTGTGACTGATGCGCAGCATAAGAAAATGCCATTTTTTGCGACTTTTTCTAATCATAGTCAGACACCTCATGTAGCCTAGCCCATAGGCCTATATGTTTATATCACAACTAAAGTGACAAAATAACTTCTTAAAATTAAGCACATTAATCCGCTTTACAAGGGGTGTATTGCCTAACTGGCATACATAAGCAGCGCGTGAGTTTCAAGTTTGGGGAAGATCATTTTCACCATAAAAACGCACCTTTATAATGCATAATTGCATTTGCGGTCACTTTTGATAATGGTGTTTTCCGCTAATGGAACATTTGCGCTTATAGCCTACTACCATGTGCGCATTGCTGCGCTTATAATGTGAAGAAATAGCCTAATAGTTTATCAACGTTTTAAGCTAAACGTTCTGATCTGTTGCGTCAAAAATGTTTTTTGATGCTAGTGGTTGTATTAATTTGGAATCTATCGCATCCCACAAGTGTCCCAGACTATGTTTGGAATAATTATTTCTCGCACAGAATAGGTCGACCTTTGTACTATGGGGGATAGTAGATTGACACAGGATAGTGCTTTTGCTGTTTGTTAGGCCTACTCATCTTGTCAGCTGACGAAAAGTAAAATGTGGACAGTTCTTCCAATATCTTCAATATGCACCTCGGAATTGGATAAGGACGCGCGCAGTTGCATCCCCGATGTGTCGGTCTTCACTTGTAGCCTGTGAGAAAGACCTGATCACGTGATGGAGCGTGCAGCACTCAGGGAGAAAGGCACAACAGCCACTGGCCAGAAAAGTCATGGATTTTTTTAGGGTGCATTACGGCCACACAAAGGGGATGCTGCCATGAAATTCTAGGCATTATCAAGTGCTTGTCAAATTGTGAATGAGTGACTGATGTAGTGTGTACAGCCTGCACAAAAAAAACAAAGCAAAGCTCATGCCTTTCAAGGGACTTTTTTCAAAATCATCACTAGTCGCATCATGCAGCCTAACAATGTATTAAAAATCAAAACATACAGCCCAATATTTGTACAACAACTAAAGTTACATTATTAACTGTAAATTAAGCATATAGGAATACATATTTCTTTGTTAACCACTCAACACAGAATAGCCACATGTGCGCACTCCCTCAAATTGTTTGGAGAAAATATCCTTTCTATTTCATTCAGCTTTGTTCAATTGTATTCTTCATACTATAAAATAATGCCACGGAATTCTACATTTACATTTACGTCATTTAGCAGACGCTCTTATCCAGAGCGACTTACAAATTGGTGCATTCACCCTATAGCCAGTGGGATAACCACTTTACAATTTTTTTTTTTTTTTTTTTTTTAAAGCACATCTTGTCTGCTAAATGAACTAGTGTAGCCCACAGCCATTTGGCATAGCCAGATCAGGACCTAACATACAGTGCCTTGCAAAAGTACTCATCCCCCTTGGCGTTTTTCCTATTTTGTTGCATTACAACCTGTAATTGAAATTGATTTTTATTTGGATTTCATGTAATGGACATACACAAAATAGTCCAAATTGGTGAAGTGAAAAAAATTATGGAAAAGTGGTGCGTGCATATGTATTCACCCCTTTGCTATGAAGCCCCTAAATAAGATCTGCTGCAACCAATTACCTTCAGAAGTCACATAATTAGTTAAATAGAAGTCCACCCGTGTGCAATCTAAGTGTCACATGATCTCAGTATATATACACCTATTCTGAAAGGCCCCAGAGTCTGCAACACCACTAAGCACAGACGAGTGGCCAGAAAAAAGTCATTGCTTAAAGAAAAAAATAAGCAAACACGTTTGGTGTTCGCCAAAAGGCATGTAGGAGACTCCCCAAACATATGGAAGAAGGTACTCTGGTCAGATGAGATTAAAATTGAGCTTTTGGGCCATCAAGGAAAACGCTATGTCTGGCGCAAACCCAACACCTCTCATCACCCCGAGAACACCATCCCCACAGTGAAGCATGGTGGTGGCAGCATCATGCTGTGGGGATGTTTTTCATCAGCAGGGGCTGGGAAACTGGTCAGAATTGAAGCAATGATGGATGGCGCTAAATACAGGGAAGTTCTTGAGGGAAACCTGTTTCAGTCTTCCAGAGATTTGAGACTGGGTTCACCTTCCAGCAGGACAACGACCCTAAGCGTACTGCTAAAGCAACACTTGGGTGGTTTAAGGGGAAACATTGAAATGTCTTGGAATGGCCTAGTCAAAGCCCAGACCTCAATCCAATTGAGAATCTGTGGTATGACTTAAAGATTGCTGTACACCAGCGGAACCCATCCAACCTGAAGGAGCTGGAGCAGTTTTGCCTTGAAGAATGGGCAAAAATCCCAGTGGCTAGATGTGCCAAGCTTATAGAGACATACCCCAAGAGACTTGCAGCTGTAATTGCTGCAAAAGGTGGCTCTACAAAGTATTGACTTGGGGGGGGGGGGGGGGGGGTGAATAGTTATGTATGCTCAAGTTCTGTTTTTTTGTCTTATTTCTTGTTTCACACAAAAAAATATTTTGCATCTTCAAAGTGGTAGGCATGTTGTGTAAATCAAATGATACAAACCCCAAAAATATATATTTTAATTCCAAGTTGTCAGGCAACAAAATAGGAAAAATGCCAAGGGGGGTGAATACTTTCGCAAGCCACTGTAAGGACAACTCAGAGTATGCTATTCTGTTCTTCTGAAATAGACAACATTTTCTTCATATCATGCTTCTTTAGACCTGTCTAAAATAAATTATGGATTTATTGTGAAGGTGTAGGCTATATTACATGGATTTAGGTCAGCATCAGTGGCTTGTAGGCTGTGCGTGGAAGCCAGGAGATACTAAATGTGTTTGTTAATTAACGGTCAATTACCGTGAGACCGACAGTTATCTGCGTGACAATCACCGGCTGACAAAATTGTGACCACCACAGCCCTAGTTGTGTAAACCCAGTTTCATCAGCTGTCCAGGTGGCTTGTCTCAGACCATCCTGCAGGTGAAAAAGCTGGACGTGGAGGTCCTGGGCTGGCGTGGTTACACATGATCTGCAGTTGTGAGGCCGGTTGGATGTATTGCCAAATTCTCTAAAATGACATTGGAGGTGGCTTATGGTAGAGAAATGAACATTAAATTCTCTGGCAACAGCTCTGGTGGACATTCCTGCAGTCAGCATGCCAATTGCAAGCTCCCTCAAAACGTGAGACATCCGTGGCATTGTGTTGTGTGACAAAACTGCACATTTTAGAGTGGCCTTTTATTGTCCCCAGAAAAAAGTACACCTGTGTAATGATCATGCTGTTTAATCAGCTTCTTGATATTCCACACCTTTCAGGTGGGTGGATTATCTTGGCAAAGGAGAAATGCTCACCAACAGGGATGTAAACAAATATGTGCACAGAATGAGAGAAATAAGCTTTTTGCACGTATGAAACATTTCTGGGATCTTTTATTTCAGCTCATGAAACTAACACTTTACATGTTGCGTCTTTATTTTTGTTCAGTGTAGCTACAACCAGGTCTTCCCTGAGAACAGTCTTGGTTTCCACTAATGCGATTCTGCTAAAACCTGTATGATCGCTTGATTGAAATAAACAAGCACCTAGCCCTACATAATTATCTGATTTTCTTTAGGTCAGTGCTATCTGGGATAATTGGGGCTAGTGTTGCATGATATTTGGGGAGACATCTACGATATGCTACTCCAAATACCACGATATCCGATATAATCGTTTTATGCCATTAATGACTAGATAATTCCAGCCTGTGCAATTTGTGCTTATTTACAATATTAGTTGTATTCTCGTTAAATCATTGTTGTTTGGCGGAAAAAAATAAGGCTTAGTTACTATATATATATATATATACACATACAGTGGGGAGAACAAGTATTTGATACACTGCCGATTTTGCAGGTTTTCCTACTTACAAAGCATGTAGAGGTCTGTAATTTTTATCATAGGTACACTTCAACTGTGAGAGACAGAATCTAAAACTAAAATCCAGAAAATGACATTGTATGATTTTAAAGTAATTAATTTGCATTTTATTGCATGACATAAGTATTTGATACATCAGAAAAGCAGAACTTAATATTTGGTACAGAAACCTTTGTTTGCAAGTACAGAGATCATATGTTTCCTGTAGGTCTTGACCAGATTTGCACACACTGCAGCAGGGATTTTGGCCCACTCCTCCATACAGACCTTCTCCAGATCCTTCAGGTTTCGGGGCTGTCGCTGGGCAATACAGACTTTCAGCTCCCTCCAAAGATGTTCTATTGGGTTCAGGTCTGGAGACTGGCTAGGCCACTCCAGGACCTTGAGATGCTTCTTACGGAGCCACTCCTTAGTTGCCCTGGCTATGTGTTTCGGGTCGTTGTCATGCTGGAAGACCCAGCCACGACCCATCTTCAATGCTCTTACTGAGGGAAGGAGGTTGTTGGCCAAGATCTCGCGATACATGGCCCCATCCATCCTCCCCTCAATACGGTGCAGTCGTCCTGTCCCCTTTGCAGAAAAGCATCCCCAAAGAATGATGTTTCCACCTCCATGCTTCACGGTTGGGATGGGTTGTACTCATCCTTCTTCTTCCTCCAAACACGTCGAGTGGAGTTTAGACCAAAAAGCTATATTTTTGTCTCATCAGACCACATGACCTTCTCCCATTCCTCCTCTGGATCATCCAGATGGTCATTGGTAAACTTCAGACGGGCCTGGACATGCGCTGGCTTGAACAGGGGGACCTTGCGTGCGCTGCAGGATTTTAATCCATGACGGCGTAGTGTGTTACTAATGGTTTTCTTTGAGACTGTGGTCCCAGCTCTCTTCAGGTCATTGACCAGGGCCTGCCGTGTAGTTCTGGGCTGATCCCTCACCTTCCTCATGATCATTGATGCCCCATGAGGTGAGATCTTGCATGGAGCCCCAGACCGAGGGTGATTGACCGTCATCTTGAACTTCTTCAATTTTCTAATAATTGCGCCAACAGTTGTTGTCTTCTCACCAAGCTGCTTGCCTATTGTCCTGTAGCCCATCCCAGCCTTGTGCAGGTCTACAATTTTATCCCTGATGTCCTTACACAGCTCTCTGATCTTGGCCATTGTGGAGAGGTTGGAGTCTGTTTGATTGAGTGTGTGGACAGGTGTCTTTTATACAGGTAACGAGTTCAAACAGGTGCAGTTAATACAGGTAATGAGTGGAGAACAGGAGGGCTTCTTAAATAAAAACTAACAGGTCTGTGAGAGCCGGAATTCTTACTGGTTGGTAGGTGATCAAATACTTATGTCATGCAATAAAATGCAAATTAATTACTTAAAAATCATACAATGTGATTTTCTGGATTTTTGTTTTAGATTCCGTCTCTCACAGTTGAAGTGTACCTATGATAAAAATTACAGACATCTACATGCTTTGTAAGTAGGAAAACCTGCAAAATCGGCAGTGTATCAAATACTTATTCTCCCCACTGTATATTGGCCCAACCCTGCTTGGACGTCCCTACCCTAAACCCTAACCTTAACCCTTACAAAACCCTAAACTTAACCATTTTAAATGTCAACTTCAATGGGCAAGGGATGACCCAAGGATCCCTGATAGCAAAGATCACTGTCTTTAGACCAGTACTGAACCAGACTTTCTGATTAACATACAAGAATAAGTTCACCTCTACCACATCAGCCAAGTAGCACTATAATTCAGTATTTGACCAGTATTTTCTAACTTCCTGTAGATCTAAAGCTGGTACCTGAACACTTGAGAGTAGAATAATAAATCATATGTATTTTATATAGCGCTTCTCATTACAAACAAGAATCTCAAAGTCGCTTTGAAACAAAAAAGAATTTAGGCATCTGTCGAGTCAGTACTGTTTAGTTGAATTCCGAGGCTGGTCATACCTGCATCATAGAGTATTTAGACTCTGCTGGGCTCCCGAAGCCGTTGACACCGATGAAGCTGCTGCTGAAGTAGGAGTTGGTCAGATTGGCATCGCTCAGGGTCCCGCCCTCCATCCCAGGGACTGTAGAGGACAGAGACAATGGGTTCAGAATCAGACACCTGCTTCTACTACACAGGGTCTGGATGGTCCTGGTAAACGTCATATTCAATGTTTGGAAAACATTATGGAGACAGACAATATATGCCATACAGACTAGATCACCTTCTCCATTATAAAGAGTGGTAGGGGTCTCAATTTAATGGCTATGTGAAGCTAAATGCATATAATGCACATAAGTGGCTATGAACTAATGTTCTAGCCATGAGGCCATTTGATCGTCTTCATTTACAGGACTGGGCGATTACCGAGGAGAAGCCAATCAGCACGCTTCTTGAGAAGACGTAAACACTTCAACTTTATCCAGTTAGCCAACTTGTGTGCACAAATGATAATATCCACCTTGCAACCGAACATGTGGCATTGTGCAGAGTTCAATAATATAAAATACAGCTGTGGTGGTTGAATTATTTTGCAAGTTATGATGCTAACTAGTTAGCTACTAAGTAAATGGACTTCACAACAGCAGATGTTTGGTTAGCATGTAAGCTAGCTAGTCACCCTACTCATGCATCAAGACAAGCATCATAGAAAGACTCGCTTCCAAAACTATTCAACATTAGCTAACTAGCTATGCTACTTAGATGCACGCATTACTAACAAGTTACCTAATGCAAGAAGTGCGCAAACGTTAATGTGCCGTGTACCTTTTTTTTTTTCTCGGCAGGCTAACTTTTCTAGCCATAGCCATCTAACTAGCTACGTTAGCCAATGATTGTCTGAATTTGCCCACTCATGTCTTGAAGCTGTCAAATACAAAAACACTGAAATTGCTAACTAAATGCATTTATTGAAGGAGCTCAAACTCTGGATGAAAAGCTTAGTGCTCTGACACTTTAATTAGTTATGCTTGATTGTGTAGCTTAAAAAACGTTGTTTAGCCCACGTTGTTTTGGGGGGAAAGAGGCCTCAAAGAATCCCCGGGCTCAATGTTAACAAAGCCCCTCACACGCCCAAAAAGTAACAACCACCGATGAGGTTGTGCTAGGCCCTGTCGTATCGGACCGGGACAAACAGACGAAATATACTCACTGGTTAACATCTGTCCCTCCAGAGCCGTGCCTGCAGGCCCCAGAGAGTCGCCCTTTTTGGGGACGTTCGGTACCCCAACCTGGCAGGCCGGGGGTGCACTAAGAGGATACCCTGCAGCCGTCACGGCTCCTCCAGACATGGATAAAGGGACAGGGCTTGCTCCGCCGTGAAGGGACATGCTTGCCATGGACGGCTCCTCGTGCAAAAACTGACACTCGTCCCCATAAAAGCAAGTCTTATCCTTTGCGTAGTATCGGCAGAACTTCACCTTGACGCAGGGTATTCCGACACCCGCGAGCGGAGCAGCTGAAGCTGGGAGTCCACTGTTCATGGCACCGCTGCTGCCGCTGCCACCGGAAGATATTCAAACATAGAGAGACGTCGATTGCTAGGTAGCTTGCTCTCGAGCAGGGTTCGTAATGTCAATGCAAAGCGATATGCAACAGCAAATATGTTTTGTCCTCGCTTAAAATTACATTACTCACATTATCCGGCTAAATGACAAATAATTAAGATAGCTAAGGGCATTGCGTTTGATAAATCCTGGTCGCTGTTGTCGCTATCCATGTAACTAGCTTAGCTAGCTAGCCTGTTGTTTAGCCTAGTTCACGCTGCTGTTGTTGTTTTCTGCTCTCTGGCTAGCTATTCCGCAAAAAAAAAAAAAAAAAAACAGTGGCGTATTCATTACGCCAGTTCGGTTGCAAAACGTTTCTTAAACGGAAGCAAACGGAACGAAACGGGAAGGGTTCTACCTGAATGTGTCCAATAGAAACTCTCGTTTTGCTCTGTTTGCTTCAGTTTGGTTCTTAAACGGTTTCCGTAATGAATAGACCCCAGCTAGCATTGCATTGCATTATGGGAAGCTTGCAAGCTTCTAACGTTACGGCAAAAGCCAGCAACATTTGGAGCGGCTTTGAGGGACAGAATCAGTTCGTAGCTTTTGGTCTGTGGACAAAACCAACGATTTCCAAAACAGAAAGTCGTCACCCAAACCCAATCATAAGTTTTATAGGCTATGCAGTCGTGCATGAGATGATATGGGTGCACGTGACGTTTGATATTACACCTCTGTGATGTAGCAAACCACATATGTCCCACAAAAGGCTGAATGTCACGTTGTAGCAAGCTAACATTTAGGTAGGTCTGTTATTTTGTTGCAGCTAACAGTTTCCCTTTAACATTTCATCAATCATTGGATTACTCGTGATTTGTATTATGTTGGCAATTATGAAAGTATAGGGAACAAAAATATAAACACAACATGTAAAGTGTTGGTTCCATGTTTCATGAGCTGAAATAAAAGATCCCAGAAATGTTCCATATGCACAAAAAGCTTATTTGTTAACAATGTTGTGCACACATTTTTTTACATCCCTCAAATTTTGAGGTCCACCAAAGCTGTTGCCAGAGAATTGAATGTTCATTTCTCTACCATAAGCCGCCTCCAACGTCATTTTAGAGAATTTGGCAGTAGGTCCAACCGGCCTCACAACCACAGACCACATGTAACCACATCAGCACAGGACCTCCACATCCGGCTTCTTCACCTGCGGGATCGTCTGAGACCAGCCACCCGGACAGCTGATGAAACTGAGGAGTATTTCTGTCTGTAATAAAGCCCTTTTGTGGGGAAAAACTCATTCTGATTGGCTGAGCCTGGCTCCCCAGTGGGTGGGCTTATGCCCCCACACCGCTGTCCAGTCATGTGAAATGCATAGATTAGGGCCAAATTCATTTATTTCAATTGTCTGATTTCCTTATATTAACTGTAACTCAGTAAACTCGTTGAAATTGTTGCATGTTGCATTTATATTTTTGTTCAGTATAATAACTTGATAAAGAATGTCTGTAAAATAAAGGATGTAGGGCTAGAGGCCTACACAGTGCTTGACTTGGACTGAAATAGGTTCCGGTACTCATTTTGGGTGCTGGTACTGTTTATATTTAGGTGCACCACAATACTTTTGAGCTAATATTCTATAAGAGGAACAGGAGCTCAGGCAGTAGAAAATGTGAAGTGCCGGGTACTCAGCTCAGGTGAGCTCCTGCCCAAGTCAAGCACTGGCCGCCTACAATAATAATATTATTATCAGAGGTAACATAGTAAGCGTAAATCTGGGACACACAAGTTAATATGTTATGTTTGGTATGGTTACATAAAACAGAATAATCTCATCATGGACAACTTTAACATTTTAGCTAATTAGCAACTTTTCAACTACTTACTACTTTTTAGCTACTTTGCAACTACTTAGCATGTTAGCTAACCCTTCCCCTAACCTTAACACTTTAACTTAACTCCTAACCATAACCTTAACCCTAACCCCTAGCCTAGCTAACGTTAGCTAGCTAGCTAACGTTACCGTTAGCCACCTAGCTAACATTAGCCACAGCTAATTGGAATTCGTAACATATCATACGTTTAGCAAATTCATAACATATCATACGAATTGTAATTCATAACATATGATACGAAATGGATGATGGACATCCACAAAATAATACATACAAAACGTAACATATCATACTACCAGTATGAAAAATGTATGCACTCACTAACTGTAAATGGCTCTGGATAAGAGCGTCTGCTAAATGACGAAAGTGTATCGGATTTACATCAATAATAATGCCAAGTGCTCTGAGACCAGGTTGTGGGTTGGGAAGAAAAGTGCAATTGACACCTTGAAAATTAAGATTAGGGGCTCAATTCCAACCAACCCGAATTGCAATATTTACCCAGTAGCTCTTTTTCCAATGGTCAAATTAACTCACAGTTTGGTTTTGGGTACTGTATAAAACCCTACAACTACTACCACCCAGGGCGACCCGGTCTCACAGGTATGCTGTCACTTTTCAGAAGTGTGATTAAAAATATATATATCTGCCCCATGTGGGATTAAAACTGACAACCATTGAACTTTGAGCCAACTGTTTTCATAGCCGCAGGAACATGTTCGGAGAATTTTCTGTCGAGGGAGAGGTGCGATGATAAAAAAACGTGCCTGCGCTACAGACTGCTATATTGGTCCGCTAATACAGGAATAGTAAATGCCCACTGCACTACTTTTGTGAAAAAAATAAATGTTCAAACAAATATATGTTTTGCCTGTGATACAGATGGCTATATAGGTCCACTAATAAAGGACTAGTAAAGGCCCAGTGTACTAGTTTTGTAAAAAAAAAAATATATATATATATATATATATTAAAATTTTCGATTTCAGGGGGTGATGCAGCACCCTCAGCACCACTCCTTCCCACTGCTATGACTGTTTTGGCTGACTGCAACACCAATCAGTCATAGTGACTGGGGGAAAATACATCTTAGTTGACATGATATGTTAAAAAAAAAAAAAATTATGCACGCATGACTGTAAGTCGCTTTGGATAAAAGCGTCTGCTAAATGGCATTATAAATTATAAAAATGATCACCAATGTTCACTCTAAACTGCATGCAGCTCCCCCTGGACTGCCAAGCAGAATAAATATCAGCCCCTGGAGAGAAGCAGGAGATTGAACTTCACTCATCTTTCTAGAGTTTTCCCTTAAGATAAAACTATCAACGTTTCGCTTTACTGTGGGAATTGTGATCGAATTAACGCAATATTAGCCACTTTCAATGCGACATACCGAAAACAAAACGAACTATGCAAGACTTAGTATGCAAAACTGATTTTGTTGTAGGCAGAACGCACCTGAGCAGGATTATATTGCATTGATAGGCACGAGTCAGGCCCGTACGGGTGCTCCATAAGCAATCAGAGATGCAGTAGGCCTATATGCAAATAGACCTTTGCAATATATGGATCTGTGCCATTTACTTTGAACTGGACTGTTATAACAGCGTGAGCGGTCATGAGTAGATGCGCTTGTTTTGAGATCAAAGGGAGAGCTATATGTAGTGAGCATGTGCACATTTGTACATTTGTTCATATCCTTTGCTAGTTACTGAGTTATTAGCCCAGTTATAGATAATTTGTAGTCAGCAATAGGGGAGTGACTGCTTCCTACAAGAGCACAAAACTTGTGTACATTTCCAGACATCTTTCAAGAGCCAGTCAGGTAAAGAGCTTTTTTTTTGTCTTAAAGGGGTGTTGTTTTTTGAGACAGGCTTGAATAAGCTAAGTAGCCAATAGGCAGAGGGTAGCATAATTTGTCAAATTCTGTGTAATAATGGTATGGGAATAATGATGCATTTTATTTTGTAAAGAGGTTTCTTGCATCAAACAACACAACAACATTTTCAGTCATAGCCTACTGTACTGTGTATGAAACAGTAAGCAAAAACGTTGAATTTAGTTCCACAGCTGCACCATCGAGAGCATCCTGACTGGTTGCATCACCGCCTGGTATGGCAACTGCTCAGCCTCTGACCGCAAGGCATTACAGAGGGTAGTGCGTACGGCCCAGTACATCACTGGGGCCAAGCTTCCTGCCATCCAGGACCTCTATACCAGGCGGTGTCAGAGGAAGGCCCTCAAAATTGTCAAAGACTCCAGCCACCCTAGTCATAGACTGTTCTCTCTGCTACCACACGGCAAGCGGTACCGGAGCACCAAGTCTAGGTCCAAAAGGCTTCTCAACAGCTTCTACCCCCAAGCCATAAGACTCCTGAACAGCTAGCTTCTACCCCCCCCCCCCACACCCCATATTTTTATGCTGCTGCTACTCTGTTAATTATTTATGCATAGTCACTTTAACTCTACCCACATGTACATATTACCTCAACTAGCCGGTGCCCCCGCACATTGACTCTGCACCGGTACCCCCATGTATATAGCCTCCCTACTGTTATTTTATTTTACTTCTGCTCTTTTTTTCTCAACACTTTTTTTTGTTGTTGTTGTTTTATTTTACTTTTTTATTAAAAAATAAATGCATTGTTGGTTAAGGGCTGTAAGTAAGCATTTCACGGTAATGTCTACACCTGTTGTATTTGGCGCATGTGGCAAATAAAATTTGATTTGATTTGATATGCGGAAATGTGCCTTACTGCCTTTTTAGTAACATCAGTAGTCAAGGAAGCATTGGACGGCTCGTGGTAATGACTGGAGCGGAATTAGTGGAATGGTATCAAATGCATCAAACACATGGTTTCCAGGTGTTTGATGCCAATCCATTTGCTCTGCTCCAGACATTATTATGAGCTGTCCTCCCCTCACCAGCCTGCGCTGCAGCACAGTGTATTTCACACGGAACCCCTCCCTTGAGATAAAGCAGAGGCACTCTACATCACGATTTCAATGGTAGAGTTGAACGGCTAGGGGGCAAAAAGAGCTAGATTTACTACTAAAATACCAAAATATCACTTTTGCAACGAATTACCAAAATGAAGACCATATTAACATGTTTCACTATAACTAAGCCTAAAACATCTGATTTTCGATTAAACATTTTTTTGTCATGAAAGTTACTCTTTAATGTCATTGTAGCCTATTAGGTTATTAGAAAGATTTCCAGAAAATAGGTAGGCTGTACTTGCATTAGGGCCTATAAGCTCTAGACTAGTTCATCACCAGGTTTTAATAGCCAACCATCCCCATTTTTGTGACCAGTCATTCAAAGTAACTGTGATAACGTCATGAACCCAGCGTCACAGAGAAGTCTCTCTGAAAAAGAACTGCACACCAGATGAAACGTCACAATTAAAATATAACTTATTGGGGCTTCGCTCTCGAGACCTTCTCATTGTGAGACAAAGCGACATACGTTGAAAACCAATCGCCAATGAAGGGAAAGAGGAGAGTTAGTGTCGGTGAGTTATTAAAATCATCATCAACAATGTTTTTATAGCAAAAATAATCATTGGAAAATTTGTTATTTAGCTACATGGTTGCCTTATTCATAAGCTTGTCCAACGACTGTTTTATTAGATAACCCTAAAGTAACAATACATATCCTAGCCTATATATTCCCCAAATATATTTTAAAATAAAATAAAATAATTCAGTCTAGCTAATTATTTTGTAAAATGTAAATGTTGCACAAAACTATATGCTGCATTTTATACATTCCCATAGTCGCAATTGACCCAATATCATCCATCTGCTGCGCATAATTTTGCAGTTTTGTGTGCTTCAAAAGTACATTTTCTTTGTCTTAATCTGAAAGAAAAACATTGCAACAAATTGATGAATCTACGCCTTGATTAGCTATTATAAAGTAATTTGGTTTTCGTTGATTTGGTTCTCTGTTTCTCCAGCTGCGCTCCTGTTGCTGTGCGCTCTTTGTGATGGAGACGAGTTGCAGCCTCAGCGAGACCCACCTCGAGTGTACTGTATCACCACCAGCCTGACGGTAGGTGCCTAAACTGATCGTAACTGTGCATCCGTGGGATTAATGGACCAAACTGACCGGTCACTTACTGTAAGCCTAAATGATCAATCAGATTTTGAAAATACCTGTGTCCTGTCCCCGCTTCGGTTCCTCTTTCATTACTTATTAAAGTGAAAGGTTGGTAGTCTGTGGCTGAGTCCCACTTTTGAGATCAACCTCACAAACAGTAAACCTGTTTGTTTGTCAGCTCATGTGCATTTATCTTTGAGATTTTTCTAGTGGTGGGCTGTGTGGCCTAATGTCACTTCACATTGCATTGCAGAAGGATGCTGGATTGCTCTGATCATATATTGTGTAGGTCTGTGATAATAAAAGTGAAATTCTGCAGTCCTAACATAACTCTGAAAAGCAGATATATTTCTGCTCTGACCTCAAGGTCAAAGGAATAACAATGCATAAGAGAGGAAGGTGTAAACTCACAGTTAGTGGTGTTGATATAGCACCACACCACACTAGGCTGCTGAGGGGAGAATGGAATGGATCGTGGAAACCATGTGTTTGATGTATTTAATACCATTCCAGTAATTCCGCTCCAGTCATTACCACGAGCCCGTTCTCCTCAATTAAGCTGCCACCAACCTCCTTGGCACCACACCTACTAGCCTATCTGTTTCTGTCATATACTGTGGAAAAAGGCGTCAGAACACATGCTTATAGATGCAGTCCTCTAAATGTGTCCTAGACTCAGAGAACAAAAGCACAACTGCTATTTTAATAGAAAGTCAAGAAATGTAGAATTTACATTCTCGCCAGGCTTCTCGTACTTTCCAAATGTAAAACAAAGTTCGATGAATGTCTGACATCTGTGTTTGAACAACTTCATGAATATTATGAATACTGATCTCTATTCACCTCAAAGGCCACCTCATTAACCTCCCGAGTGGCGCAGTGGTCTAAGGCACTTCATTGCAGTGCTAGCTGTGCCACTAGAGATCCTGGTTTGAATCCAGGCTCTGTCGTAGCCGGCCGTGACCAGGAGACCCATGGGGTGGGGCACAATTGTCCCAGGGGAGGGAATGGCCGGCAGGGATGTAGAGCATGGTGTTTGCAACGCCAGGGTTGTTGGTTTGATTCCCACGGGGGGCCAGTATAATAATGTATGTACTCACTAACTGTAAGTTGCTCTGGATAAGAGTGTCTGCTAAATGACTAAAATGTTACAGCTGATCATCCTCTCTGACTCTCTCTCCCTGACATGGTGACACTTTGTTCTGTTTTCCAGGATGTGTGGTGTACTCTGTCTGAAGCCCATCTGAATGGTTCTGGTCCTACCAGACTAGAGGTCCCTGCTGGGCAGAGCCTCCATATCATCATGCAAAGCCTCCCAGGAGACCCTGTCTGCAGCTGGAGCCATGGAGCTGGCCCAATAAGGTAGGTAGGTGTGTGTGTGTGTGTGCGTTTGTCTTTGTTGTGTTACCCGGCGCCGCAAGGCCACTGTGTCGTTGTATCATTATTGCACCAACAGAGGGGGCTATTCTATGGCCATACCACAGACATCTGTGAGTGATTCTGGAGAGTACTCCTTCAGC
Organism: Coregonus lavaretus; assembly: GCF_964263955.1. Classification (NCBI taxonomy): domain Eukaryota; kingdom Metazoa; phylum Chordata; class Actinopteri; order Salmoniformes; family Salmonidae; genus Coregonus; species Coregonus lavaretus. The sequence continues at coordinate 4,092,895 of NC_139989.1, read as the reverse complement.
TGTGTGAGAGGCGGCATCATCTCCTCCCTGACGCTCTCTCTACTGGTTGGACCTCCACTGAGTGAGTGACAGACCCATGTTCTTTTCTAAACCACTAATATGACATCAGATTCTGATCTACACCACATTAAAGTCAAATAACATCTATATCATCATCATGATTCTGAACCACATTGAAATTCCTAGCTATGGTTCATTCTCCCATTGGTTACCTCCAGGATGTCCCTCAAAGCCACATCTGAAATATATCCCTGGGGGAAGAGGCTTTTTACCTAACTTCCAGTGTTCTTCAGAGGGAAACCCCAAGCCAGAAATCAAATGGTTCAATAACCTTGACAAGACTGGGTAAACTGTGGTGAAAATAATATAGAATCTTAAAGGAGTTTCTTCAGGGTTTTGACATGAGTTTCATGTGTAGGACCTCTTCAAGGATGGCTACATGCTTTACTTTCTCCTCCTCTCCATCAGAAAGGGTAGTCATGGGAATGAGACATCTAAGGATTCAGAGAGGTCCAACAACACAGAGGGAAGTAAACTATACAGCAAGACAACAGTTATGTGCTGTGCTACTAACCCCAAAGGAGAGGAGTGTTCTCAACTTTATGACTATGGTTAGTATTATTGTAAAAGTGTAAACACAATGCCCAAAAAAACAAAATGGAATTAAAGGCACTCAGTACTGATTGATGTGTGGTCTGTTGGCTTCCTGTGTGTGTCTCAGACTTGGACCGCAGCCGTAGTGTGGATGATGATGATGATGATGAAGCTCCAGAGATCACTCTGAGCCCGGGTCAGGCCCTGCTGCTCCGCTGTAGGGAAAGAGCCAGCACCACACAGTGGCTGACTGATAAACAGGAACAGGTCAACTTTATCACTCATTCATCAACCTTTTATTTCCACTGTTGAAAACATATGACCAGAACCATTTCACTTTTCTCTCCATGACTTGTTCACTGTATTTGAGATAATGCAGTCTACCATCTTTTCCTCCAGGTGTCGACATATCGACTATCATATAAAGGAATAGATATGACTTACCTGTTCATTGCGTCGGTGAGAGTGAACCACAGTGGCATCTACACCTGCCGGAGTGACAAGAACAAGATCAAGTACACCCACATCCGGGTCCTGGGTCAGTGAGAGGCAACAACACTGAATCCTCTTTGTACCTTTTCTTTTCAGTCAAACATTCCCTTGCCCTTTTTTTAAATGTCTATCTTTACTTGGTCTTTACTCATCTGTCAGATACTTTCTTGTCATCTGTCCTGATTCTCTCCCTACCACCACCACCTACCTGTTTTTTTCTCTCCCAAAATTGGATTTCCAAGTGATTTCCGTGTGATTTCTGGTGTTGTGTGTCCTCAGAGAAGGGCTTCATTTCCATCGACCAGCTGAATGAGAGCAGTACCATCTCAGCCCAGGAGAAGCCAGGGTTCTGTCTGCGGGCCCTGGTCTCCTCACACCCTCGCCTACGCTGCCATTGGCTGGGCCCGGGCGGCATACAGACGCAGTGCCCTGAACCCACACGGCTGTGGAAGAACAGGTAGGGTAAGGCTGGTGGTCTCTGTGTGGGCTTCCTGAGACTTAATTTAATCTAGGACATACTGCCATATCCATGTTCTATTTGGTGTTTCTGTTGCAGTTTTATAAAGCTTTACTAAAGGTCTATCTACGAGGTTTGATGAGGTTACGTTTGGTTCAATAAGGTTTAACACGATTCCATATGGTTCTGTCCCCCCCCCTCAGGACTCTGGAGCTATGTAACCCTGAGCCAGGAGACTACCAGTTACACCTGGAGACTGGGGAGCTGAACCTCACAAAGACCCTCTCTCTCTGTGTGGCAAGTGAGTGACAGCCGACTGCCCAGTCAGATAAGACTTGTGATTGTGTGCATGACTCCTCAGTAAGACACCTGTCCTCACCTGTCCTCCTCCTCTGTCTCTCAGATATGTCCACCCCCATTCTCTTCCAGAAAGAAGACAACATCACCTGTAAGACCGAAAGCCCCCTCCCCTTCAACCTCACCTGGAGGTTGTGCTCTCTGTCCAATGACAGGTACCTGTAGATTTAGGCCCGAGTTTCTCATGTTAGGATTCAGCTCTATATCTTAACACTAGTGGTGGGCACCAATATCGATATGATATCGATATCATTTGAAATCGACATAAGCAAGGCATATCTTGATATTGGTTATTGTTCCTGTTAACCTACCCAGCTAGCACATAACGTTCTAAGAACCATATGTTTCTTAGAGCTTGGTGAGAGTGTGGTTGTCCTATAGTTATTTTGCATACAACCTTCCCACAAAGTTCTGGGAATGCAGGATTTCCAGCTAGCACATAATGTTCTGAGAACCACATTTTTCTTAAGTGGCAATTTCATGGTTCTATTTAAAGTAATGTTCTCAGAACGTTCAGAGAACATTAAGAAACAACGTTCTTCTGTGGAAATTTCAGTACTTCAGCATAACGGTTTCTGCAGGATTCGTCATGGTTCTATTTAAAGTAATGTTCTAAGAACATTAAGCAAACGTTTCATAAAAACACAAGAAAACATGAGTAACGTTCTAAGAACATTCTAGGAATGTTATTTAAAAACATATACATTCCATTCTCAGCGTCAACAAAACTTTCTCTCAATCCTTTGTCTTGTTAAGTGTGTTCAGGTGCACCCACTATTTGGCCGCACCTGATCTTAATGAGTGCTTGTTTAAATGGGGTTTGTTTAAATAGACTAAAATGAACAGCTTTGTATTAGTTAAAAAAAACATGGCACGCTAGCTCCATCCTGGTGGCATAGTCGACTAATTCCATGGATAGAAAACAGGAGATCATAGGTTCAAATATTACTGACGTCGTGCCACAATAAAAAAGAAATGTGTTTGCATGATTAATGCCTAAGCAAATTAATTTCCATGTGTCCAATCTTTGCTTGGAGTTCAAAACCATTAACCTAAGCTAGCAGTGTTATTAAAAGTCTTATTGAAACATGTTCTCAGAACGTTAATTAATTATCTTCAAATAACCTATAATTTCCGTTCTCAGAACGTTAATAAAACCTCCCAGGAAAACTTTCAGGGAACCATAGTAAAACGTTCTCTGGAACCTACTTTCCCACAACTTCCAAGGAACCAAATGTGCTAGCTAGGTATTTGCTTACTTACTTACTTACTTAGTCCTCTTCATTCCTATTTGGAACATAATGCTTCCACAAGAGAGCGCCACTTATGCTGGTCTTCTGCCTTTTGGGGGATGGTTTTCCATGATAGGCCACTGTTCTTCATCTCTTTCTCCACGCTTCCTTTTGTTAACCTACACTATTATGTAAAAAGTATACATGACTGTTCCTGCAATGCTCTTACAGACTCTCAATTTAGCATAAGCCTACTTAAATGCCTGCTGATTGGCCATCAACAGGGTTCCCATTGTATTCAACTGTAGGTTAGGCCCCAAGAACATTCACACTTGGCCCAATGGTCAATCAGCAAAAAGTTGTCTGAACTGCATAAAGCCAGTGCAATGTTATTCATTCAAACCGATATGATATCGATATTGGTTTTTAAAAATGCAACTGATATCAATTGTCCATATCGTTGCCCATCCCTACTTAACAACTGAAGCAAATTTATGGGGCGGTTTCCCTGACACAAACTAAGATCATTTTCAATAGAGAGTCTCCATTGATCTTGCTTTTTAGTCCAGGATTAGGCTGTGTCTGGGAAACCAACCCTACATGTTTACCTGTGTGTGTGTTCACCTGTGTTTGTTAACCTGCCCCCCACCCCCTAGCTGTCAGTCAGAGTCTGCAGCCTGGAAGGAGATCCCTGCCACTCCCACAGAGCTCTGTGACTCAGACCAGTTCTGCCATAAGAATGTCCTCAGCTCCCTGGAAAGTGCAGAGGTGGGGAACCACTTTGTCAAGTGCTGCATTACAAACTCGGTCCACTCACAGTCACACTGCAGCGAGTCACTGTTCAATGCAAGAATGGTCTTTCCACTGCAGCGTACGTTCAAACAACGTAAGTGGTCAGTCAGGAAAAACAAGTCCTCCAAAAATAATTGTTTTTATAATGGTTGTCATCATAGCTCCAGTGTGGAACAGAATTGGTCACAGTGTTGTCATGGCTCCAGTGTGGAACATAATTGGTCACAGTGTTGTCATGGTTCCAGTGTGGAACAGAATTGGTCACAGTGTTGTCATGGCTCCAGTGTGGAACAGAATTGGTCACAGTGTTGTCATGGCTCCAGTGTGGAACAGAATTGGTCACAGTGTTGTCATGGCTCCAGTGTGGAACAGAATTGGTCACAGTGTTGTCATGGCTCCAGTGTGGAACAGAATTGGTCACAGTGTTGTCATGGCTCCAGTGTGGAACAGAATTGGTCACAGTGTTGTCATGGCTCCAGTGTGGAACAGAATTGGTCACAGTGTTGTCATGGCTCCAGTGTGGAACAGAATTGGTCCCAGTGTTGTCATGGCTCCAGTGTGGAACAGAATTGGTCACAGTGTTGTCATGGCTGTTGTCAGATATTGGTTATATCTGTTGATGTGTGTGTGTGTTCTATCAGCCTCCAACTCCTCTCAACTCCTGAAGGTGTCCAGTCTGGTTCTGTTCCTGGCGTTGATGCTGGTCAGCGTGGCGCTACTCTACTTCATCAGGAAGAAGGTACACACACACACACACACACACACACACACACACACAGACAGACTTGTTCACCACACTCAAACATTCTCACACACCCTCCTGATATGTTGTGTGTAGAAACCCCAGTACCAGAGTCAGGTGCAGATGATCCAGATGGTAGGGCCTAATGACAACGACTACATCTACATCAACTTCAAAGACTTCCGGTACAACCAGAAATGGGAGTTCCCCAGAGAGAACCTGGAGCTGGGTAAGACTGGGGAGATGTACCAGTGAAATGACTTTGCCTGACCCATCTACCTGGGAATCTCTAGTCTCCAGTACAGCCAGCCTCACCAATAGTATTCCCACCAACCCTGTGTTGTGGTCTTTCTCCTCAGGGAAGGAGCTAGGCTCTGGGGCCTTTGGCATGGTGGTTCAGGCTACAGCCTACGGCATCAGCAAGCCTGGGATCTCCCTGCAGGTGGCTGTCAAGATGCTGAAAGGTACAGGGTTTTACCTGTGTGATGTTGTACACTGCTGGCTAAGTGTTGGTGTTTGCTGAAGACCCACACTATTACTATTTTACATACCCTGCACCAGTGAAGTCACTCAGGTTGTTGTTGAGTGTTGATGTTTGCCCATGCAGAGAAGCATGAGACAGTGGAGAAGGAGGCTCTGATGTCAGAGTTGAAGATGCTGACTCACATCGGACAGCATGCCAACGTCGTTAACCTGCTGGGGGCATGCACTGGCTCAGGTACGACAGCCAATCACAGACAGGCTCAGAAACCAGCATCTAGCAGAAATAAAACAGGAATAACTACAACATGTAATTGCCAAGAACATGTCTTTAGATATTCTATTGAAACAAGTACATGTGTATTTAGGACTGTCTCTAAGCGCCTGTGTGTGTGTGACTCTGTGAATGTGTGTATCTGACTCTGTGGCTGTGTGACTCTTGACAGGGCCCACGTACCTGATCTTCCAGTACTGCCGTAATGGGGACCTGCTGAACTACCTGAAGAACAACAGAGAGCTGTACCACAAGTCTCTGACCGAGGCCTTCACCAGGGATCGCTTCAGCAGCCTTTACCACAACCTGCCCAAGAGGAGCTCCACTAGAGGGCACGAGAGCATCGCCCTCCTCAGCCTCAACTCCTCTCCCATGGACACCTCGGATGGTCAGTGTGGGGTAGACACACACACAAATTAAGAAATAGACATGCTTATGTATACAGCAGCACAGTTAAAAACATCTGTAGGATCTCTTCACTGCTGGCCAGTGGATCCCGTTGACCCCAGCTGATTTGTGTTGATCCACAGGTCCAGGGATCTATGAGGAGCTGCAGGAGGAGGAGGAGGAGGAGAAGCAGGCACTGACCTATAACGACCTGCTCAGCTTTTCCTACCAGGTGGCCAAAGGCATGGACTTCCTGTCCTCCAAGCACGTACGTTGAGTGACAATACTGCACACTGCCCCATGTCCCCTCATACAAGGCTGTGCTCACTGCAAAAACATATAATACTCCCTATACCCCACATCATTACTCCCTACACACCCTCTCTCTATCTTGGGTGTGTGTTTCTGTCTCCAGTGTATCCATCGGGACCTTGCGGCCAGGAACGTGTTGGTGGCTCAGGGTGGACTTGTAAAGATCGGAGACTTTGGACTGGCCCGGGACATCGAGAACGACTCCAACTACGTAGTGAGAGGAAATGTAGGTACTATACACAGAAAGGAGTGTTTGTCTGTATTCTACAGATGCTCTGTTGTCAGTGACAACAGCTCTGTTCTAGGCATGCAGTGTCGGTGTGTGTGTCTGATGTGTTGTGTTGTGTCGCAGGTGCGTCTGCCAGTGAAGTGGATGGCTCCAGAGAGTATCTTCCAGGGGATGTACACCATGCAGAGCGATGTCTGGGCCTATGGTATCCTGCTGTGGGAGGTCTTCTCTCTGGGTAGCTACATAAACATACATTTTACATTTACATTTTAGTCATTTAGCAGACGCTCTTATCCAGAGCGTCTTACAGTTAGTGAGTGCATACATTTTCATACTGGCCCCCCGTGGGAATCGAACCCACAACCCTGGCGTTGCAAGCACCATGCTCTACCAACTGAGCTACACGGGACATACCTACTCTTTCTTTTTATTTATTGTCATGATTTGATTTTGTCCTTTATAGTGTGTGTTGACCGAGGTTGGGGATGAGGTGGGGCCGCCAGGAGTATGTTTAGGATGGGGGGGCATACATACTGTACACACACTTATTATAGATGTATTCCCTGCATCTTTATTATATGTGATTTGCTCTCTTCCTCCCTCTCCCTCCCTCTCTCTCCCTCTCTCCCTACCCCTTTCCCTCTCCCTCTCTCCCTCCCTCTCCCTCTCTCTCCCTACCCCTTTCCCCCTCCCTCTCTCTCCCTACCCCTTTCCCCCTCTCTCCCTCCCTCTCCCTCTCTCTCTCTCTCCCTACCCCTTTCCCTCTCCCTCTCTCTCTCTCCCTCTTCCTCTCTCTCCCTACCCCTTTCCCTCTCACTCTCTCTCTCCCTCTCCCTCTCTCTCCCTACCCCTTTCTCTCTCCATCTCTCCCTCTCTCTCCCTACCCCTTTCTATCTCTATCTCTCCCTCTCTCTCCCTACCCCCTTCTCTCTCCATCTCTCCCTCTCTCTCCCTACCCCTTTCTATCTCTATCTCTCCCTCTCCCTCTCTCTCCCTACCCCTTTCTATCTCTATCTCTCCCTCTCCCTCTCTCTCCCTACCCCTTTCTCTCTCCATCTCTCTCTCCCTCTCTCTCCCTACCCCCTTCTCTCTCCATCTCTCCCTCTCTCTCCCTACCCCTTTCTCTCTCCATCTCTCTCCCTCCCTCTCTTTCCCTACCCCTTTCTCTCTCCATCTCTCCCTCTCCCTCTAAGGTGTGACCCCCTACCCGGGGATAAAGGTGGACAACAACTTCTATTTGTTGATAGAGAGAGGTTTTAAGATGGAGCAACCGTACTATGCCAGTGAATCTGTGTAAGTATCCACAACCACTCTGCACCTACGTCTATACATCATACACATTTAATTACAATCAAATACACTGCTCAAAAAAATAAAGGGAACACTTAAACAACACAATGTAACTCCAAGTCAATCACACTTCTGTGAAATCAAACTGTCCACTTAGGAAGCAACACTGATTGACAATAAATTTTGCATGCTGTTGTGCAAATGGAATAGACAACAGGTGGAAATTATAGGCAATTAGCAAGACACCCCCAATAAAGGACTGGTTTTGCAGGTGGTGACCACAGACCACTTCTCAGTTCCTATGCTTCCTGGCTGATGTTTTGGTCACTTTTGAATGCTGGTGGTGCTTTCACTCTAGTGGTAGCATGAGACGGAGTCTACAACCCACACAAGTGGCTCAGGTAGTACAGCTCATCCAGGATGGCACATCAATGCGAGCTGTGGCAAGAAGGTTTGCTGTGTCTGTCAGCGTAGTGTCCAGAGCATGGAGGTGCTACCAGGAGACAGGCCAGTACATCAGGAGACGTGGAGGAGGCCGTAGGAGGGCAACAACCCAGCAGCAGGACTGCTACCTCCGCCTTTGTGCAAGGAGGAGCAGGAGGAACACTGCCAGAGCCCTGCAAAATGACCTCCAGCAGGCCACAAATGTGCATGTGTCTGCTCAAACGGTCAGAAACAGACTCCATGAGGGTGGTATGAGGGCCCGGACGTCCACAAGTGGGGGTTGTGCTTACAGCCCAACACCGTGCAGGACATTTGGCATTTGCCAGAGAACACCAAGATTGGCAAATTCGCCACTGCGCCCTGTGCTCTTCACAGATGAAAGCAGGTTCACACTGAGCACGTGACAGACGTGACAGAGTCTGGAGACGCCGTGGAGAACGTTCTGCTGCCTGCAACATCCTCCAGCATGACCGGTTTGGCGGTGGGTCAGTCATGGTGTGGGGTGGCATTTCTTTGGGGGGCCGCACAGCCCTCCATGTGCTCGCCAGAGGTAGCCTGACTGCCATTAGGTACCGAGATGAGATCCTCAGACCCCTTGTGAGACCATATGCTGGTGCGGTTGGCCCTGGGTTCCTCCTAATGCAAGACAATGCTAGACCTCATGTGGCTGGAGTGTGTCAGCAGTTCCTGCAAGAGGAAGGCATTGATGCTATGGACTGGCCCACCCGTTCCCCAGACCTGAATCCAATTGAGCACATCTGGGACATCATGTCTCGCTCCATCCACCAACGCCACGTTGCACCACAGACTGTCCAGGAGTTGGCGGATGCTTTAGTCCAGGTCTGGGAGGAGATCCCTCAGGAGACCATCCGCCACCTCATCAGGAGCATGCCCAGGCGTTGTAGGGAGGTCATACAGGCACGTGGAGGCCACACACACTACTGAGCCTCATTTTGACTTGTTTTAAGGACATTACATCAAAGTTGGATCAGCCTGTAGTGTGGTTTTCCACTTTAATTTTGAGGGTGACTCCAAATCCAGACCTCCATGGGTTGATAAATTTGATTTCCATTGATAATTTTTGTGTGATTTTGATGTCAGCACATTCAACTATGTAAAGAAAAAAGTATTTAATACGATTATTTCATTCATTCAGATCTAGGATGTGTTATTTTAGTGTTCCCTTTATTTTTTGGAGCAGTGTATATGAACTGTAAAGGAGGTTTCATCCCCCTTTCCCTCCCTCCCTCCCGCAGGTATAAGATGATGTGCAAGTGCTGGGCACGGGAGCCTCGGGACCGTCCTCACTTCTCCAAGCTGGTGGCCTTCATGGGCGACCAACTGGCTGACATGGAGGAGAAGGTGGGTCTCAAACACACAACAAGCCTCAATGTAGACGTATCAAACTTTACAACGGGCTAGCACACAGCATTCCATTAGAATCATGATTTCTTGTCATTTCTTACTATGCCCCTTTTCTCTCTTAGCTCTACCATAACATCCTGGACAAGAGCTCCAATGACTCCTTATACCAGAATGCACCAGTGAATTCTGACCTCTCTGCCTCGGCCAAAGAAAAGGAGGTTCTTTCGACACAGAACCAATACTGCAAGACCCATTCCAGTGGAGAGGCCCCAACAACCACAACAACACCGTCTGACATGGATGCCATGGAGACTGATGATGATACACCTCTGAAACCATATCAGTGAGTGCAGGGGCCTATCTATCCTTCTATTCCATACAATATACTCTGTTTAAGATCTCACACTGGAAGTCTGTATTTATATATTGCTGTGGATTTTAAATACACTGATTACTTGCTTTATCCAAATATGTTTAACAATAAATATGCCAATTATGTTTTTGTATCAAATGCTCACTCCTACACTGTAGGAATTGATAAATAAATATTTAACATTGTAACATAGTAATGAATGTAGCATTTAGAACATGTAATAGCATTTGTTGGGCTGAGACAACCTGTTGTTGTGAACATATTACACACATTATATTTAATTTACTGTGTGAAACTAATGCAATATTAGTCGTGTTATTACTGCTTTTGGATAATAGTTATTTCAGTACTTTTAATTTAGAGCCAGCTTTAGGAGACTATTATTATTCAGGATTATTCTGTCAGTGTTTTTTTTCTGAGTGAAGTTGCTTCAATATTTTATTAATAATAATCTAATGATTTACTTTCTCTGTATGTTTGTCCATTTGAGTTCTCGAAATTATTCTTATATTTGAAATAAAGTATTTAAAATTATCACTGTTTTTTGTGGATTTTAGGTCTACGGGTGACAAATAGTGGTATATTATATTGGAAGGAGGCAGGCGGGGAACAACGGCACAAACTGCACGACAGATGGCGACAGAGCTACATTAGTCGCCAGAGCTACGCCTGCCGTTCAGGTGTCCTGAGTCGCAATAGTGTAATTTACCTGGCTTGCATCAAATTGAAAGCTGTCAATGACCACTTTATCTCCATTCAAACATTTTGAAATACAACAAACAGGCCTAGGTTCAGGTTTCATTATAGGCTAGAAAGGCTACAAAGCTGTGCGTAAAAAGGCATGAGGGGTTCTACACTCTAAAAATGAGAGGTTCCACAAGGGTTCTTCTAAGATCTTCAAAGTTGTTCGAAGAACCTTAGGGTTCTTGGCACTGAAAATTGCCCCCAAAAGGTTCTTCCTAGAACCCCATAGGAAGTGGGGTCCATCGAGGAACCTCATTAGTTGGTGGGGGCTCTTGCAGGAACCTAACTGCCCAACTGAAACATTTGAATTTGAAAGGACAGCAGGTGCAGGCACTTAACTGAAAAATGTAAAGATCTCCACAATTTAAGGTAAGGTTTGTCCCTTGTATGATCTAGATTGATATTGTTTTATCATGATACCATATATATTTTCATATTTGTGCAAATCTTTCTAAAACAGAAAATGGATACAATTCAATGGATATCAATCAACAAAGAGGTAAGAGTATGTAGGCTATAAGAATATGTTGAAGGATAGCTGTATTGGGTGCAGATGACTGAACTGCTCACTTTTGTGTCTGTGTCTGCAGGTATACAGCCGAGGAGGCATACAAAGGTAAGTCAATTGGTATTGGTATGTTATGCAGATCACATGTACAATCCTCCTCCCTTACCTCTTCAAGGAAAATCTCATAGATAATAATAAGCCATTTAGCAGACGCTTTTATCCAAAGCGACTTACAGTCGTGCGTGCATACATTTTTGTATATGGGTGGTCCCGGGGATCGAACCCACTACCCTTGGCGTTACAAGCGCCGTGCTCTACCAGCTGAGCTACAGAGGACCACCCATCATAGGCCTCTAAATTATGGACAAGGTATGTGTATGAAAACCATTATCAAAACAGTTTTATTCATTCACATTTACCACAAAAGCCAAGGTATAAATACTGTTATGTGCATGTTTTGTTAATCATCTGTATAATTACAATTTTTTTTGGATTCATAGACTTCACACAATATTTTAGTTGTCAGTGTTTATTATGATTTTAGTGGCAAGCAGAATAAAAAAATCAAAATATGAGGTAAACTCCCAGCAGAGCCCCAAGTCCAATGGGTATATCCTCTGGCATGTTGATGTTAATGTGTTGATGTTCTCCGTCTCCATAGCCAGAATGATTTTGCAGTGCATGGTGATCGAACAGGTTTCCTGTTATATTCAGTAAAAGTCTAAAAGTCTTTGCTTTTAAATATATTTAAGTATCAAAAGTAAATGTAATTGCTAAAATATACTTAAGTATTAAAAGTAAAAGTATAAATCATTTCAAATTCCTCATGTTAGGCAAGCCAGATGGCACGATTTTATTTTATTTTTTATTATTACGGACAGTCAGGGGCACACTCCAACACTCAGAAATAATTTACAAATTAAGCATTTGTGTTTAGTGAGTCTGCCAGATCAGAGGCAGTAGGGACGATGTTATTTTGATAAGTGCGTGAAATGAACCATTTTCCTGTCCTGTTAAGCATTCCAAATGTAACGAATACTTTTGGGTGTCAGGGAAAATGTATGGTGTAAAAAGTAAATTATTTTCTTTAGGAATGTAGTGGAGTAAAAGTAAAAGTAGTCAAAAATATAAATAGTAAAGTAAAGTATAGATACCCAAAATAACTACTTAAGTAGTACTTCAAAGTATTTTTACTTAAATACTTTACACCACTGGTAAATTCTGACTGACTGATCTACAAATAATAATAAGTCGTTATTTATGATGCAGGGTGATTTGTAGATCAGTCAGTCGTCAGTCGCCTGCACTGTCCGCTGCAGTGTCGAACAAGCCCCACGACTGACTGACGTGATGACTTACGGTTTCGTGTGGTCTATCTCCTGCGTTGAATGTGCTTGAATAGTGGATAAAAATGTAAGCGTTATTGTTGTGCGTAAAGGCGTAACTGTGCGTAATTGTACCAGGTGCCAAGTAATTCAATAACTGCAGATGTTTCATAGATTTTATTCTGATTTCAAACATGAACTTTTTGATAACTCGGAAATTATAGCTTAATAAAGAATTCAAAATACAGTCAATTATTCACAATGCCTATCATTAAGACATCAACGATGTGAAAAGATGAAGTTCATAAATAGGCTATATAATCGGTGTGAGTGACTCATTTTTGTCATATAACATTTTATTGGAAAATGCATCAGTATTGTCAGTATTGACAGAACCATGTCCCGTGCATAGACTGCATATATTTACATACAGAAATTAAACTTGGTTGTACACTGCCAACATTTTCAGAGAAAGTATCTGAAGTGCATTGGTTTTAGTAAAGCAATCAAAGTAGGCTATATACCAGATGTAGTTCTCAACAGAGTTGTGTGGTCTGTATCACCACTGTCTCTCCAGGCAGTTGGCGCTGCCCTCGTCTGGCACCGCAACGAGAGGCTGCAGACCAGAGCACTGGTTCTGTACATGTATGTACAATGCCAACTGTTATCATCAGCGCATGACCCGCAGATCCTCACGACAAGATGAGGTCAGAGTTCAGCCGCAGAATGATGACAATGCACCTGCAGGCCTCGCCTTTCACCTCTCTTCAATCTGTCACCGCCGATAATGTACATGAATGATGCCAGCCGAGTCTGTTTGAATGAGGCTGCGTTCACACAGGCAGCCGAATTCGGATATTTTTTCCACTAATTGGTCTTTTGACCAATCACATCAGATCTTTTCACGTCAGATCTTTTTCAGAGCTGATCTGATTGGTCAAAAGATCAATTAGTGAAAAAAATGATTTGAATTCGGATGCCTGTCTAACGCAGCCTAAGAGCGTCCCCCTTTCCTCAGTGTCTGTCCAGTTGTCATCCATATCAGCCCTGCTAGGCCGAGTCTCTAGAACCTGACAGGGAGGGGGCTTGTAAGGGCGAGGGCGGTGTCGTGGTGGTGGGAGGTGCCAGTGTGGGAGTCCCTGCCCCCCCGACCCCCACCCCTGCCTCATCCTTCAGGTCTCCTGACGTAATGGACGAGTCCTGCTCGGGGTCGACCCCCCTCACTCTCTTCTTGTCCTCCTCCTTCTTCCACTTCATCCGTCGGTTCTGGAACCAGATCTTGATGTGTCTCTCCGTGAGGCTGAGGGTGAGGGCCAGCTCTACACGCCGTGGTCTGCTGATGTACTTGTTGAACAGGAACTCCTTCTCCAGCTCCAGGAGCTGGGCCCGCGTGTAGGCCGTCCTTGTCCGCTTGTTCTCCTCCGCCTCCACCATGTAGGGGCCTGAGGAGGGTGGCGGAGGATGGGGAGGGAGGGGGGTGGGAGACATAGAGAAAGAGGGAGAGGCAGAGGGGAGAGAGGTAAGGGGGAGAGGTGAACTAAACATTGTACCCTGCCACAGTCAAAATCCCAGCAAAGCCGCAATCTAGGTGAAATTGGCAATGCCTCACCATTTCTGACACCAGTCTACCTAGCTGAATCACACACAGCAGCACATTGGCTGAACACGGTCAGCTCACACACTGACAACCAAAGACTGGATAGAAACAACACTATTAGGTAACTGATGATAAGTGAAACAAACAGTACATCATGTAAGTCACAGGCCAACTCTCACAGATGCCAGTACAGTTTTAGTAATAAATATACTATACTAACATAGATGGAACGTTTCTATGTGAGGCATCATATATTCTGTGCAGAACACAAACCTGAAATTAGACAAATCACTATCAAATCAATGTGGGCCACCACAGCACATTGAATTTCACATAACTGCACATTTATCACAAACACTCACAAATGGATCAATAAATTGGTTTGAAAATTACTATTAAATACTAATAATAAGGAATAGGTATATAGCTACATTTTGATTACTGTGGGTTTCGGAAGTTGACGAAAACCAACAATAGTTGAAAATCGTTTATAATGCGTGTAATCTCTAGTACTAGTCTATATTTTACATCAATTTCACCTGAAAAGGTTTCACTAACTTGAACTGTTTATTAGGCAAAATCACAGCCTGGAAAAGCAAGTCAATTTAGAGACAGTCCGTGAAAAGTTTATTTCAATTAATCACTTTTATTTTAAATGAAGGTATAGGCCTACATGATGAAGGTACACCCTTATACTTTCCCCACTATTACCACTACAATTAATTTGTGTTTTGAATTATGAAATTATAGCTCAATTGTTAAACTTTCGTTCAGATATATTGGTGAAGTCTTTGATTTAAAAATAGATAAACAATTAAAATATATTCTATTCAATAGTTGATCTGCTTCATTATTAGTTTTAGAGTAGGCTCATTTTTGCAGTGGTTGCGTTTGTCCGTTGAAGAAAATATTTTTACTGACATAACATTTTATCGAAATTAGTTTTTTAAAAGTTAATCGCTTGTAAAGTTACATGATTTTCTTCAGTAATAAATAATAAAAACACATATCGCCTAATGGAGTTATAATAATTAACACATGTCTATCATAATTGTCTCATTAACAGGCCTACAAACAATATTTTTTAGATCATCTTTGATGAATGTTGAGTTGAGATAATAATTGTCTATAGGCCTACGCAATAATTGAGAATAACTGATTCTGCTTGAGACTTATCAACTTTTCCACTTGTTGTTACCCTCAATTTATTTAACTAATTCAATACATAGTAACATACATTACCTTTATATTTCGTGTAATTGAAACCAACGCAAGCTGTGTGAGTGGTTTGAAAACTTGTTTTAAAAAATTATTTTAGCCAAAAAATAATAATAATCGTAAAAGGCTCCCATTGACACGCTGAACCGAGTTGACTTAAAATGGCCGCAACAGAAAATACTTTTAGGAAGAAGAGTTTATTCATTATTTTCTGCTTTCCCTTAACACTCCAGGTTAATTATATACCCTTTAATATATTTTACATTAACAAATATATTGAGATAACTAAGGTTATTGTAAGACACGGTCATATGTGGTCCTCTGTAGCTCGATTGGTAGAGCATGGCGCTTGTAACGCCAGGGTAGTGGGTTCGATCGCCGGGACCACCCATACGTAAAAATGTATACGCACATGACTGTAAGTCGCTTTGGATAAAAGCGTCTGCTAAATGGCATATTATTATATATGTAATACGAAACATTTTTCATGAAGGCCTATATGGATCATACCTGCCATTAGGAAATCATTAACAAATAAATAGCCACAACTGAAATGTTCACATATTTGAAGTGAATCGCAACTTGGTACTTGAGACAGGAGGCACACCTTCAGAGGAGTACAAAACATTGTGGTTTGTATGAGGGGAACACAGGTCCTTTACAGATGGATTGACAAGGTAAACTGACATCCACCCACGACATTCTGTATATTGTAGACATCATGATGTAATCTAAGTCCTTATACGTGCACAAAAGCCTGGGTCTATTCAAACTTCATGAACGTTTATCATGATTAACGTTTGATCATTCCTAAGGCCTATATTCACAGCGGTGGCATAGCTAGCCAACAGACAAAGCAGCGAAATGGTATAATGAATGCGAGAGTTAGGCTAAATACCTTTTGAATTATAATTCATGTTCAGTGTAATTTTTGCTGAATTCCCTATACATAACACTCACTCCCTTGCTATTAACAAAAGGAAACTTCTGAATGTTCAATTGTTAACTATTGAATAAATACTTTTGTTGAAATATTGTCTTTAAAATCAAATAGATTTACTTGTCTAATATTTGTACAGTATAAAAGAGTGTGTTCAAACTAAGTGTTCAAACGAATCCATTTCGATAGGCCTACTATAAAAGAAAGGGCTGCAATATTCCTACAAGTGTGTGCGTAAAGATTCCTTGAGAGGCCATAGATTAATTCCTTTCTTTGAAGCATTGCGGTAATGAGAACTATGAGAACATTGCCAAGGTGACTGCAGTGAGTTACCTGCCCACTGTCCCTTCCAGATGTGCGCGTGAGACTTGGTGGTTTTCATCCAGGGGAAAGGCAGGTGGTATCTGTTCCTATCCGCACAGAGAGCCAGCCCCCCCGGGTCTTCGTAACCCCCTGGCTGGAGAGTCTGTTGGGGCGCCTGGGGGTGGTGGAGCTGCGGCACACCCGGGTCCTCTCGCATGGGAATACTGTACGGAGCAATGTCAGGGAGACTCGCCTGGTCTAGCACTCCAATGGAGGGCGAGGAGTAGACTGACTGAGCCTGCCGGCCCATGTAAAGACAGGGCGGAGGGCTGTGGCTGTAGTCCTCGCTGTGGGGTCTCTGGTAGGCGCAGGAGTCCTTGAACAGCTGCGCGGGAGAATAGTAGTGCTCTTCTCGATTCATGACTGCCGAGGGCCAGGGCTATCCAACCGGTGTGTGTGCACGCATTTACCTGCGCCCTATAGCCTACGCAGCGTGGAACCTTGTGCTCTGCTCTACCTGTGTTGCTCGTGCGCCTGACGCCGCTTTAGGCCCTGCATAGGTGTGTCATCACCATGTGACCCTGTTGCACCTAAGCCATTGGTCTCACTGTTGACACAAAACGGATAAGTTGTCGCCTTAGTTTCTATTCGTGTCTGTATTCTCCTCCCCGCGGTCCGATAATAATTGAACAGAATTGACCGTGCGCAAATCAATGCCCTCGCCAAACACTGCACTGTTTGACGGCGGGTTTCTGAGATCCACCTGCGTCCGGGTGGTCCTAATGCAGCGATGGACAGGTGAGCAGGGGAATCCGCAGGTCCTATCTCTGCGCGCGGACAGGGGCTAATGCCACCGAGCACCTTATCAGAGAGATTGCGGCCTGCAGAGACCAATCACGGAGAGAAAAGCAAACAGAACGTGTCTTCAGAATGTCAGCATCATCACGGCTTGCTTTGGCTTTGTTGGTGGGAAAGAAGAAGAAACGATGGGAGTGCAGTGCGCTCATGAAGCCTGTATGTAGATGTCAATGCCGTCGATCAATGTCAGCCATTGAATAGTCACACTGAGTCTACAAAACATTAGGAACACCTGATCTTTCCATGACATAGATTGACCAGGTGAATCCAGGTTTTAGCTATGCTCCCTTATTGATGTCACCTGTTAAATCCAGTTCAATCAGTGTAGATGAAGGGGAGGAGACAGGTTAAAGTAACCAAAATGTCGCTTGTTCGAATCCCCGAGCTGACTAGGTGGGAAATGTGTCGATGTGCCCTTGAACAAGGCACTTAACCCTAATTGCTCCTGTAAATCGCTCTATATAAGACAACAACTGAAAATGTATGTGTGCCATTCAGAGGGTGAATGGGCAAGACAAAATATGTAAGTGCCTTTGAACGGGGGTATGGTAGTAGGTGCCAGGCGCCCAGGTTTGAGTGTATCAAGAACTGCAACGCTGCTGAATTTTCAAGCTCAAGTTTCCCGTGTGTATCAAGAATGTTCCACCACCCAAAGGACATCCAGCCAACTTGACACAACTGTGGGAAGCATTGGAGTCAACATGGGCCAGCATCCCTGTGGAACGCTTTCGACACCTTGTAGAGTCCATGCCCCAACGAATTGAGGCTGTTCTGGGGGCAAATGTTTTGTACACTCAGTGTAGCCTTTATGAACGTAGTTCTCTTATCAATATGCGACTGATAGAGGGGGAAATCGATAGCCAGATGTATAGGCCTATAGGACCATGGTGATAAGCAACTTGGATGGGGAGGCGGTTGTCTTGGAAACTTGGCAATGAGATGTGAGGGGGATCAAAGACCAAGTCCTTACCGAACACTCTCCTAGTTGGATACCTTTTAGTGTTCTGTCAAAAGTTTCCGAACCTGCGATTTTTAAAATCCAGCCCAAATGGCTCATTTAACACCATTTAACGGATCTCCTCTGGTTACTGGTCATAACAAACAGCATCAGAGCTCGTGTCTCCCGCCGCCACTCTCCCTCTGTGTTTGCTGGTCATTAGGCAAACAGGTGCTCGCTCCATTAAACAACACTCCTCGTGGTAAAGTAAAGAGGAGAGCCAGGGTGTAAACCAATTACCATGGAGTGAGGAACAGAACTCAATTAGCGCGCGTTGCGCCTGGAAATACACGTCTCTCCAGGACCGTGAGACACTTTTACGCAGCAACTGAGGGCAAGGCAGCAGTTAAGGCCCATGACTTAAAAGGTCAAATTTATTACCATGTTATAACTGTAATGTTATAAAGCACTAACATTTATTTCAGCTGGCCTTGCAGGCCATCAATAACCATGATTCTGAGAGAAGAAATACACACATTTGTATTTTTTAGCAATAATTTTTTCCCCAGAACTTTTACGTTGTTTTTCTCTTTTGATCATGGTGCTTATGCTATATCTGCCTGTTAATCATCACAGTTTACGTTAATTTTTCTTCTGCATTAATAACCGTCAATCAAACGTAGGTCTAAAAGCCAGTCAAACGCACACAGAAACGAATATGGCAGCATTGAGTTCTTCAAGAGCACTTTTACCAGTATCTTTAATGGGGTACTCAGCACCTGCTATAAAGTTCAAGTAAACCAATTCCATACAAATCAGTCCATGTAATCTCGCTTAAAGGTGTTTATATTTGCTCGTCGTTTGAAAAAGGAAGGAAACTGTTAACCTGCGTTTATTCCCCATTACACTGGAGACGCACAACGGAGTTTATGAAGCGTGACCGCGTAAAACGCAATTTAGACCCCTTATCCATGGCATTGAAATGTGCGTAATGGTTTTAAGTGAAAGGTAATGCGGCGTTGCTGAACCTTTTGCGGACGCACGAAATCAAATGCACTGATTCACAAACAGGTTTGCAATTAAAAAGCCTTTTAGGGCTTGATATGGAGCGTAATAATGGTTAGTGCTGTGTAGGCCATTGAGAAGGGCTATAGCCGTATATAGCGCAGCACAGGTTATGGACCCAGTGGGTTGCTAGAAACACCAGATGGAACGGAGTGCTGTGGGGAGAGGGAGTTATAATGATTGAGTGAATGGCAAGCTGTTGATGCGGATGTTGCCTCAGCCCATGGGTTGCCCCGTGAGCGCCTATGGAGCAACATTGAACTAATTCAATATTAAATTAAATTCCGCCAACAAGATATTTCGTATAAATTAACACAATCGAAAATAACCAAATTACATTCTAATACAATTATTATCATTGCCTAAAAAAGTATTGGCCTATAGGCCTATTGAAGTTATGTCCTTATTATAACCACGATGGCCTTATAAAATAATACAATGCATTATTGTTATTAGCCTATTATTATCATTATCAACGGCTAATTATAGAATTAACGTATTTGGGATATTGGATTCAAGAAAAACCAGGTGGAACTGAAAGAAGAGGTTTTACAGAACCCGAGGAGTGTCACGGAAACAGCAGATAGAAATGATTTATTTCACAAACAAAGACGTTTCTGATAAAGCGGGTATATACATGTCAAAAAGAGGGAGACACGATAAAAAGTGCTTACCCAGTGGCGACAGCCTTATGTAAACACGACCAACTGTGAGTAACGACAGAAGAATGCAAAGAACATTAAAATCAAATCTATTCTGAGTGAAGAAATTACAGCACCATTAATCAAGCTATGAGAGACTAATATCACATCGAAAGGGTTATACAACAAATATCCTTCTACATTATGGGATTTTCTAGTTTATGGAATTTTGTGGGACTAATTGTGTAGACTCTATATATATATATATATATCTTTTTTTAAACATTAACATGAGAAGAGTAATTTGAACACTAGAATAATATATTCAGCAAGGTAGGTTAATGACCTGACGAGGCAAACTTCCCTGAGCCCTATGGTTATAACATATGATAAGATCCAATCAGTTCACTCTGTTGGGAGAAAACGGTAGTCCCTATCCATAGCGCAAGGGACATAAAAGCAACAACAATCTCTGCTGTATTATAATGCAAAGGTCAAAGGTACTGTAAGTGCGATCACACTTCTCCTGCTGGATTATGAGGCACATTACATCTGTGGAAACTGGAAAACACCGAACCAGCCAGTCTACCCTGGGTACCCCTGTAGGACATGCAGGCATGACTTCGGTAAACTGAACTCAGTTACTCTATCTGGATTGATTATCTCAAAAGGTTTTACCAGCAACTTGCACTTCGGTCAGGACTTGGCTCTAATACTGTGTCACTAATGTCAGTTTACAGATTGTACCAGAGAAATTCACACTGAATTAACAGAGCTGAATGCAAGACGGGGTACAGTGTTTGTCAAAATAGGGAATAGAAATAGGAAAGACACTCGTAGTTAAAAGATCAGTAGAAACAAAGGCAATTTAATTAGTTATGCTTCTGTCACAACCTTACAACAGCAAACCCAGTCTTTCTCACATTCTAACACAAACACTCTCTTTCCAGTCATTCAATGGGTATATTTATGTCTTTGAGGAGGGGAGAAAACCTCCTCTGGGTAACGCTGTTACAGCACTCCCTCCAAGGTTATGATGTCACACGTGGCTCCTCCCACTGGGCGTGTCCTTGACAGGTGACGTGAGCGTGGTCTGCTGCGCTGGTTTGAATGATAGAAGGTGTGGCCTATGGAGTGAGAGCTGGCCCTGGAATGGTCTGAGGAGGAGGAGGAGCTACTGTCAGTGGAGAGCTTCTCTAGAACAGGGTATCCCAAACTCGGTCCTGGGGCCCCTCCTGGGTGCACGTTTTGTTTTTTTCCCTGGCACCACACAGCTGATTCAAATAACCAAAGCTTGATGATGAGTTGGTTATTTGAATCAGTTGTGTGGTGCTAGGGAAAAAAACAAAACGTACACCCAGAGGGGCCTGGACCGAGTTTGGGAAACCCTGTTCTAGAAGAGGAATGGCCTTCAGATGGGGAGTGTCCTTCAGATGGGGAGTGTCCTTCAGATGGGGTGTGTCCTTCAGATGGGGACTGTGTGTTTTGGGTGACAAAGTCTCTTTTGTGATCAGAGGCTCTTTTATGTCGGTGTTTCTTGTCTCTATGGCTGTCTCTGTCATTGTCCCCTCTGTCTTTGTAGCCGTCTCTGTGGCCTGTGTTGCTGTCTTTGTAGCAGTCTCTGTCCCCTCTGTCTTTGTAGCTTTCTCTGTCCTGTGTTGCTGTCTTTGTCTCTTTTGTGTCCATCTTTGAGACTAGGTTCTCAGCTGTCTCTATGACAGTCTGTCTCTTTTGTGTCCATCTTTGAGACTAGGTTCTCAGCTGTCTCTATGACAGTCTTTGTCCATATTTGAGACTAGGTTCTCAGCTGTCTCTATGACAGTCTTTGTCCATCTTTGAGACTAGGTTCTCAGCTGTCTCTATGACAGTCTGTGTCCATCATTGAGACTAGGTTCTCAGCTGTCTCTATGACAATCTTTGTCCATCTTTGAGACTAGGTTCTCAGCTGTCTCTATGACAGTCTGTGTCCATCTTTGAGACTAGGTTCTCAGCTGTCTCTATGACAGTCTGTGTCCATCTTTGAGACTAGGTTCTCAGCTGTCTCTATGACAGTCTGTGTCCATCTTTGAGACTAGGTTCTCAGCTGTCTCTATGACAGTCTGTGTCCATCTTTGAGACTAGGTTCTCAGCTGTCTCTATGACAGTCTTTGTCCATCTTTGACACTAGGTTATCAGCTGTCTCTATGACAGTCTGTGTCCAACATTGAGACTAAGTTCTCAGCTGTCTCTATGACAGTCTGTGTCCATCTTTGAGACTAGGTTCTCAGCTGTCTCTATGACAGTCTGTGTCCATCTTTGAGACTAGGTTCTCAGCTGTCTCTATGACAATCTTTGTCTCTGTGTCCATCGTTGAGACTAGGTTCTCAGCTGTATCTATGACAGTCTGTGTCTATCGTTTAGACTAGGTTCTCAGCTGTCTCTATGACAGTCTTTGTTCACCGTTGAGACTAGGTTTTCAGCTGTCTCTATGACAGTCTTTGTCTCTGTGTCCATCGTTGAGACTAGGTTCTCAGCTGTCTCTATGACAGTCTGTGTCTATCGTTGAGACTAGGTTCTCAGCTGTCTCTATGACAGTCTGTGTCCAACGTTGAGACTAGTTTCTCAGCTGTCTCTATGACAGTCCTTGTCTGTGTCCATCATTGAGATTAGGTTCTCAGCTGTCTCTATGACAATCTTTGTCCATCTTTGAGACTAGGTTCTCAGCTGTCTCTATGACAGTCTGTCTCCTTTGTGTCCATCTTTGAGACTAGGTTCTCAGCTGTCTCTATGACAGTCTGTGTCCATCTTTGAGACTAGGTTCTCAGCTGTCTCTATGCCAGTCTTTGTCTCTGTGTCCATCTTTGAGACTAGGTTCTCAGCTGTCTCTATGACAGTCTGTGTCCATCTTTGAGACTAGGTTCTCAGCTGTCTCTATGACAGTCTGTGTCTATCGTTGAGACTAGGTTCTCAGCTGTCTCTATGACAGTTTTTGTCCATCGTTGAGACTAGGTTTTCAGCTGTCTCTATGACAGTCTTTGTCTCTGTGTCCATCGTTGAGACTAGGTTCTCAGCTGTCTCTATGACAGTCTGTGTCTATCGTTGAGACTAGGTTCTCAGCTGTCTCTATGACAGTCTGTGTCCAACGTTGAGACTAGGTTCTCAGCTGTCTCTATGCCAGTCTTTGTCTCTGTGTCCATCTTTGATACTAGGTTCTCAGCTGTCTCTATGACAGTCTGTGTCCATCTTTGAGACTAGGTTCTCAGCTGTCTCTATGACAGTCTTTGTCCATCGTTGAGACTAGGTTCTCAGCTGTCTCTATGACAGTCTGTGTCCATCTTTGAGACTAGGTTCTCAGCTGTCTCTATGACAGTCTGTGTCCATCATTGAGACTAAGTTCTCAGCTGTCTCTATGACAGTCTGTGTCCATCTTTGAGACTAGGTTCTCAGCTGTCTCTATGACAGTCTGTGTCCATCTTTGAGACTAGGTTCTCAGCTGTCTCTATGACAGTCTGTGTCCATCTTTGAGACTAGGTTCTCAGCTGTCTCTATGACAGACTGTGTCCATCTTTGAGACTAGGTTCTCAGCTGTCTCTATGACAGTCTTTGTCTCTGTGTCCATCTTTGAGACTAGGTTCTCAGCTGTCTCTATGACAGTCTTTGTCTCTGTGTCCATCTTTGAGACTAGGTTCTCAGCTGTATCTATGACAGTCTGTGTCTATCCTTTAGACTAGGTTCTCAGCTGTCTCTATGACAGTCTTTGTTCACCGTTGAGACTAGGTTTTCAGCTGTCTCTATGACAGTCTTTGTCTCTGTGTCCATCGTTGAGACTAGGTTCTCAGCTGTCTCTATGACAGTCTGTGTCTATCGTTGAGACTAGGTTCTCAGCTGTCTCTATGACAGTCTGTGTCCAACGTTGAGACTAGTTTCTCAGCTGTCTCTATGACAGTCCTTGTCTGTGTCCATCATTGAGATTAGGTTCTCAGCTGTCTCTATGACAATCTTTGTCCATCTTTGAGACTAGGTTCTCAGCTGTCTCTATGACAGTCTTTGTCTCTGTGTCCATCTTTGAGACTAGGTTCTCAGCTGTCTCTATGACAGTCTTTGTCTCTGTGTCCATCTTTGAGACTAGGTTCTCAGCTGTATCTATGACAGTCTGTGTCTATCGTTTAGACTAGGTTCTCAGCTGTCTCTATGACAGTCTTTGTTCACCGTTGAGACTAGGTTTTCAGCTGTCTCTATGACAGTCTTTGTCTCTGTGTCCATCGTTGAGACTAGGTTCTCAGCTGTCTCTATGACAGTCTGTGTCTATCGTTGAGACTAGGTTCTCAGCTGTCTCTATGACAGTCTGTGTCCAACGTTGAGACTAGTTTCTCAGCTGTCTCTATGACAGTCCTTGTCTGTGTCCATCATTGAGATTAGGTTCTCAGCTGTCTCTATGACAATCTTTGTCCATCTTTGAGACTAGGTTCTCAGCTGTCTCTATGACAGTCTGTGTCCATCTTTGAGACTAGGTTCTCAGCTGTCTCTATGCCAGTCTTTGTCTCTGTGTCCATCTTTGAGACTAGGTTCTCAGCTGTCTCTATGACAGTCTGTGTCCATCGTTGAGACTAGGTTCTCAGCTGTCTCTATGACAGTCTGTGTCTATCGTTGAGACTAGGTTCTCAGCTGTCTCTATGACAGTCTGTGTCCAACGTTGAGACTAGGTTCTCAGCTGTCTCTATGCCAGTCTTTGTCTCTGTGTCCATCTTTGATACTAGGTTCTCAGCTGTCTCTATGACAGTCTGTGTCCATCTTTGAGACTAGGTTCTCAGCTGTCTCTATGACAGTCTTTGTCCATCGTTGAGACTAGGTTCTCAGCTGTCTCTATGACAGTCTGTGTCCATCTTTGAGACTAGGTTCTCAGCTGTCTCTATGACAGTCTGTGTCCATCATTGAGACTAAGTTCTCAGCTGTCTCTATGACAGTCTGTGTCCATCTTTGAGACTAGGTTCTCAGCTGTCTCTATGACAGTCTGTGTCCATCTTTGAGACTAGGTTCTCAGCTGTCTCTATGACAGTCTGTGTCCATCTTTGAGACTAGGTTCTCAGCTGTCTCTATGACAGACTGTGTCCATCTTTGAGACTAGGTTCTCAGCTGTCTCTATGACAGTCTTTGTCTCTGTGTCCATCTTTGAGACTAGGTTCTCAGCTGTCTCTATGACAGTCTTTGTCTCTGTGTCCATCTTTGAGACTAGGTTCTCAGCTGTCTCTATGACAGTCTGTGTCCATCTATGAGACTAGGTTCTCAGCTGTCTCTATGACAGTCTGTGTCCATCTTTGAGACTAGGTTATCAGCTGTCTCTATGAGAGTCTGTGTCCATCATTGAGACTAAGTTCTCAGCTGTCTCTATGACAGTCTGTGTCCATCATTGAGACTAAGTTCTCAGCTGTCTCTATGACAGTCTGTGTCCATCTTTGAGACTAGGTTTTCAGCTGTCTCTATGACAGTCTTTGTCTCTGTGTCCATCATTGAGACTAGGTTCTCAGCTGTCTCTATGACAGTCTGTGTCTATCGTTGAGACTAGGTTCTCAGCTGTCTCTATGACAATCTTTGTCCATCTTTGAGACTAGGTTCTCAGCTGTCTCTATGACAGTCTGTCTCCTTTGTGTCCATCTTTGAGACTAGGTTCTCAGCTGTCTCTATGACAGTCTGTGTCCATCTTTGAGACTAGGTTCTCAGCTGTCTCTATGACAGTCTTTGTCCATCGTTGAGACTAGGTTTTCAGCTGTCTCTATGACAGTCTTTGTCTCTGTGTCTATCGTTGAGACTAGGTTCTCAGCTGTCTCTATGACAGTCTTTGTCCATCGTTGAGACTAGGTTCTCAGCTGTCTCTATGACAGTCTGTGTCCATCTTTGAGACTAGGTTCTCAGCTGTCTCTATGACAGTCTGTGTCCATCATTGAGACTAAGTTCTCAGCTGTCTCTATGACAGTCTGTGTCCATCTTTGAGACTAGGTTCTCAGCTGTCTCTATGACAGTCTGTGTCCATCTTTGAGACTAGGTTCTCAGCTGTCTCTATGACAGTCTGTGTCCATCTTTGAGACTAGGTTCTCAGCTGTCTCTATGACAGACTGTGTCCATCTTTGAGACTAGGTTCTCAGCTGTCTCTATGACAGTCTTTGTCTCTGTGTCCATCTTTGAGACTAGGTTCTCAGCTGTCTCTATGACAGTCTTTGTCTCTGTGTCCATCTTTGAGACTAGGTTCTCAGCTGTATCTATGACAGTCTGTGTCTATCGTTTAGACTAGGTTCTCAGCTGTCTCTATGACAGTCTTTGTTCACCGTTGAGACTAGGTTTTCAGCTGTCTCTATGACAGTCTTTGTCTCTGTGTCCATCGTTGAGACTAGGTTCTCAGCTGTCTCTATGACAGTCTGTGTCTATCGTTGAGACTAGGTTCTCAGCTGTCTCTATGACAGTCTGTGTCCAACGTTGAGACTAGTTTCTCAGCTGTCTCTATGACAGTCCTTGTCTGTGTCCATCATTGAGATTAGGTTCTCAGCTGTCTCTATGACAATCTTTGTCCATCTTTGAGACTAGGTTCTCAGCTGTCTCTATGACAGTCTGTCTCCTTTGTGTCCATCTTTGAGACTAGGTTCTCAGCTGTCTCTATGACAGTCTGTGTCCATCTTTGAGACTAGGTTCTCAGCTGTCTCTATGCCAGTCTTTGTCTCTGTGTCCATCTTTGAGACTAGGTTCTCAGCTGTCTCTATGACAGTCTGTGTCTATCTTTGAGACTAGGTTCTCAGCTGTCTCTATGACAGTCTGTGTCTATCGTTGAGACTAGGTTCTCAGCTGTCTCTATGACAGTTTTTGTCCATCGTTGAGACTAGGTTTTCAGCTGTCTCTATGACAGTCTTTGTCTCTGTGTCCATCGTTGAGACTAGGTTCTCAGCTGTCTCTATGACAGTCTGTGTCTATCGTTGAGACTAGGTTCTCAGCTGTCTCTATGACAGTCTGTGTCCAACGTTGAGACTAGGTTCTCAGCTGTCTCTATGCCAGTCTTTGTCTCTGTGTCCATCTTTGATACTAGGTTCTCAGCTGTCTCTATGACAGTCTGTGTCCATCTTTGAGACTAGGTTCTCAGCTGTCTCTATGACAGTCTTTGTCCATCGTTGAGACTAGGTTCTCAGCTGTCTCTATGACAGTCTGTGTCCATCTTTGAGACTAGGTTCTCAGCTGTCTCTATGACAGTCTGTGTCCATCATTGAGACTAAGTTCTCAGCTGTCTCTATGACAGTCTGTGTCCATCTTTGAGACTAGGTTCTCAGCTGTCTCTATGACAGTCTGTGTCCATCTTTGAGACTAGGTTCTCAGCTGTCTCTATGACAGTCTGTGTCCATCTTTGAGACTAGGTTCTCAGCTGTCTCTATGACAGACTGTGTCCATCTTTGAGACTAGGTTCTCAGCTGTCTCTATGACAGTCTTTGTCTCTGTGTCCATCTTTGAGACTAGGTTCTCAGCTGTCTCTATGACAGTCTTTGTCTCTGTGTCCATCTTTGAGACTAGGTTCTCAGCTGTCTCTATGACAGTCTGTGTCCATCTATGAGACTAGGTTCTCAGCTGTCTCTATGACAGTCTGTGTCCATCTTTGAGACTAGGTTATCAGCTGTCTCTATGAGAGTCTGTGTCCATCATTGAGACTAAGTTCTCAGCTGTCTCTATGACAGTCTGTGTCCATCATTGAGACTAAGTTCTCAGCTGTCTCTATGACAGTCTGTGTCCATCTTTGAGACTAGGTTTTCAGCTGTCTCTATGACAGTCTTTGTCTCTGTGTCCATCATTGAGACTAGGTTCTCAGCTGTCTCTATGACAGTCTGTGTCTATCGTTGAGACTAGGTTCTCAGCTGTCTCTATGACAATCTTTGTCCATCTTTGAGACTAGGTTCTCAGCTGTCTCTATGACAGTCTGTCTCCTTTGTGTCCATCTTTGAGACTAGGTTCTCAGCTGTCTCTATGACAGTCTGTGTCCATCTTTGAGACTAGGTTCTCAGCTGTCTCTATGACAGTCTTTGTCCATCGTTGAGACTAGGTTTTCAGCTGTCTCTATGACAGTCTTTGTCTCTGTGTCTATCGTTGAGACTAGGTTCTCAGCTGTCTCTATGACAGTCTTTGTCCATCGTTGAGACTAGGTTCTCAGCTGTCTCTATGACAGTCTGTGTCCATCTTTGAGACTAGGTTCTCAGCTGTCTCTATGACAGTCTGTGTCCATCATTGAGACTAAGTTCTCAGCTGTCTCTATGACAGTCTGTGTCCATCTTTGAGACTAGGTTCTCAGCTGTCTCTATGACAGTCTGTGTCCATCTTTGAGACTAGGTTCTCAGCTGTCTCTATGACAGTCTGTGTCCATCTTTGAGACTAGGTTCTCAGCTGTCTCTATGACAGACTGTGTCCATCTTTGAGACTAGGTTCTCAGCTGTCTCTATGACAGTCTTTGTCTCTGTGTCCATCTTTGAGACTAGGTTCTCAGCTGTCTCTATGACAGTCTTTGTCTCTGTGTCCATCTTTGAGACTAGGTTCTCAGCTGTATCTATGACAGTCTGTGTCTATCGTTTAGACTAGGTTCTCAGCTGTCTCTATGACAGTCTTTGTTCACCGTTGAGACTAGGTTTTCAGCTGTCTCTATGACAGTCTTTGTCTCTGTGTCCATCGTTGAGACTAGGTTCTCAGCTGTCTCTATGACAGTCTGTGTCTATCGTTGAGACTAGGTTCTCAGCTGTCTCTATGACAGTCTGTGTCCAACGTTGAGACTAGTTTCTCAGCTGTCTCTATGACAGTCCTTGTCTGTGTCCATCATTGAGATTAGGTTCTCAGCTGTCTCTATGACAATCTTTGTCCATCTTTGAGACTAGGTTCTCAGCTGTCTCTATGACAGTCTGTCTCCTTTGTGTCCATCTTTGAGACTAGGTTCTCAGCTGTCTCTATGACAGTCTGTGTCCATCTTTGAGACTAGGTTCTCAGCTGTCTCTATGCCAGTCTTTGTCTCTGTGTCCATCTTTGAGACTAGGTTCTCAGCTGTCTCTATGACAGTCTGTGTCCATCTTTGAGACTAGGTTCTCAGCTGTCTCTATGACAGTCTGTGTCTATCGTTGAGACTAGGTTCTCAGCTGTCTCTATGACAGTTTTTGTCCATCGTTGAGACTAGGTTTTCAGCTGTCTCTATGACAGTCTTTGTCTCTGTGTCCATCGTTGAGACTAGGTTCTCAGCTGTCTCTATGACAGTCTGTGTCTATCGTTGAGACTAGGTTCTCAGCTGTCTCTATGACAGTCTGTGTCCAACGTTGAGACTAGGTTCTCAGCTGTCTCTATGCCAGTCTTTGTCTCTGTGTCCATCTTTGATACTAGGTTCTCAGCTGTCTCTATGACAGTCTGTGTCCATCTTTGAGACTAGGTTCTCAGCTGTCTCTATGACAGTCTTTGTCCATCGTTGAGACTAGGTTCTCAGCTGTCTCTATGACAGTCTGTGTCCATCTTTGAGACTAGGTTCTCAGCTGTCTCTATGACAGTCTGTGTCCATCATTGAGACTAAGTTCTCAGCTGTCTCTATGACAGTCTGTGTCCATCTTTGAGACTAGTTTCTCAGCTGTCTCTATGACAGTCCTTGTCTATGTGTCCATCATTGAGATTCTCAGCTGTCTCTATGACAGTCTGTGTCCATCGTTGAGACTAGGTTCTCAGCTGTCTCTATGACAGTCTGTGTCCATCTTTGAGACTAAGTTCTCAGCTGTCTCTATGACAGTCTGTCTCCTTTGTGTCCATCTTTGAGACTAGGTTCTCAGCTGTCTCTATGACAGTCTGTGTCCATCTTTGAGACTAGGTTCTCAGCTGTCTCTATGCCAGTCTTTGTCTCTGTGTCCATCTTTGAGACTAGGTTCTCAGCTGTCTCTATGACAGTCTGTGTCCATCTTTGAGACTAGGTTCTCAGCTGTCTCTATGACAGTCTGTGTCCATCGTTGAGACTAGGTTCTCAGCTGTCTCTATGACAGCCTGTGTCTATCGTTGAGACTAGGTTCTCAGCTGTCTCTATGACAGTTTTTGTCCATCGTTGAGACTAGGTTTTCAGCTGTCTCTATGACAGTCTTTGTCTCTGTGTCCATCGTTGAGACTAGGTTCTCAGCTGTCTCTATGACAGTCTGTGTCCAACGTTGAGACTAGGTTCTCAGCTGTCTCTATGCCAGTCTTTGTCTCTGTGTCCATCTTTGAGACTAGGTTCTCAGCTGTCTCTATGCCAGTCTTTGTCTCTGTGTCCATCTTTGAGACTAGGTTCTCAGCTGTCTCTATGACAGTCTGTGTCCATCTTTGAGACTAGGTTCTCAGCTGTCTCTATGACAGTCTTTGTCCATCGTTGAGACTAGGTTCTCAGCTGTCTCTATGACAGTCTGTGTCCATCTTTGAGACAAGGTTCTCAGCTGTCTCTATGACAGTCTGTGTCCATCATTGAGACTAAGTTCTCAGCTGTCTCTATGACAGTCTGTGTCCATCTTTGAGACTAGGTTCTCAGCTGTCTCTATGACAGTCTGTGTGCATCTTTGAGACTAGGTTCTCAGCTGTCTCTATGACAATCTTTGTCTCTGTGTCCATCGTTGAGACTAGGTTCTCAGCTGTCTCTATGACAGTCTGTGTCTATCGTTGAGACTAGGTTCTCAGCTGTCTCTATGACAGTCTGTGTCCATCTTTGAGACTAGGTTCTCAGCTGTCTCTATGACAGTCTTTGTCCATCGTTGAGACTAGGTTCTCAGCTGTCTCTATGACAGTCTGTGTCCATCTTTGAGACTAGGTTCTCAGCTGTCTCTATGACAGTCTGTGTCCATCATTGAGACTAAGTTCTCAGCTGTCTCTATGACAGTCTGTGTCCATCTTTGAGACTAGGTTCTCAGCTGTCTCTATGACAGTCTGTGTCCATCTTTGAGACTAGGTTCTCAGCTGTCTCTATGACAATCTTTGTCTCTGTGTCCATCGTTGAGACTAGGTTCTCAGCTGTCTCTATGACAGTCTGTGTCTATCGTTGAGACTAGGTTTTCAGCTGTCTCTATGACAGTCTTTGTCTCTGTGTCCATCGTTGAGACTAGGTTCTCAGCTGTCTCTATGACAGTCTGTGTCCAACGTTGAGACTAGGTTCTCAGCTGTCTCTATGACAGTCCTTGTCTATGTGTCCATCATTGAGATTAGGTTCTCAGCTGTCTCTATGACAGTCTGTGTCCATCGTTGAGACTAGGTTCTCAGCTGTCTCTATGACAATCTTTGTCCATCTTTGAGACTAGGTTCTCAGCTGTCTCTATGACAGTCTGTGTCCATCTTTGAGACTAAGTTCTCAGCTGTCTCTATGCCAGTCTTTGTCTTTGTGTCCATCTTTGAGACTAGGTTCTCAGCTGTCTCTATGACAGTCTTTGTCCATCTTTGAGACTAGGTTCTCAGCTGTCTCTATGACAGTCTGTGTCCATCTTTGAGACTAGGTTCTCAGCTGTCTCTATGACAGTCTGTGTCCATCATTGAGACTAAGTTCTCAGCTGTCTCTATGACAGTCTGTGTCCAGCTTTGAGACTAGGTTCTCAGCTGTCTCTATGACAGTCTGTGTCCATCATTGAGACTAAGTTCTCAGCTGTCTCTATGACAATCTTTGTCTCTGTGTCCATCGTTGAGACTAGGTTCTCAGCTGTCTCTATGACAGTCTGTGTCCATCATTGAGACTAAGTTCTCAGCTGTCTCTATGACAATCTTTGTCTCTGTGTCCATCGTTGAGACTAGGTTCTCAGCTGTCTCTATGACAGTCTGTGTCCATCATTGAGACTAAGTTCTCAGCTGTCTCTATGACAGTCTGTGTCCATCTTTGAGACTAGGTTCTCAGCTGTCTCTATGACAGTCTGTGTCCATCTTTGAGACTAGGTTCTCAGCTGTCTCTATGACAATCTTTGTCTCTGTGTCCATCGTTGAGACTAGGTTCTCAGCTGTCTCTATGACAGTCTGTGTCTATCGTTGAGACTAGGTTTTCAGCTGTCTCTATGACAGTCTTTGTCTCTGTGTCCATCGTTGAGACTAGGTTCTCAGCTGTCTCTATGACAGTCTGTGTCCAACGTTGAGACTAGGTTCTCAGCTGTCTCTATGACAGTCCTTGTCTATGTGTCCATCATTGAGATTAGGTTCTCAGCTGTCTCTATGACAGTCTGTGTCCATCGTTGAGACTAGTTTCTCAGCTGTCTCTATGACAATCTTTGTCCATCTTTGAGACTAGGTTCTCAGCTGTCTCTATGACAGTCTGTCTCCTTTGTGTCCATCTTTGAGACTAAGTTCTCAGCTGTCTCTATGCCAGTCTTTGTCTTTGTGTCCATCTTTGAGACTAGGTTCTCAGCTGTCTCTATGACAGTCTTTGTCCATCTTTGAGACTAGGTTTTCAGCTGTCTCTATGACAGTCTTTGTCTCTGTGTCCATCGTTGAGACTAGGTTCTCAGCTGTCTCTATGACAGTCTGTGTCTATCGTTGAGACTAGGTTCTCAGCTGTCTCTATGACAGTCTGTGTCCAACGTTGAGACTAGGTTCTCAGCTGTCTCTATGCCAGTCTTTGTCTCTGTGTCCATCTTTGATACTAGGTTCTCAGCTGTCTCTATGACAGTCTGTGTCCATCTTTGAGACTAGGTTCTCAGCTGTCTCTATGACAGTCTTTGTCCATCGTTGAGACTAGGTTCTCAGCTGTCTCTATGACAGTCTGTGTCCATCTTTGAGACTAGGTTCTCAGCTGTCTCTATGACAGTCTGTGTCCATCATTGAGACTAAGTTCTCAGCTGTCTCTATGACAGTCTGTGTCCATCTTTGAGACTAGGTTCTCAGCTGTCTCTATGACAGTCTGTGTCCATCTTTGAGACTAGGTTCTCAGCTGTCTCTATGACAGTCTGTGTCCATCTTTGAGACTAGGTTCTCAGCTGTCTCTATGACAGACTGTGTCCATCTTTGAGACTAGGTTCTCAGCTGTCTCTATGACAGTCTTTGTCTCTGTGTCCATCTTTGAGACTAGGTTCTCAGCTGTCTCTATGACAGTCTTTGTCTCTGTGTCCATCTTTGAGACTAGGTTCTCAGCTGTCTCTATGACAGTCTGTGTCCATCTTTGAGACTAGGTTCTCAGCTGTCTCTATGACAGTCTGTGTCCATCTTTGAGACTAGGTTATCAGCTGTCTCTATGAGAGTCTGTGTCCATCATTGAGACTAAGTTCTCAGCTGTCTCTATGACAGTCTGTGTCCATCATTGAGACTAAGTTCTCAGCTGTCTCTATGACAGTCTGTGTCCATCTTTGAGACTAGGTTTTCAGCTGTCTCTATGACAGTCTTTGTCTCTGTGTCCATCATTGAGACTAGGTTCTCAGCTGTCTCTATGACAGTCTGTGTCTATCGTTGAGACTAGGTTCTCAGCTGT
Source organism: Coregonus lavaretus (assembly GCF_964263955.1). Lineage (NCBI taxonomy): Eukaryota > Metazoa > Chordata > Actinopteri > Salmoniformes > Salmonidae > Coregonus > Coregonus lavaretus. The sequence goes on along the minus strand of NC_139989.1, from coordinate 4,059,522 downwards.
CTCTATGACAGTCTTTGTCCATCGTTGAGACTAGGTTTTCAGCTGTCTCTATGACAGTCTTTGTCTCTGTGTCTATCGTTGAGACTAGGTTCTCAGCTGTCTCTATGACAGTCTGTGTCCAACGTTGAGACTAGTTTCTCAGCTGTCTCTATGACAGTCCTTGTCTATGTGTCCATCGTTGAGACTAGGTTCTCAGCTGTCTCTATGACAGTCTGTGTCTATCGTTGAGACTAGGTTCTCAGCTGTCTCTATGACAGTCTGTGTCCAACGTTGAGACTAGTTTCTCAGCTGTCTCTATGACAGTCCTTGTCTATGTGTCCATCATTGAGATTCTCAGCTGTCTCTATGACAGTCTGTGTCCATCGTTGAGACTAGGTTCTCAGCTGTCTCAATGACAGTCTGTGTCCATCTTTGAGACTAAGTTCTCAGCTGTCTCTATGACAGTCTGTCTCCTTTGTGTCCATCTTTGAGACTAGGTTCTCAGCTGTCTCTATGACAGTCTGTGTCCATCTTTGAGACTAGGTTCTCAGCTGTCTCTATGCCAGTCTTTGTCTCTGTGTCCATCTTTGAGACTAGGTTCTCAGCTGTCTCTATGACAGTCTGTGTCCATCTTTGAGACTAGGTTCTCAGCTGTCTCTATGACAGTCTGTGTCCATCGTTGAGACTAGGTTCTCAGCTGTCTCTATGACAGCCTGTGTCTATCGTTGAGACTAGGTTCTCAGCTGTCTCTATGACAGTTTTTGTCCATCGTTGAGACTAGGTTTTCAGCTGTCTCTATGACAGTCTTTGTCTCTGTGTCCATCGTTGAGACTAGGTTCTCAGCTGTCTCTATGACAGTCTGTGTCCAACGTTGAGACTAGGTTCTCAGCTGTCTCTATGCCAGTCTTTGTCTCTGTGTCCATCTTTGAGACTAGGTTCTCAGCTGTCTCTATGCCAGTCTTTGTCTCTGTGTCCATCTTTGAGACTAGGTTCTCAGCTGTCTCTATGACAGTCTGTGTCCATCTTTGAGACTAGGTTCTCAGCTGTCTCTATGACAGTCTTTGTCCATCGTTGAGACTAGGTTCTCAGCTGTCTCTATGACAGTCTGTGTCCATCTTTGAGACAAGGTTCTCAGCTGTCTCTATGACAGTCTGTGTCCATCATTGAGACTAAGTTCTCAGCTGTCTCTATGACAGTCTGTGTCCATCTTTGAGACTAGGTTCTCAGCTGTCTCTATGACAGTCTGTGTGCATCTTTGAGACTAGGTTCTCAGCTGTCTCTATGACAATCTTTGTCTCTGTGTCCATCGTTGAGACTAGGTTCTCAGCTGTCTCTATGACAGTCTGTGTCTATCGTTGAGACTAGGTTCTCAGCTGTCTCTATGACAGTCTGTGTCCATCTTTGAGACTAGGTTCTCAGCTGTCTCTATGACAGTCTTTGTCCATCGTTGAGACTAGGTTCTCAGCTGTCTCTATGACAGTCTGTGTCCATCTTTGAGACTAGGTTCTCAGCTGTCTCTATGACAGTCTGTGTCCATCATTGAGACTAAGTTCTCAGCTGTCTCTATGACAGTCTGTGTCCATCTTTGAGACTAGGTTCTCAGCTGTCTCTATGACAGTCTGTGTCCATCTTTGAGACTAGGTTCTCAGCTGTCTCTATGACAATCTTTGTCTCTGTGTCCATCGTTGAGACTAGGTTCTCAGCTGTCTCTATGACAGTCTGTGTCTATCGTTGAGACTAGGTTTTCAGCTGTCTCTATGACAGTCTTTGTCTCTGTGTCCATCGTTGAGACTAGGTTCTCAGCTGTCTCTATGACAGTCTGTGTCCAACGTTGAGACTAGGTTCTCAGCTGTCTCTATGACAGTCCTTGTCTATGTGTCCATCATTGAGATTAGGTTCTCAGCTGTCTCTATGACAGTCTGTGTCCATCGTTGAGACTAGGTTCTCAGCTGTCTCTATGACAATCTTTGTCCATCTTTGAGACTAGGTTCTCAGCTGTCTCTATGACAGTCTGTGTCCATCTTTGAGACTAAGTTCTCAGCTGTCTCTATGCCAGTCTTTGTCTTTGTGTCCATCTTTGAGACTAGGTTCTCAGCTGTCTCTATGACAGTCTTTGTCCATCTTTGAGACTAGGTTCTCAGCTGTCTCTATGACAGTCTGTGTCCATCTTTGAGACTAGGTTCTCAGCTGTCTCTATGACAGTCTGTGTCCATCATTGAGACTAAGTTCTCAGCTGTCTCTATGACAGTCTGTGTCCAGCTTTGAGACTAGGTTCTCAGCTGTCTCTATGACAGTCTGTGTCCATCATTGAGACTAAGTTCTCAGCTGTCTCTATGACAATCTTTGTCTCTGTGTCCATCGTTGAGACTAGGTTCTCAGCTGTCTCTATGACAGTCTGTGTCCATCATTGAGACTAAGTTCTCAGCTGTCTCTATGACAATCTTTGTCTCTGTGTCCATCGTTGAGACTAGGTTCTCAGCTGTCTCTATGACAGTCTGTGTCCATCATTGAGACTAAGTTCTCAGCTGTCTCTATGACAGTCTGTGTCCATCTTTGAGACTAGGTTCTCAGCTGTCTCTATGACAGTCTGTGTCCATCTTTGAGACTAGGTTCTCAGCTGTCTCTATGACAATCTTTGTCTCTGTGTCCATCGTTGAGACTAGGTTCTCAGCTGTCTCTATGACAGTCTGTGTCTATCGTTGAGACTAGGTTTTCAGCTGTCTCTATGACAGTCTTTGTCTCTGTGTCCATCGTTGAGACTAGGTTCTCAGCTGTCTCTATGACAGTCTGTGTCCAACGTTGAGACTAGGTTCTCAGCTGTCTCTATGACAGTCCTTGTCTATGTGTCCATCATTGAGATTAGGTTCTCAGCTGTCTCTATGACAGTCTGTGTCCATCGTTGAGACTAGTTTCTCAGCTGTCTCTATGACAATCTTTGTCCATCTTTGAGACTAGGTTCTCAGCTGTCTCTATGACAGTCTGTCTCCTTTGTGTCCATCTTTGAGACTAAGTTCTCAGCTGTCTCTATGCCAGTCTTTGTCTTTGTGTCCATCTTTGAGACTAGGTTCTCAGCTGTCTCTATGACAGTCTTTGTCCATCTTTGAGACTAGGTTTTCAGCTGTCTCTATGACAGTCTTTGTCTCTGTGTCCATCGTTGAGACTAGGTTCTCAGCTGTCTCTATGACAGTCTGTGTCTATCGTTGAGACTAGGTTCTCAGCTGTCTCTATGACAGTCTGTGTCCAACGTTGAGACTAGGTTCTCAGCTGTCTCTATGCCAGTCTTTGTCTCTGTGTCCATCTTTGATACTAGGTTCTCAGCTGTCTCTATGACAGTCTGTGTCCATCTTTGAGACTAGGTTCTCAGCTGTCTCTATGACAGTCTTTGTCCATCGTTGAGACTAGGTTCTCAGCTGTCTCTATGACAGTCTGTGTCCATCTTTGAGACTAGGTTCTCAGCTGTCTCTATGACAGTCTGTGTCCATCATTGAGACTAAGTTCTCAGCTGTCTCTATGACAGTCTGTGTCCATCTTTGAGACTAGGTTCTCAGCTGTCTCTATGACAGTCTGTGTCCATCTTTGAGACTAGGTTCTCAGCTGTCTCTATGACAGTCTGTGTCCATCTTTGAGACTAGGTTCTCAGCTATCTCTATGACAGACTGTGTCCATCTTTGAGACTAGGTTCTCAGCTGTCTCTATGACAGTCTTTGTCTCTGTGTCCATCTTTGAGACTAGGTTCTCAGCTGTCTCTATGACAGTCTTTGTCTCTGTGTCCATCTTTGAGACTAGGTTCTCAGCTGTCTCTATGACAGTCTGTGTCCATCTTTGAGACTAGGTTCTCAGCTGTCTCTATGACAGTCTGTGTCCATCTTTGAGACTAGGTTATCAGCTGTCTCTATGAGAGTCTGTGTCCATCATTGAGACTAAGTTCTCAGCTGTCTCTATGACAGTCTGTGTCCATCATTGAGACTAAGTTCTCAGCTGTCTCTATGACAGTCTGTGTCCATCTTTGAGACTAGGTTTTCAGCTGTCTCTATGACAGTCTTTGTCTCTGTGTCCATCATTGAGACTAGGTTCTCAGCTGTCTCTATGACAGTCTGTGTCTATCGTTGAGACTAGGTTCTCAGCTGTCTCTATGACAGTCTTTGTCCATCGTTGAGACTAGGTTTTCAGCTGTCTCTATGACAGTCTTTGTCTCTGTGTCTATCGTTGAGACTAGGTTCTCAGCTGTCTCTATGACAGTCTGTGTCCAACGTTGAGACTAGTTTCTCAGCTGTCTCTATGACAGTCCTTGTCTATGTGTCCATCGTTGAGACTAGGTTCTCAGCTGTCTCTATGACAGTCTGTGTCTATCGTTGAGACTAGGTTCTCAGCTGTCTCTATGACAGTCTGTGTCCAACGTTGAGACTAGTTTCTCAGCTGTCTCTATGACAGTCCTTGTCTATGTGTCCATCATTGAGATTCTCAGCTGTCTCTATGACAGTCTGTGTCCATCGTTGAGACTAGGTTCTCAGCTGTCTCTATGACAGTCTGTGTCCATCTTTGAGACTAAGTTCTCAGCTGTCTCTATGACAGTCTGTCTCCTTTGTGTCCATCTTTGAGACTAGGTTCTCAGCTGTCTCTATGACAGTCTGTGTCCATCTTTGAGACTAGGTTCTCAGCTGTCTCTATGCCAGTCTTTGTCTCTGTGTCCATCTTTGAGACTAGGTTCTCAGCTGTCTCTATGACAGTCTGTGTCCATCTTTGAGACTAGGTTCTCAGCTGTCTCTATGACAGTCTGTGTCCATCGTTGAGACTAGGTTCTCAGCTGTCTCTATGACAGCCTGTGTCTATCGTTGAGACTAGGTTCTCAGCTGTCTCTATGACAGTTTTTGTCCATCGTTGAGACTAGGTTTTCAGCTGTCTCTATGACAGTCTTTGTCTCTGTGTCCATCGTTGAGACTAGGTTCTCAGCTGTCTCTATGACAGTCTGTGTCCAACGTTGAGACTAGGTTCTCAGCTGTCTCTATGCCAGTCTTTGTCTCTGTGTCCATCTTTGAGACTAGGTTCTCAGCTGTCTCTATGCCAGTCTTTGTCTCTGTGTCCATCTTTGAGACTAGGTTCTCAGCTGTCTCTATGACAGTCTGTGTCCATCTTTGAGACTAGGTTCTCAGCTGTCTCTATGACAGTCTTTGTCCATCGTTGAGACTAGGTTCTCAGCTGTCTCTATGACAGTCTGTGTCCATCTTTGAGACAAGGTTCTCAGCTGTCTCTATGACAGTCTGTGTCCATCATTGAGACTAAGTTCTCAGCTGTCTCTATGACAGTCTGTGTCCATCTTTGAGACTAGGTTCTCAGCTGTCTCTATGACAGTCTGTGTGCATCTTTGAGACTAGGTTCTCAGCTGTCTCTATGACAATCTTTGTCTCTGTGTCCATCGTTGAGACTAGGTTCTCAGCTGTCTCTATGACAGTCTGTGTCTATCGTTGAGACTAGGTTCTCAGCTGTCTCTATGACAGTCTGTGTCCATCTTTGAGACTAGGTTCTCAGCTGTCTCTATGACAGTCTTTGTCCATCGTTGAGACTAGGTTCTCAGCTGTCTCTATGACAGTCTGTGTCCATCTTTGAGACTAGGTTCTCAGCTGTCTCTATGACAGTCTGTGTCCATCATTGAGACTAAGTTCTCAGCTGTCTCTATGACAGTCTGTGTCCATCTTTGAGACTAGGTTCTCAGCTGTCTCTATGACAGTCTGTGTCCATCTTTGAGACTAGGTTCTCAGCTGTCTCTATGACAATCTTTGTCTCTGTGTCCATCGTTGAGACTAGGTTCTCAGCTGTCTCTATGACAGTCTGTGTCTATCGTTGAGACTAGGTTTTCAGCTGTCTCTATGACAGTCTTTGTCTCTGTGTCCATCGTTGAGACTAGGTTCTCAGCTGTCTCTATGACAGTCTGTGTCCAACGTTGAGACTAGGTTCTCAGCTGTCTCTATGACAGTCCTTGTCTATGTGTCCATCATTGAGATTAGGTTCTCAGCTGTCTCTATGACAGTCTGTGTCCATCGTTGAGACTAGGTTCTCAGCTGTCTCTATGACAATCTTTGTCCATCTTTGAGACTAGGTTCTCAGCTGTCTCTATGACAGTCTGTGTCCATCTTTGAGACTAAGTTCTCAGCTGTCTCTATGCCAGTCTTTGTCTTTGTGTCCATCTTTGAGACTAGGTTCTCAGCTGTCTCTATGACAGTCTTTGTCCATCTTTGAGACTAGGTTCTCAGCTGTCTCTATGACAGTCTGTGTCCATCTTTGAGACTAGGTTCTCAGCTGTCTCTATGACAGTCTGTGTCCATCATTGAGACTAAGTTCTCAGCTGTCTCTATGACAGTCTGTGTCCAGCTTTGAGACTAGGTTCTCAGCTGTCTCTATGACAGTCTGTGTCCATCATTGAGACTAAGTTCTCAGCTGTCTCTATGACAATCTTTGTCTCTGTGTCCATCGTTGAGACTAGGTTCTCAGCTGTCTCTATGACAGTCTGTGTCCATCATTGAGACTAAGTTCTCAGCTGTCTCTATGACAATCTTTGTCTCTGTGTCCATCGTTGAGACTAGGTTCTCAGCTGTCTCTATGACAGTCTGTGTCCATCATTGAGACTAAGTTCTCAGCTGTCTCTATGACAGTCTGTGTCCATCTTTGAGACTAGGTTCTCAGCTGTCTCTATGACAGTCTGTGTCCATCTTTGAGACTAGGTTCTCAGCTGTCTCTATGACAATCTTTGTCTCTGTGTCCATCGTTGAGACTAGGTTCTCAGCTGTCTCTATGACAGTCTGTGTCTATCGTTGAGACTAGGTTTTCAGCTGTCTCTATGACAGTCTTTGTCTCTGTGTCCATCGTTGAGACTAGGTTCTCAGCTGTCTCTATGACAGTCTGTGTCCAACGTTGAGACTAGGTTCTCAGCTGTCTCTATGACAGTCCTTGTCTATGTGTCCATCATTGAGATTAGGTTCTCAGCTGTCTCTATGACAGTCTGTGTCCATCGTTGAGACTAGTTTCTCAGCTGTCTCTATGACAATCTTTGTCCATCTTTGAGACTAGGTTCTCAGCTGTCTCTATGACAGTCTGTCTCCTTTGTGTCCATCTTTGAGACTAAGTTCTCAGCTGTCTCTATGCCAGTCTTTGTCTTTGTGTCCATCTTTGAGACTAGGTTCTCAGCTGTCTCTATGACAGTCTTTGTCCATCTTTGAGACTAGGTTTTCAGCTGTCTCTATGACAGTCTTTGTCTCTGTGTCCATCGTTGAGACTAGGTTCTCAGCTGTCTCTATGACAGTCTGTGTCTATCGTTGAGACTAGGTTCTCAGCTGTCTCTATGACAGTCTGTGTCCAACGTTGAGACTAGGTTCTCAGCTGTCTCTATGCCAGTCTTTGTCTCTGTGTCCATCTTTGATACTAGGTTCTCAGCTGTCTCTATGACAGTCTGTGTCCATCTTTGAGACTAGGTTCTCAGCTGTCTCTATGACAGTCTTTGTCCATCGTTGAGACTAGGTTCTCAGCTGTCTCTATGACAGTCTGTGTCCATCTTTGAGACTAGGTTCTCAGCTGTCTCTATGACAGTCTGTGTCCATCATTGAGACTAAGTTCTCAGCTGTCTCTATGACAGTCTGTGTCCATCTTTGAGACTAGGTTCTCAGCTGTCTCTATGACAGTCTGTGTCCATCTTTGAGACTAGGTTCTCAGCTGTCTCTATGACAGTCTGTGTCCATCTTTGAGACTAGGTTCTCAGCTGTCTCTATGACAGACTGTGTCCATCTTTGAGACTAGGTTCTCAGCTGTCTCTATGACAGTCTTTGTCTCTGTGTCCATCTTTGAGACTAGGTTCTCAGCTGTCTCTATGACAGTCTTTGTCTCTGTGTCCATCTTTGAGACTAGGTTCTCAGCTGTCTCTATGACAGTCTGTGTCCATCTTTGAGACTAGGTTCTCAGCTGTCTCTATGACAGTCTGTGTCCATCTTTGAGACTAGGTTATCAGCTGTCTCTATGAGAGTCTGTGTCCATCATTGAGACTAAGTTCTCAGCTGTCTCTATGACAGTCTGTGTCCATCATTGAGACTAAGTTCTCAGCTGTCTCTATGACAGTCTGTGTCCATCTTTGAGACTAGGTTTTCAGCTGTCTCTATGACAGTCTTTGTCTCTGTGTCCATCATTGAGACTAGGTTCTCAGCTGTCTCTATGACAGTCTGTGTCTATCGTTGAGACTAGGTTCTCAGCTGTCTCTATGACAGTCTTTGTCCATCGTTGAGACTAGGTTTTCAGCTGTCTCTATGACAGTCTTTGTCTCTGTGTCTATCGTTGAGACTAGGTTCTCAGCTGTCTCTATGACAGTCTGTGTCCAACGTTGAGACTAGTTTCTCAGCTGTCTCTATGACAGTCCTTGTCTATGTGTCCATCGTTGAGACTAGGTTCTCAGCTGTCTCTATGACAGTCTGTGTCTATCGTTGAGACTAGGTTCTCAGCTGTCTCTATGACAGTCTGTGTCCAACGTTGAGACTAGTTTCTCAGCTGTCTCTATGACAGTCCTTGTCTATGTGTCCATCATTGAGATTCTCAGCTGTCTCTATGACAGTCTGTGTCCATCGTTGAGACTAGGTTCTCAGCTGTCTCTATGACAGTCTGTGTCCATCTTTGAGACTAAGTTCTCAGCTGTCTCTATGACAGTCTGTCTCCTTTGTGTCCATCTTTGAGACTAGGTTCTCAGCTGTCTCTATGACAGTCTGTGTCCATCTTTGAGACTAGGTTCTCAGCTGTCTCTATGCCAGTCTTTGTCTCTGTGTCCATCTTTGAGACTAGGTTCTCAGCTGTCTCTATGACAGTCTGTGTCCATCTTTGAGACTAGGTTCTCAGCTGTCTCTATGACAGTCTGTGTCCATCGTTGAGACTAGGTTCTCAGCTGTCTCTATGACAGCCTGTGTCTATCGTTGAGACTAGGTTCTCAGCTGTCTCTATGACAGTTTTTGTCCATCGTTGAGACTAGGTTTTCAGCTGTCTCTATGACAGTCTTTGTCTCTGTGTCCATCGTTGAGACTAGGTTCTCAGCTGTCTCTATGACAGTCTGTGTCCAACGTTGAGACTAGGTTCTCAGCTGTCTCTATGCCAGTCTTTGTCTCTGTGTCCATCTTTGAGACTAGGTTCTCAGCTGTCTCTATGCCAGTCTTTGTCTCTGTGTCCATCTTTGAGACTAGGTTCTCAGCTGTCTCTATGACAGTCTGTGTCCATCTTTGAGACTAGGTTCTCAGCTGTCTCTATGACAGTCTTTGTCCATCGTTGAGACTAGGTTCTCAGCTGTCTCTATGACAGTCTGTGTCCATCTTTGAGACAAGGTTCTCAGCTGTCTCTATGACAGTCTGTGTCCATCATTGAGACTAAGTTCTCAGCTGTCTCTATGACAGTCTGTGTCCATCTTTGAGACTAGGTTCTCAGCTGTCTCTATGACAGTCTGTGTGCATCTTTGAGACTAGGTTCTCAGCTGTCTCTATGACAATCTTTGTCTCTGTGTCCATCGTTGAGACTAGGTTCTCAGCTGTCTCTATGACAGTCTGTGTCTATCGTTGAGACTAGGTTCTCAGCTGTCTCTATGACAGTCTGTGTCCATCTTTGAGACTAGGTTCTCAGCTGTCTCTATGACAGTCTTTGTCCATCGTTGAGACTAGGTTCTCAGCTGTCTCTATGACAGTCTGTGTCCATCTTTGAGACTAGGTTCTCAGCTGTCTCTATGACAGTCTGTGTCCATCATTGAGACTAAGTTCTCAGCTGTCTCTATGACAGTCTGTGTCCATCTTTGAGACTAGGTTCTCAGCTGTCTCTATGACAGTGTGTCCATCTTTGAGACTAGGTTCTCAGCTGTCTCTATGACAATCTTTGTCTCTGTGTCCATCGTTGAGACTAGGTTCTCAGCTGTCTCTATGACAGTCTGTGTCTATCGTTGAGACTAGGTTTTCAGCTGTCTCTATGACAGTCTTTGTCTCTGTGTCCATCGTTGAGACTAGGTTCTCAGCTGTCTCTATGACAGTCTGTGTCCAACGTTGAGACTAGGTTCTCAGCTGTCTCTATGACAGTCCTTGTCTATGTGTCCATCATTGAGATTAGGTTCTCAGCTGTCTCTATGACAGTCTGTGTCCATCGTTGAGACTAGGTTCTCAGCTGTCTCTATGACAATCTTTGTCCATCTTTGAGACTAGGTTCTCAGCTGTCTCTATGACAGTCTGTGTCCATCTTTGAGACTAAGTTCTCAGCTGTCTCTATGCCAGTCTTTGTCTTTGTGTCCATCTTTGAGACTAGGTTCTCAGCTGTCTCTATGACAGTCTGTGTCCATCGTTGAGACTAGGTTCTCAGCTGTCTCTATGACAGTCTGTGTCTATCGTTGAGACTAGGTTTTCAGCTGTCTCTATGACAGTCTTTGTCTCTGTGTCCATCGTTGAGACTAAGTTCTCAGCTGTCTCTATGACAGTCTGTGTCCATCTTTGAGACTAGGTTTTCAGCTGTCTCTATGACAGTCTTTGTCTCTGTGTCCATCATTGAGACTAGGTTCTCAGCTGTCTCTATGACAGTCTGTGTCTATCGTTGAGACTAGGTTCTCAGCTGTCTCTATGACAGTCTTTGTCCATCGTTGAGACTAGGTTTTCAGCTGTCTCTATGACAGTCTTTGTCTCTGTGTCTATCGTTGAGACTAGGTTCTCAGCTGTCTCTATGACAGTCTGTGTCCAACGTTGAGACTAGTTTCTCAGCTGTCTCTATGACAGTCCTTGTCTATGTGTCCATCGTTGAGACTAGGTTCTCAGCTGTCTCTATGACAGTCTGTGTCTATCGTTGAGACAAGGTTCTCAGCTGTCTCTATGACAGTCTGTGTCCAACGTTGAGACTAGTTTCTCAGCTGTCTCTATGACAGTCCTTGTCTATGTGTCCATCATTGAGATTCTCAGCTGTCTCTATGACAGTCTGTGTCCATCGTTGAGACTAGGTTCTCAGCTGTCTCTATGACAGTCTGTGTCCATCTTTGAGACTAAGTTCTCAGCTGTCTCTATGACAGTCTGTCTCCTTTGTGTCCATCTTTGAGACTAGGTTCTCAGCTGTCTCTATGACAGTCTTTGTCCATCTTTGAGACTAGGTTCTCAGCTGTCTCTATGCCAGTCTTTGTCTCTGTGTCCATCTTTGAGACTAGGTTCTCAGCTGTCTCTATGACAGTCTGTGTCCATCTTTGAGACTAGGTTCTCATCTGTCTCTATGACAGTCTGTGTCCATCGTTGAGACTAGGTTCTCAGCTGTCTCTATGACAGCCTGTGTCTATCGTTGAGACTAGGTTCTCAGCTGTCTCTATGACAGTTTTTGTCCATCGTTGAGACTAGGTTTTCAGCTGTCTCTATGACAGTCTTTGTCTCTGTGTCCATCGTTGAGACTAGGTTCTCAGCTGTCTCTATGACAGTCTGTGTCCAACGTTGAGACTAGGTTCTCAGCTGTCTCTATGCCAGTCTTTGTCTCTGTGTCCATCTTTGAGACTAGGTTCTCAGCTGTCTCTATGCCAGTCTTTGTCTCTGTGTCCATCTTTGAGACTAGGTTCTCAGCTGTCTCTATGACAGTCTGTGTCCATCTTTGAGACTAGGTTCTCAGCTGTCTCTATGACAGTCTTTGTCCATCGTTGAGACTAGGTTCTCAGCTGTCTCTATGACAGTCTGTGTCCATCTTTGAGACAAGGTTCTCAGCTGTCTCTATGACAGTCTGTGTCCATCATTGAGACTAAGTTCTCAGCTGTCTCTATGACAGTCTGTGTCCATCTTTGAGACTAGGTTCTCAGCTGTCTCTATGACAGTCTGTGTGCATCTTTGAGACTAGGTTCTCAGCTGTCTCTATGACAATCTTTGTCTCTGTGTCCATCCTTGAGACTAGGTTCTCAGCTGTCTCTATGACAGTCTGTGTCTATCGTTGAGACTAGGTTCTCAGCTGTCTCTATGACAGTCTGTGTCCATCTTTGAGACTAGGTTCTCAGCTGTCTCTATGACAGTCTTTGTCCATCGTTGAGACTAGGTTCTCAGCTGTCTCTATGACAGTCTGTGTCCATCTTTGAGACTAGGTTCTCAGCTGTCTCTATGACAGTCTGTGTCCATCATTGAGACTAAGTTCTCAGCTGTCTCTATGACAGTCTGTGTCCATCTTTGAGACTAGGTTCTCAGCTGTCTCTATGACAGTCTGTGTCCATCTTTGAGACTAGGTTCTCAGCTGTCTCTATGACAATCTTTGTCTCTGTGTCCATCGTTGAGACTAGGTTCTCAGCTGTCTCTATGACAGTCTGTGTCTATCGTTGAGACTAGGTTTTCAGCTGTCTCTATGACAGTCTTTGTCTCTGTGTCCATCGTTGAGACTAGGTTCTCAGCTGTCTCTATGACAGTCTGTGTCCAACGTTGAGACTAGGTTCTCAGCTGTCTCTATGACAGTCCTTGTCTATGTGTCCATCATTGAGATTAGGTTCTCAGCTGTCTCTATGACAGTCTGTGTCCATCGTTGAGACTAGGTTCTCAGCTGTCTCTATGACAATCTTTGTCCATCTTTGAGACTAGGTTCTCAGCTGTCTCTATGACAGTCTGTGTCCATCTTTGAGACTAAGTTCTCAGCTGTCTCTATGCCAGTCTTTGTCTTTGTGTCCATCTTTGAGACTAGGTTCTCAGCTGTCTCTATGACAGTCTTTGTCCATCTTTGAGACTAGGTTCTCAGCTGTCTCTATGACAGTCTGTGTCCATCTTTGAGACTAGGTTCTCAGCTGTCTCTATGACAGTCTGTGTCCATCATTGAGACTAAGTTCTCAGCTGTCTCTATGACAGTCTGTGTCCATCTTTGAGACTAGGTTCTCAGCTGTCTCTATGACAGCCTGTGTCTATCGTTGAGACTAGGTTCTCAGCTGTCTCTATGACAGTTTTTGTCCATCGTTGAGACTAGGTTTTCAGCTGTCTCTATGACAGTCTTTGTCTCTGTGTCCATCGTTGAGACTAGGTTCTCAGCTGTCTCTATGACAGTCTGTGTCCAACGTTGAGACTAGGTTCTCAGCTGTCTCTATGCCAGTCTTTGTCTCTGTGTCCATCTTTGAGACTAGGTTCTCAGCTGTCTCTATGACAGTCTGTGTCCATCTTTGAGACTAGGTTCTCAGCTGTCTCTATGACAGTCTTTGTCCATCGTTGAGACTAGGTTCTCAGCTGTCTCTATGACAGTCTGTGTCCATCTTTGAGACAAGGTTCTCAGCTGTCTCTATGACAGTCTGTGTCCATCATTGAGACTAAGTTCTCAGCTGTCTCTATGACAGTCTGTGTCCATCTTTGAGACTAGGTTCTCAGCTGTCTCTATGACAGTCTGTGTGCATCTTTGAGACTAGGTTCTCAGCTGTCTCTATGACAATCTTTGTCTCTGTGTCCATCGTTGAGACTAGGTTCTCAGCTGTCTCTATGACAGTCTGTGTCTATCGTTGAGACTAGGTTCTCAGCTGTCTCTATGACAGTCTGTGTCCATCTTTGAGACTAGGTTCTCAGCTGTCTCTATGACAGTCTTTGTCCATCGTTGAGACTAGGTTCTCAGCTGTCTCTATGACAGTCTGTGTCCATCTTTGAGACTAGGTTCTCAGCTGTCTCTATGACAGTCTGTGTCCATCATTGAGACTAAGTTCTCAGCTGTCTCTATGACAATTTTTGTCTCTGTGTCCATCGTTGAGACTAGGTTCTCAGCTGTCTCTATGACAGTCTGTGTCCATCATTGAGACTAAGTTCTCAGCTGTCTCTATGACAATCTTTGTCTCTGTGTCCATCGTTGAGACTAGGTTCTCAGCTGTCTCTATGACAGTCTGTGTCCATCATTGAGACTAAGTTCTCAGCTGTCTCTATGACAGTCTGTGTCCATCTTTGAGACTAGGTTCTCAGCTGTCTCTATGACAGTCTGTGTCCATCTTTGAGACTAGGTTCTCAGCTGTCTCTATGACAATCTTTGTCTCTGTGTCCATCGTTGAGACTAGGTTCTCAGCTGTCTCTATGACAGTCTGTGTCTATCGTTGAGACTAGGTTTTCAGCTGTCTCTATGACAGTCTTTGTCTCTGTGTCCATCGTTGAGACTAGGTTCTCAGCTGTCTCTATGACAGTCTGTGTCCAACGTTGAGACTAGGTTCTCAGCTGTCTCTATGACAGTCCTTGTCTATGTGTCCATCATTGAGATTAGGTTCTCAGCTGTCTCTATGACAGTCTGTGTCCATCGTTGAGACTAGGTTCTCAGCTGTCTCTATGACAATCTTTGTCCATCTTTGAGACTAGGTTCTCAGCTGTCTCTATGACAGTCTGTCTCCTTTGTGTCCATCTTTGAGACTAAGTTCTCAGCTGTCTCTATGCCAGTCTTTGTCTTTGTGTCCATCTTTGAGACTAGGTTCTCAGCTGTCTCTATGACAGTCTTTGTCCATCTTTGAGACTAGGTTCTCAGCTGTCTCTATGACAGTCTGTGTCCATCTTTGAGACTAGGTTCTCAGCTGTCTCTATGACAGTCTGTGTCCATCATTGAGACTAAGTTCTCAGCTGTCTCTATGACAGTCTGTGTCCATCTTTGAGACTAGGTTCTCAGCTGTCTCTATGACAGCCTGTGTCTATCGTTGAGACTAGGTTCTCAGCTGTCTCTATGACAGTTTTTGTCCATCGTTGAGACTAGGTTTTCAGCTGTCTCTATGACAGTCTTTGTCTTTGTGTCCATCGTTGAGACTAGGTTCTCAGCTGTCTCTATGACAGTCTGTGTCCAACGTTGAGACTAGGTTCTCAGCTGTCTCTATGCCAGTCTTTGTCTCTGTGTCCATCTTTGAGACTAGGTTCTCAGCTGTCTCTATGACAGTCTGTGTCCATCTTTGAGACTAGGTTCTCAGCTGTCTCTATGACAGTCTTTGTCCATCGTTGAGACTAGGTTCTCAGCTGTCTCTATGACAGTCTGTGTCCATCTTTGAGACAAGGTTCTCAGCTGTCTCTATGACAGTCTGTGTCCATCATTGAGACTAAGTTCTCAGCTGTCTCTATGACAGTCTGTATCCATCTTTGAGACTAGGTTCTCAGCTGTCTCTATGACAGTCTGTGTGCATCTTTGAGACTAGGTTCTCAGCTGTCTCTATGACAATCTTTGTCTCTGTGTCCATCGTTGAGACTAGGTTCTCAGCTGTCTCTATGACAGTCTGTGTCTATCGTTGAGACTAGGTTCTCAGCTGTCTCTATGACAGTCTGTGTCCATCTTTGGGACTAGGTTCTCAGCTGTCTCTATGACAGTCTTTGTCCATCGTTGAGACTAGGTTCTCAGCTGTCTCTATGACAGTCTGTGTCCATCTTTGAGACTAGGTTCTCAGCTGTCTCTATGACAGTCTGTGTCCATCATTGAGACTAAGTTCTCAGCTGTCTCTATGACAGTCTGTGTCCATCTTTGAGACTAGGTTCTCAGCTGTCTCTATGACAGTCTGTGTCCATCTTTGAGACTAGGTTCTCAGCTGTCTCTATGACAATCTTTGTCTCTGTGTCCATCGTTGAGACTAGGTTCTCAGCTGTCTCTATGACAGTCTGTGTCTATCGTTGAGACTAGGTTCTCAGCTGTCTCTATGACAGTCTTTGTCCATCGTTGAGACTAGGTTTTCAGCTGTCTCTATGCCAGTCTTTGTCTCTGTGTCCATCTTTGAGACTAGGTTCTCAGCTGTCTCCATGACAGTCTGTGTCCAACGTTGAGACTAGGTTCTCAGCTGTCTCTATGACAGTCCTTGTCTATGTGTCCATCATTGAGATTAGGTTCTCAGCTGTCTCTATGACAGTCTGTGTCCATCGTTGAGACTAGGTTCTCAGCTGTCTCTATGACAATCTTTGTCCATCTTTGAGACTAGGTTCTCAGCTGTCTCTATGACAGTCTGTCTCCTTTGTGTCCATCTTTGAGACTAAGTTCTCAGCTGTCTCTATGCCAGTCTTTGTCTTTGTGTCCATCTTTGAGACTAGGTTCTCAGCTGTCTCTATGACAGTCTTTGTCCATCTTTGAGACTAGGTTCTCAGCTGTCTCTATGACAGTCTGTGTCCATCTTTGAGACTAGGTTCTCAGCTGTCTCTATGACAGTCTGTGTCCATCATTGAGACTAAGTTCTCAGCTGTCTCTATGACAGTCTGTGTCCATCTTTGAGACTAGGTTCTCAGCTGTCTCTATGACAGTCTGTGTTCATCTTTGAGACTAGGTTCTCAGCTGTCTCTATGACAGTCTGTGGTCCCTGTATCCTCCATTGTCTCTGGGTGGTGTCCTGCCCCCTACTCTTTGATGTCTGTTCTCCTGAGTGGCCAGCAGGGCGGCGCTGTGGGATGGTGGTGCACTGAGTGTTGAGCAGGAAATGGTTGTTAGTGCTGCGCAGCGTACACTTCATCCTGAAAGATAGTTGAACCAAAATGAACATGGCAAAGCCAGCAAGGCCTTCGATATGTGCCAGGAACTTTGACATCTGTCTGTCCAGGTCAGTCACACCTTGCCAAGAGTTAAGTACATTCTGCATTGAAAGCCAAACACCCATAACAGATCCTTTACCAGATCCTTTACTAACACATCCCACTCACCAGCCTGCTGGACCCATGGTTTCTGTTCGCACCCAGCCCTATTGGTCTCCTTCAGCAGCTCCTCCAATGCACGTCTACACGGGGGAGTTGGGGGAGGAGAGAGAGAGAGAGAGAGTTCTAATCCCCGAGCCGACTAGGTGAAAAATATGTCAATGTGCCCTTGAGCAAGGCACTTAACCCTAATTGCTCATGTAAGTTGCTCTGGATAAGAGCGTCTGCTAAATGACAAAAAAAAAATGGGGCTAAAAAGGGAGAGGAGAGAAAGAGAGGAGAATGAAAGAGAGGAGAATAAAAGGAGGAGAGAAAGAGAGGAGAATAAAAGAGGGAACACAGCAGGATGGAAAGC